>NW_009952893.1:5551664-5573613 GCF_000747805.2 Chaetura pelagica | reverse complement strand
GTGTTGTGCGCGCCGGGCGGCCGCGGGGGGCGGGCCCTGCCCGGGGCTGCCCCCGCGGCTCGGGTTTGCCCCGCAGGCCTAGGGCCCCGTGTGGGATGCAGCGATCGAAGCGCTTCCGAAACGACGCGAAAAAGTTCATCAGCTCGGCTGGAGGGGTGTGCGGCGGCGGCAAAACCTTCGGCTGGGGGTTGCTGATCCGAAGGGGCGGATTTTTGCCTCCTGTCGGCTGCTTTCTGGGAGAGCTGGAAAGGTGTAGGTTCTCTCTGTGACTTCTGGAAATGTTCTTCTCAGTAGTGCCCTGTCAAAAATAAAACGCTTCCATTTTTGTTGGCTGTTTCTGCCTTTCTGGTACTTTGGCCATTTGTTTAGAGTTGTGGGTCTTTTTGTCATATGGATGGGTTTTAGAATAATTTGATCCAGCTGCTGATACTTGCTCAGCATTAGAGGCCGGTGCAGTTAGGAGAAAAAAAATACATACGAAAAGAAAAAAAGCAGAGCGGACCAAGAAAGCTGTTATGTTTGGGTTTACTATCAAAAATCACAAAGACAGTCCTTATATGGTGGTATTCTGGGAGCTGGGATTAAAGAGGTGGACTTAAACCATTACCTTTTATGTCTACTTCTGGCTTACTGTGCTTACAGTATTACTGGTAAGATGGGAAGTTTAGGGGGGATTCGTTGTGCTGAAGCCTTCTTTGTTTCAATTTTATTATTTTTTTTAATGGATGTTTTCTAGCCCGGCATAAAACGGCTCTATGCCTTTGTTGGCAGTGTTGTGCGCGCCGGGCGGCCGCGGGGGGCGGGCCCTGCCCGGGGCTGCCCCCGCGGCTCGGGTTTGCCCCGCAGGCCTAGGGCCCCGTGTGGGATGCAGCGATCGAAGCGCTTCCGAAACGACGCGAAAAAGTTCATCAGCTCGGCTGGAGGGGTGTGCGGCGGCGGCAAAACCTTCGGCTGGGGGTTGCTGATCCGAAGGGGCGGATTTTTGCCTCCTGTCGGCTGCTTTCTGGGAGAGCTGGAAAGGTGTAGGTTCTCTCTGTGACTTCTGGAAATGTTCTTCTCAGTAGTGCCCTGTCAAAAATAAAACGCTTCCATTTTTGTTGGCTGTTTCTGCCTTTCTGGTACTTTGGCCATTTGTTTAGAGTTGTGGGTCTTTTTGTCATATGGATGGGTTTTAGAATAATTTGATCCAGCTGCTGATACTTGCTCAGCATTAGAGGCCGGTGCAGTTAGGAGAAAAAAAATACATACGAAAAGAAAAAAAGCAGAGCGGACCAAGAAAGCTGTTATGTTTGGGTTTACTATCAAAAATCACAAAGACAGTCCTTATATGGTGGTATTCTGGGAGCTGGGATTAAAGAGGTGGACTTAAACCATTACCTTTTATGTCTACTTCTGGCTTACTGTGCTTACAGTATTACTGGTAAGATGGGAAGTTTAGGGGGGATTCGTTGTGCTGAAGCCTTCTTTGTTTCAATTTTATTATTTTTTTTAATGGATGTTTTCTAGCCCGGCATAAAACGGCTCTATGCCTTTGTTGGTACAGATATATGTGCTATGGCTGAGAAGATTGTTGTGATGTTTTAAAAGCTTTGGTGTAGGTCTTGGAAATTACCTGCTGTGGTTAACGTTGGTATGGTCAGGTGTTCGTAATGCCTGCCTTGCGCAGCTGAATTAGGACTGTGTGAGTAGCTGACAGAGCCTTCAAAGGGCAGTTCAGAATTGTCTGACGTTTTGAATTGTCCTCTGAAGGCTCCCTTGAGGAACAGGAAGCTGTAGGCAACTTCACTAATTCAGGCAAACCAGTTGGATTCCCTGAAGTTACATGCAGTCCACTGTATTCAGGGATTCCTAGAAAATCTTAACGCTTATTTACAAAGCGGTCGTTTTAAAAACAAACAGATCTTGTTTCTTGTGAATTATAATAAATGCTGGTAGTAGGAACCTAGTAAATATATTCAGGTACTCAAAGCATCCATCCAAGTTTTGTAAAGGAGTTTGGGTTTTGGGGGGAGGGGTTTTGTTGGTTCTGTAAATGCGACAAAGATACTAGGTTTTTATAGCAGTAAGAAATTATCAGATCATAAATACTGTAAATAATAGTTATTTTTCCTTCTCTCTTAAGACGTGCTGATTCATGTTGGTATTCAACAAGGTTGTGTAAAGTTGAAAATTCATGCTTATTGACAGACAGAAACTGGTGCTCATGCTTATTTCTTTGTGTTTCTGTAGTACCCACCCCTCAAAAGAAAAATAGGGTTTAGAACAAACTTTCCCCCCACCCTCGTCTCTTTTATTCATTCTGCTTTTTCTTATTCTCACTTGTAAAGGGAAAGTACCTCTACTATTAAATTTCTTCTGTTTTACGCTTCTTGCCAAAGGATCCCCAGGGTCAAAAGAATGCTAGTTGTATTGAGTTGGCATGCAGCTGGCCTGAAATGTTACTCTGTTCTTTGTGCCTTTTCTCCTTTCCTGTCCACATTTTCCAAATTGTTCAGATTTATTAATATGGTACTGACTTTCAATTTTTGTAAAAAAAGGAAAAATAGTAGTTTTAAATTAAGCTTATTCTCAGCCTTTGCTACATGTATCATGTACACATGTGTCTAGGGATGACATGATATTGTATGTTCTGTTAATGTAATAATACAGCGTGGACCGAAGAAAGAATTGCAGCACATGGTTTTATTTTAACATTGTAGAAAACACTATTTGTAAGAAGCAATTTCAAGGATATTTCATTTAGGAGATAGGGTATTCTGTAAACAAGCCTATAGAGGTAATGCAACATGTTCTGCCTTTGGAAAGTCAGACAAATGGCGTGATAATATGAATAATGGGATGGGACAGGAATGTTGGGGAAGGTTACTAAAACTATGGGCAAATGGTTTTGGTTGAATATAGTTTATTCGGTGAGAATTTGTAGCCCTTTTGTTTTTTCTCTTTCAGATCACAGCAAAAGCAGCTGTCATTTTTGTTACACTTCAGTATAATGTTACCATTCCTGCCACAGGTAGGTATCTTGCAAGAAGTTAGTTATGGGGTAAGTGTGTTCAGACACTATTAGTATGTCTTGCTTTCTAGACTGAGGGTAAGTTAATTTGTCAGTTTGAGTAGATAATAAGCAATTCTCAGGGACTTTTATTTTTAGTAAAACTCCATTTTAATTAATTAGGTTTAGGGCAATGTTTCTGTTCTGCTGGCTTCATCATTAGTGCTGAAACACCATCTGACCGGTGAATAAGTTAATGTTAATACTTAATCTGGTTTTACAAATGTCAATCTTTACTAGTCAAAGTGGCATGTTAGTTCAACATAATTTTTTTAGTCCCCTTTGGGTGCATTTGGGTAAGCTTCCTGAGTGCACTTAAAGTGTTCATTTTTGTAGTACATCTTTCAAAATCTAATTTAGTTTGTGATGTGATGAAGAAGACTACTATAAATCTAGTGACCTAGCTCATGCTGGCAGTTTCATTTGACTTCTATTTGTTTAGCTGGCTGCAAGCTGAAAGGTTTCACTTCGAGAAGCAGACTTATTAGCCACTAAACTGTATTGATGCCTAACTGTTAATTCTGTTTGTCTTTTAGAAGAACAATCTGCAGAAACAGTTTCTCTCTATCACTACGGCATCAAAGACTTGGCTACGATTTTCTTTTACATGCTAGTAGCAATAATCATACATGCTATAATTCAGGAGTACGTACTAGATGTAAGTACAAAATACGAATTCCTTTCATCAAGATAATTGTCAGGTTTTAATTAGACTTTATTAACATTAAAATAAACTTTTGCATTAAAGATTGTAATTGTTAAAACATACATTGAAACTTTTAGATGTTCTAATGCAGTTAACAGGTAAATGTTGAGTACTGCAGCACGTAAATAACAATGGACTTTTCATTTCAGAAAATTAACAGGAAAATGCACTTTTCAAAAACAAAGCATAGCAAGTTCAATGAGTCTGGGCAACTTAGTGCATTCTACCTTTTCTCCTGTGTTTGGGGAACAAGTATTCTTGTCTCTGTAAGTATGATTTATCTTCTGTTTGTGTTACAAGATTTCAAAACCCTCACTTATGATGTTGATAAATTAAGTTTTTGGCTTGTTCTGCTTTTAGCTGGTTTTAATATTAAAGTGGGTAGAAGCTTAGGGATTCTTCGTAGGTTGTAGTCATCAGTGAATATAAAGTCCAGTAGCATTACTGTTGCTCAGTCTGAGTTAGTTTGATTTGCTGTCAGCTGAATGAGGTAAAACTTTTTAACTCTATTGTGGTGCTTCGTTCTCTGTAGTTATTCTGTGTTGGCTTATTAGTGTAAAAGAATGGTTAAAAAAGCATCATACATAGCATTTTAACAGCCGTGGGAAGGGGTATGTGGACAGATTGCTGTAGGCTCAGGTGGCATCCTCTTTGCTAGCAACTGTGTGTAAACGAGCTTAGTTTCAAAAAGGAGAAGAGTGTGATGATTTTTTTTCCCTTAACAGAATGGCTTCTGAAAAAACTTCCCTTAGTTAAGCTCAAAGCTTTACAGCAGTTCACAAGGGAAGACTTATGGCTGTAGTGATGCTGAAATAACCTCCATCTCATAAGGACACTATGTAGAATGAATGCTTGGTTTGGTTGTTCTTTATTTTCTTAAGACTATAGAACTCTCTTTTTTTGTTTGACTTGTTTTTTTAAAAGGAAATATATTAATATGCAACTTTTACTTGTGTGTGTAGAAGTGCACATTTGTATGCACATTGTATATATGTTCATTACTTCTGACTTGGAAGTACTATCTTTGAAGGTTTATTGGCGTTTTTTTGTTTGGTTGTTTCTTTTTAGGAGAACTATATATCAGATCCAACTTCTCTGTGGAGAGACTATCCGCACACTCTGATTCCGTAAGACCTCTTTCTTAGGGGAATGCGAGGAAGAGGAAGGGGTGTTTTAAAATTAGAATGTGTCATGTACAATATGTGTAGAACAAGCAGTCTGTAAAACTACATTAGTCACTATTTTTGCTTGTGTTCATGGAGAACTTGATTCTCCGTCAATTTGTAACATACAGAGTTCTCTTTCTGTGGGTTCTTATTTAAAGAACTAAGTTTTTGCAAACTTTATTTGTCTTAGTGATTTTGTTTTTTTAAAAACCTTACTCTTGAGTTGGCTGGCTTGAAGCATCTATATTTTTCTGTCTTGGGAGACAGTGACTAAATGTGCTCTCTAGAAGGTTTCTTAAAGTTGATTATTAAAAAAGTAATATTCTTCAATTCTTGCTGTGTTGTACAGGTTTCAAATGAAGTTTTTCTACATCTTACAGTTGGCATACTGGTTTCATGCTTTGCCAGAATTATACTTCCAGAAAACTAAAAAAGTAAGTTTAAAACGTGAATTGAAAGAACTCCAAACAAAGCGACTCAAACAGTGGAACAGTTATTTCTTTTGGACTTCCAGAGTAATGTTTTACTCTGGATTTCCTAACCTGCCCTTATTTGTGTTACCTATTTTTCCTGATGGAATTTTGAGTGCTCAAAAGTCCATGTGAGAAAGTACGGGTTTTCTTTTCAGTTGAATCCTGTATGTCTAGCTGCAGTAAAAATGCTGTTTATCTGGCAGGTAATAAAAAATTACAAGTGTTTCTTGCCTACTAAATTAATTTTTCCATGAGCAAATGAAAGTGAGATTTTCTTTTCACTTTTTTTTATTGTTGTTGGTAGACTCAATAGTCTCATTGAAATCTGAAATTTTTCATGAATCATGATACAGGTGTAGAATATAGGCAGTGAATAATTTGATAAATCCACAAAATACTAAGTTCCAAGATTGTATTTAAATACCACTGTCCTCAGCAGAAGTTCTGGCTAGTTGTATATGGACATTGCTCCATTTTTAACAGCATCCTTTTCTCCTTGAGTGTTTTCTGTGTTGGGATTCTCAAAACACTGTGTTTACTGTGGATTTTCTGTAGCACTCAAGTTGCCTCCCAATTGCCAATTTAAGTAGTCTCTTTGCATAATTGTGCTCAGGCTTACTTTTCATATGCAGTTTTGTTTTAAAATGTTTGTTTTGAAGTCTTCAACATGGTTCCACAAAGGGTAAATCATACTTGACTAATTTGATGGCCTTCTGCCGTAGAGTGGCTGCATCAATAGATTAGGAAGAGCTACTGATGTCATCTACCTGAACTTCTGTTAAGGCTGTTCCCCCACAGCATTCTTACCTACAGACTGGAGAGAGATGGATTAGTTGGATAGACTGTAAGATGGATAAGGAACTGGCTGGATGGCTGTTTCCAAAGAGTTACAGTCAGTTACTCAATGTCTATGTGAAAACTAGTTACAAGGATTGATTCTGGGACCAATGCTATTTCTTAACTTTGTCAATGGCACACAGAGGGTTTGATACACCCTCAGCAAGTTTGCAGGTGATGCTAGCTGAGTGGTGTGAGTAGTGTGGTTGATTTGCTTGAGGGAAGGGATGCCATCCAAAGGAATCTTGACAGGCTTGGGGGCTGGGCTCGTACAAACTTCAAGAAGTGCAAACAAGGCCAAGTGTAAGGCTCTGCATGTGGGTCATGGGTATCTCCAACATCATTACAGGCTGGGGAATGAAGGGGTTGAGAGCTGCCGTGTGGAGGAGGACTTGTGGCTACTGGGTGATGAAAACTTGGACATGAACCAGCAATGTGCAATTGCAGCCCAGAAAGCCAACTGTATCCTGGGCTGCATCAGAAGAAGCATGGCCAGCACACCAACAGGAGTGATTCTGTCTCTCTGCTTTACTCTCATGACACCCCACCTGGAGTACTGTGTCCACTTTTGGGGTCCCCAGCACAAGAAAGACATGGACCTGTTGGAGACAGTACAGAGGAGGGCCACAAAAAATTATCAGAGCGCCTGGAGCACCTCTTCTGTGAAGGCTGAGAGAGTTGGGGTTGTTCAGCCTGAGGATGAGAAGACTCTAGGGAGACCTTACTGTGACCACTCAATACTTGAAGGGACCTGATAAGGAAGGTGGAGAAGGGCTTTTTCTTAGGGCCTGTAGTGACAGGACAAGGAGCAATTATTTTAATCTGAAAGAGAGTAGATTTTTATTAGATAGGAAGAAATTATTTATTATAAGGGCGGTGATATGCTGAAACAGGATGCTCAGAGAAGTGGATGCCACTTTCTTGGATGTGTTGGATAGGAAGGCCAGGTTGGATGGGGCTTTGAGCAGCCTGATGCAGTGAAAGCTGTCCCTGCCAGGAAGAGTTGAGCTGAAGGGTCTAACCAGTCTGTGATTCTATTGTTACTCTGTGACCAGTCAGCCTCTCTGCTGCCCGAGTTCTGCATTGGTCAAGAGCTTACATGTTACATAACTGCAGGTCTCTGCTTGAGAGTCTAGAAGAAGCTTGGGAAAATAGCGTTGAGAGTTATTTTTTTTCCTTACTGATCAGATGAAGTATGAACACTGATTATTTTTTTTAACATAATTCAAGAAAGCTATTACAAGTATCAGAAGTGCTGTATATTGAATAATAGTGGTTTACTGGGTTACTGCTTGGAATTTTGGCCTCTTGTCTTTTGCATTTAATTTTAAGAGTGTTACTTCATTTGTTTTAGCAAGTTCATAGTTGATACCACTTTAACCACAGTTGAATCTCTGCAATCTTGGCTTCTCTGCCTTATTCCTTCTCTTGAAGGAACTGGTTTCTTCTAGTCAGTTGTCTGTACTGCTGACATACACAAGAAAAGATGTTCCTGATTCAGCTATCTGTACAGTAGTGTATCCCCCACCTGTGTTAATTCAGCTGTCAGGCCTTCTTTCTCTGACAGTTCATCAAAGCAGGCAGCACAAGCTGTTCAATTGTTACATGAGTTCGGAAGATGAAGTGCATAAGATTTGTCCTGGTAGTATTTTGAGAAACTGAATGCTTGTCCTGAGCATTTGCTAATTTGTCTGAAGTAACTTGGGTTTTGTTTTCTTTCAGATGATTTAGAGTTGGTCTTTATCTGTTTCTTGCTCTTTGTGCACATGTGTGGTATTTGCTGTTGCCACAAGTTATTTGATTCTGTGCTTTTGTTGGCCTTGAGCTGGAGTATTGCGTAACATAGCATAGATGTTACAAGATTACATTTTTAGCCCTTTTTTTTTTTTTTTTGTATTACATGTATACAAGACAAAGCTAGAGCTCCTTGCTTGAAATTTGGGATCTTCATAAAGGAGGAGTTTCTTAAACTACTGTACTCAGTATACCACTTCAAGACAGACTTCCATTGTGATCTAGCATACTTTACTGATTCTTCTGTTCACAGATGACACCTGCTTTCCATGTGCTGTGTGTCTATACTTGAATTTGTGCCTCTTCTTCGTTATTTCATCTCCATGAAGTGTTCAACTGAAGAAAGCTGACTAAAACCTAGCTTGAAATGTAACCGTGTGGCTTAGAATGACTGGTTAAGAACATTCTCTGCATTTGCCAGCAACAGTATGCCAGAATCTTGGAAGATCCTCAGTTTTTAAAATAGATGTCAACACTTATAGACCAAAATGAAAAGGTTTCCAGACACATTTTTGGAGCAATCTGACAGAATCTGATGGGCAGCAAACATGAGGAACTGTGGGAAGTTAACAGATGATACAGTAAAACATACCAAATAACTCTTGTAATAGCTAATGAAATTCATAGTAGTCATGTCAAATAAAAATGGGTCCTTTTAAAAGCCATATTTTTGATGTTTGATACGTTTTCTCACAACAGTGTATGTGTAAGATACTGAATGTTACTGGTAAGTAAGCAGTAAGTTATGTGTAGAATTAGATTATCTAGGCTGGGTAATTCAGTACCAGAATGGGCCATATTAAGGTAGCTTATAAACCAAGAATTTCCAAGATTAGAGATTAACTTGTATATAACATTGTACAATAGTGTATCATGTTGTGTATAATGCATAATTACTTTTTTCTTCCTACTAGGAAGATATCTTTCGCCAGATTGTCTACATTGGACTTTATGTCTTTCATATTGCTGGAGCCTATCTTCTGAAGTAAGTAGATTGTAAATTTTTGCTGGTTTCATTCGCTATCTTAAGCATCTGACAAAATGTCTGAATGTTTGTTTGATATGTTTTGATAGTCTGACCCATCTTGGACTTGTTCTTCTGGTATTGCATTACTTCGTTGAATTTCTTTTCCACATATCCCGTCTTTTCTACTTCAGTGATGAAAGATACCAGAAAGGGTAAGTAGTGTTTATCTTTGAAATTAATGTAATTTCTGTCTCAAAGCTGTGTACATTTAACTAACCAGAAACCAAAATTACAAAGAAGCTCAAACAGTGTTTTCTTAGAAGTCCCAGTTCTCCAGACTAGTTTTATTATTTGTATCTCTAAAACAACTGTTATTTTTTTAAATCTTTTTTGCCTATTTAAGGAAATGTTAGTAGTGGTACAAAATGAAATAAAATAAAATCTTACACTATGTACTAATTAAAAAAAAAAGGGAAAGGAATAGCATAGGTTGTGAGTACAGGTAGTTCTGTAGGGACTAATAACATGGTTATGTTCTAATAGTAATAGAAAGCACCTTCTGTTGAGTTGAAATTAATTTTCAGAACATAATTCTGGTTTGTAGAAAAAGATTGAGGCAGGGCTTTTCTTGCTTTTTGTCTTCTATGAGTACTAGAAATACAAGACTAGGATAGGTGCAAAATAATTTAGGTGAGTTCTTAAATTTCAAACAATTAGTACTTATGTTGTGAATGGAAAATTCATTTAGTGTTTGTGATGTTTTTCTTTGTAGATTTTCACTGTGGGCAGTTCTTTTTGTTCTGGCAAGGCTTCTCACCTTGATTCTTTCAGTCCTCACTTTTGGATTTGGGCTGGCAAGAGCAGAAGATCAGCAGCTGAATTTCAGTACTGGAAACTTCAATATCCTGGCTGTTAGGTACAGTACACTTGGAACACTTCTTAAGCATGAGCTGTAAACCTGTATTAAATAAGTAATATAAATGGTATGGCATTAGTTCTAGTGATTCTGAATGGTTAGGTGTTTTCATGAAACCAATAGGATCAAAAGGAATAGCTTCTGTAATAAACTTATAAGGCACCGTGAAAAGAATTAAGAATTTACAGACTACAGGTGAGAAATCTGTAGCTCTCTTTCGACAGCAAAACAGAATTAAAGGGAATACCCAATTACAGAGATTACTTTCAAATGTTTTAGAGTTAATAAATTGAATTCTGGATATAATTGCACCTACTTTATCTAGAGAGGTCAAGGCATTATGCCCAGAGCACCTGTGGTCCTGGTTGAAGATTCCTGCCTCTTTCTCTGCCTTTATTACAAATGTTCAGCCAACCACTTGGCCTTTTTATGAATTAAATTCAGAAAAGGTAGTTATTAAAACATTGACAGTGTCAGTATTACCCTGCAGGATTGCTACGCAGAACTGCTAGACTCTTTTCAGCCATTTTCAGCTGTTACTACCTGGTATCTTGAGAGTAGTACTGAGAAAGGAGGGAGGAAATCCAGTGATTCCCAGTTCTGATGGAGGGGCAAAGACTTCACTCTCACTATTTTTTTTTCAGCTGTGCTAAGGCCAGTCACACAGCGTGAGCCAATTTGTGCATGGTTTAGAAAATGGATGTTACTCGGGGAATGGGAGAGAAGTAAAAATATAATCATAAGCAACAAAGAAAAGACCCCAACAACAAAAACCTGGAACTTTTACAAACTTGTGTCATCTAAAACAAACCACTCTAATATGTTTGAGGAACCTCAGTAAAGAGGCAGTTTATGACATACAAAAGCTGTCTGAGGTGGTGTTCTACTTTCCTTGGAATGAGATAAATTTTACTGATAACTTTTACCTGTATGTTTCTAGAATCAGTGTGCTGGCCTCCATCTGCTTGGCCCAAGCATTTATGATGTGGAAGTTTATTAATTTCCAGCTTCGGAGATGGAGAGAACATTCTTCTTCTCAGCCTCAGTCAGTGAAAAAGAAGTTCATAACAGCTAAAGGAAAGAACTCCAGAAAAGAAAGAGGTTTGTATTTTCTGTTTTCCTGTTGCCTCGCCTGCTCAAAACCAACTTTAGGTAATGGAGAACCCTGTTAAAATCTTAATTGCTAAGGAAACATTTTATATTTCACTTGCAAGTGAGATGATACAGTTAGAGGAAGAGTATTGGTGGCTATTGTTGTGGATTGTAAAATTCACTACGTATTAACTGATTTTTGTCTTCTGATTGAACGAATTACAGTTTCTTTATTGAATGCAACACGAGATTTTTATTATGACTAATTTTATTACTTGAGCAAAATGTGTCATGCTTATGCCTTGCTCCCTTATGAAAAGAAAACAGACACATGTTTAGATCTATTCCCATAATCAATTGCCTCCAGATTTTTCTTGCAATGAATTTCAAGCTCGTTTTTCTTGCCTCTGAACTCTGAAGTTTAGGGAAAGGTTGATGGCTTGAGGATCCAGTAAATAAGCTTATACAGGACTGTTTTTACAAAAAATGAAATTCTGATACTTCTTTTAAGGAGAAGTATTAACTACTTACTAGTCTAAACCTGTGTAGAAGCATTTGGAATTGGATTAATGACATAATTTAACTTTTTTTGGATTATGTCACACTCTTTTAAGGCAAAGGGCATGAAAGAAGAACTGAATGCTTTTTTTTTCTCCAAGGAAAGTTATGTGCTCCATTAAAAAAAAAGAAAACTCCTCAAAGTATTTCTGTGGAATGACAGTTAAACATCTGTGTATTTAATAGCTTGAATAACTTCTGCACCCTTTTTAAAACTGCTTGAGTCATTTCAAAAGCTTATTGCAGCACAGTCCTTTGCTACCAATCACATACTGCCAACCCATTCCACTTTTTGATCTACTGAACATAATGTGAGTGAAAACCAGTTGCACTGGGAACTAGGATTTGTGATCAGAGATCAAATCAATTATCTTTTTTTTCCAGGTTTCTTTTTTATTAAAGTATTGTGCTTTAGATTATTTCTGTGCTTGCATTTGATGACTTGTAATTACCATGACTTGACTTTTGTGTGTTGTTGGGATTTTCACGTATAGGTGTCCTACTTAATCAGAGCTTCATATGTTTTGTCTTAGTATGTTTTTGTGGAGTTGAATTAATCTTCTAAGGCAAATATTTTTGAAACATAAGCTTAAATGACATTTTAATCAGCAAGTCAAAATGTAGTAGCTTTTTTAAATATCTTAAACTATTTCATTCATGTAATTTGGTGAATTTGCTGATTTTCACTCAACTCAATAGAGACTTGCAAGTGGTAAACAAGTGGTGAGAAGAGCCATTAATTGGACTTGTGGTTTAATTCACAAAATAATTGAGCTATGCCTGTCTAAAGATTGGAGAATTTTACAATTTACTTTAAATGGAATGAAAATAACTTTGTAATCTGAAACAGCACTAACCTTTCAGATTCTTTTGGTTTTTAAGATTCCTGTAATGTTATCTGGTCAGAACACTCGCACAGAATGCAGCAAGACAGTATCTTTGAAAGAGTAATATATGCAATTAAACTGTTTAAAACAGTCTTTTTTTTTTTTCTTGTGGCTGGGTGAATTTTTGGGAAGCAAGGCACAATAAGATGCATTACTTTTAGACTATGCCATAACCAAGAAATGGCAGTAGAACAATCCTACTGGTGATGTAGGTGGAGTACCCAGGCACACGTTGATTCTTGTTCTTGGTTTTCTTTCATTTGTTTTGACTTAACTGTTTAAGAAAATAGGATTTCAGTTAGCTGGCTGGGGTGTAGCTCATTGTTTGTAAGCTGTTTGACATGAGAATAACACAAGCTTTTTGAAAAGTAACCTGAGACTGCTTTATGTAGGCCTAAAATGGTGTTTCATTTACAACCAAATATGCTGGATAGACTTAGACAGTAACTGTGGAACTAATTGGGCCTCTGTCTGGTCTCATTCCCATGTATGTTTCTGGTTGGGTTTTGGAGTGTTTTTTTTATCTTGCTTGTTTGCTTAAATGGGAGTATTTGGGTCTAGCGGGGGAGAGAGGGAAATAAGCAGTTGTTTTTGTTTATTGGCCACAGTATGTGGTGACCTGCAACACATCTGCAGATGGAAAACAATGATTTAACCAGTAAATTGTACAAAAAAAAAAAAGTAACACTTGCTTGAAATCAGAACAATACTGTAATTTGGAGCAGAGTTGTTAACCAGCAAGCATTGTAGCTGGCTGTGCACTCATATAAGTATGATTTACTGGCAGGCAACATCTCTGCTTTCTTGGGTTGTGGCGACACTGAATAAAGGGTGTACTTTTAATTCACAGTAATACCACTGTAAGTTGTGTGTGCTATAAATCCATAGATTGTGGGTTATTGTTCTAGGGTAAATTTTTGGTGTCAAATACTCACAGTCTTGTACAGATTAAAATTCTTGAGACTTCCAGGTTTGCCCACAAGTGGGATAGAAGTAGAGAATGGCAGCTGCTAACATGTTCTTCTTGCTTTGTGTTCTTAGGTGCCTGGTCTTTTGCTTAAAGTCTTCCCATGTACACATAATTTCTAACTACTGTTTTACTTCTGTCTATCTTATATCTTCATCAGAACATAAATAAATTCTGTATGCTAAAGTATATACTTCAAAAATTATGTGTTCGTGTATAAAGATTTCCTTTATGTGAACAGCTTGTAAGTGAAGGAGTGTAATTTTAGCAAGTATTAAAATATTAAATAGGTGGGATAAACAAAGACCTGTACCAGGGAATTGTTTATATACTGCGTGTCTCCCAAATTTCACAGGACAGTCTCATCTACAGGTTGAGTATTTTACTTTTTAAGATAACATCTTCTAAAACACTGCAGCTCATCTTGGTTTTAAGTCTAGATGTATATAATGCACACATTTCAGTGTCTGGCCATGTCAGAAAACTTCACTGTATTGAACTTAAAATTTTGGACTTTGTAAAAGCTTTATTAGGCTGTTGCATTATCAACGATGATGATGAAGTTTAACAAAGAAGATGCATTAGAAAAGAGTTAAAAGGCTGTGTGCATAGAACCTACAAAAATGTAATTAAATATAAAGTGTCTCATATTTGAAAAATGTTTTCTTCTTTTTTCTAGAAAATGGAATAAATGGAACAGTGACCTCAAATGGAGCAGACTCGCCTCGCAGCAGGAAGGATAAATCCTCGTAAAACTGGGTTTTATTAAGTTAATTGACTAATGTCCCCAAAGAATCTGCTTTTTACATGGATGGCCCTTCAACACTAGAGATGTTATGGATTAAAGAAAATACAATTCATGTTTTTTGATTATTGCTGTTGTTTCAGAAACTTTTTTTAAAACTCATTTTGACTAAGGAAAAAGGTTTATCTGCCTTCAAATACTTGGGGGAGGGGAATGGGATACCACACTTTTTAAATAACATTGACACTTTTTTAAACATTTGTTGGGACAAAATAACTTCACTTAATGAGAATCACTGTGGCAATGTGTTATTTCCTTCCAGTTTTTTAATCCTGGTGATAGATACTGTTCTACCAACTTCACGTTTTCTAGGTTCTTCAAGAAGTATTGCAAAATTGAAGTGAAAACTTAGTGTGCATTTTTAGATACTCTGGCTTTTCAGTTAATTGCATTGATTCAAATTTACATTTCAAATTGGGATTCCAAAACCACCCCGATAAACCTCTTTATTTTGTAGTTAATAGCTACACAGTGTCTGCCCTAAGAATTGCCCCATACCATTAAAAAAAAACTGAACTAATTGGAAATGTTGCAGAGTCTTATTGTTTGTTGGTTAGAAATCTCTTGGAAGGAACAAAAAACTTTTCTGAGATACAGCTCTAGCACTTGGAAATTAGAAGGGAGAGTGTATGGGCATAGAAAGAGTTGATTTGAGTCGCACTGTTACATTCTGTCTGTGCTTTTGAAGTGTATGTATCTTGGAGAATTTGTGTGCATTGGACCTTCTCTGAAAACTTGTCTGTCTGATTTTAGAGGGTGAAGGTTCTTACAGTGTGTTTGGTTTAGGAGGCATTTAATGCTCCACGAAGAGGGAATTTGTTAGATAAATGGATCAAGTTATGAGAAACATTCCTTTATTCTAATTGCTTTGCTTTGTTTCATCTCTGTTAGGAAGTAGTTTGATTTCTCCTATATATATTTTTATGAAAAAATATTTAAAAGCTACAACTTCTTAAAATTGATTTATTGTGCCCTTTGCTACAACTGGAAAAATCTTAATTTAAGATTCTTTCCAATTTCTGTCTTTCATAATTGTGTTAAATGTGAAGCTTTCTCTAGTTAATTTTCCAGTTTAATATGCAGTTAGTGTTTCCTCTGTACACTTTTATAATGGGTATAATTCAACCCATTTCACTTGAGAGAAAGAGTTAAGAGATGTAATTCAGTCTTGAGAAGAAGTTGCTAAATTAGTCTGTCAAGTTCACCCAAGTATTGGAGTGCTTATCGATTGAGAGTAGTAAGTGTGAGCAATCAAGCAGATAAATAAAGTAGTTGTAATTAAGAACTGTTATCATAGTTGAGTTTATACCCAAGAAGCTAATATATCTGCCTTCTGTATCTTCTGCAGTTTGGTTGCTTACTATACAGAATAAACATTTCTAGTACAAAATCTTGACTGCAAGTAACAATCCATTCCTCAATCATGTCGTGCTACTTAGAGTTATTGCAGTATAATTTATTATGTTTCAGCTAATTTCAGTCACAGTTCCTGAGTACTTGCTTCACAGCTCCTGAAGGAGGCTTTGTAGACTTGGACTTGCTTAACATGAGTACTCAGGGGCAGCATGCCCTGTAATATGCCCCATCTGCTCCAGTGAAAGTAGCTACACAATATCTTGATTGGAAGAAATAATAATTTTTTTGGTGAAACTGTGAATCTACCTAATCTGACCATGAAACTGGAAAATTTGAACTCTGAAATTTTGAGGGAACTGCATACATTAAATAATCGCTGCACAAAATCATGTTTCATGTCTGTTGTTTCTAAAAAGACCTTCATAAATTCTGTGTGCCTTGCTCTGAAGTTGTACTGTAAGTCAAAAGTGAAGTTTCTAGTCTGGTACTTGTACGCTGTATCAGTTTGGTTGTGACACCTGCTTGTTCCTGGGGCAGTAAAAGTCATAAAGGTTGGAGGAACAAATTACAAAGTGAGTGTTTAAGGTGCATCCTGAGATCTTTTAAGACTTATTGTATGAGGGTTGTAGTAGTTGTTGCCCTAAGGCAAACTGTTTCTTGTACCTCATTCTTTAGTACAGTAGTCTTGAAATGTAAATTTTAGGTTGACTTCCAAAAACTTTAAAATAGTATCTTCTTGCCTGTTGATTCTGACATTTGCTTTTTGTCTCCTTCTGCCCTTATAGACATTCTTGGCCTTTGGACTTGGAAAAAAGCACTTTTGTTTTCACAATGGCTTAATCTTCATCCTTGCCTCTATAAGGTTGTTGCTTTCTGCTGAGTAATAGGGAATAATTTTAGTTGTTCTAGAATTTGGATAAGATACTGAAAGCCAGTTTGTCTCTTGTGTAAAAATACATACAATTTTGGATGAGGCAGAAGCAGTAATTTTTGGTTTTTTACCTTGGGGTGGAAACCCCTGTGAATTTAGAAGATTTTGAGACTTCTATTTATTTCCATTTGATACTACTTGTTTTGGCATACGATTATTGTTCACTGTGAATAACTTCTTGTGAATTGCCTAACTGATTTTTAAATGCTGCTGCATTTTGGCCCCTTGTTTCTAATCTGGGATTCAGTAAGATGGAAGAACATTAGTTGTCTAATCATGTTTTCTTAAGTATGGAAGCAGGAAAATTAGAAATGGAAATGACTGAAAAGTCCATTATTATATTCCTATGCCTAATAAAATATTTTTTGCTTAGGCTGCAGTAATTTATCCTGGTCTGTTACTAGGTCCCACAAATCATAGATACATTTGAATTGAATAGTTCAACAGACTGTAGATACGGTTTGTTCTGTTTGTTTATTGTGGGGTTTTTTTTTCCTTAGATCCCATCTTCCTTGCTCCATCTTCTCAGAATTTTTCAAATTACAACAGATTATTTCAAAATTTTACCCTCCAAAAATGTTTGGTTTATGTGCCAGAATCTCCTATCAGAACCAGTATTTTACTTGTACTAATTGATTATATGTAGCTTCAAAGTACAAACAAGAAATGCAGAACAGCTGAAATTAATTTTCAGAGGTTTTTGTTTTTATCTGGACACTTTCTCCTCTTGACTAGTGAAGATTGATTTGTCCTGTGTGAATTATTAATGAATGTGACTCTTTGGAAATACTGCTTTTTAGGTGACCCTGTGCCCAGAATTAGGAATGATGAAGGGATTTGCCATGCAGAAAAAATGAATAGGCGATTTCTACTGACATTAGAATATGCTAAAAGGTAAATTAAGTATGTTTGTTGGGATAACACGTTTGGAAAATCAGTAGGTATTGGTAAGCATTTAATATTTTTTCTAAATACTTATTCTTTGAAAAGTTTATTTGTGTTTATAGACTACATTACATAGAATTGTAATAAGCAGTGTGGTACTTTGGTGCAAGTAATCAGACTTCAGGAAAAAGGTTTAATTTACATCTTGCAGTCCTTTTGCTCTTTGCAGATTTCTGACTAAGGGCACCTGAGGTGATTTTTTTTCCAGGGCAAAACTTGGTGTTAAAGGGAGCATTTTCAGGGTCATGCTAAGCTGAAAGTAATGTAGGGTGTTGCTAAAACTGTGGTTCTGTCCCTTGCCTCATCTAGCACAAGCTTTTCTGGTTTCATGGTGAGCTAGATGAGGGAGCTGGTGCAGCTGAAAACTGGCTTGTTGGCTTGATTGCTTTTCTGCTAGATTAGTTGCCAGATAGTAATCCTGGAGGTACTCAATTATTTATATATAGGCAAGAAGAAAAGATGCAGGGAAAAGGTGAATCCAGCTGTAAGGCAGCTACCCCACTCAACTCTGCATTTGGTTGAAAATTACATGGGATTCCAGTATAAGTTGGGAGATCTCATTGAAGGGTTTCTAGTCATCAGCCCCAGAAGGGACCTGGTCTCTGTTAGCTCCTACATGCCAAACTGTTTAAATGTTAATGGATTTTTGTCAGGTGTTGTGAGGGACGGGGAAGTACTCAATATGCTGCATTGCACTGAGATATATTTTATCTGTTACCTTTTTGGGGTTTCTAAGCAGTGCAAGGTGATACTGGTGGTATAGATATAGGAATTCTGAAAACATAGTTTCTCTTGGATCACAAAAACTATTACGTTTTTGTGTTTGATATTTTTTTTTCCTTTCTCCACATGAACCCTTTATGTATTGAAGTGGGTCTTCCAGAGAGCTTTGCAAGAATTGCGTTGCATGCCTGTCTAGGTATGGGGTTGGGGGTTGTTCAGTTGTGCTCATTTTTATTTTCCTGTTTTCAGGAAGTTCACCAGCTGATTCCTAGGTCATACTTGGGTTTGGTTCCATTTGTGACTCAGCCTGTGTTATAGAAGATGGAAACTACCAGCTTCAATAGGCTTCCTATGAAGTGTTGCTCGTTGCTGTCTTAATTGTTCTCTGTGGAAAATGTCAGTATTGAAGGGACTTGAACACAAAGTAGAGAGGGTCGTGATGTTTGTAACGTTTACAGGCCAAGGAGAGCCTGCATACAGAGATGCTGCATTCCAGGGGGCTGGGGTTTGATGCCTGGAGGCTGCAGTAGTAGTCATCTTGGTATGCAAATACTTGGATTGCCTCTCATGCAGGGTATAAAAATGTCCTTCTAAGTTAAGGCTTTGAGAAAATTCAGGGGATGCTTTCAAAACAACACTCTTTGAAGGACTGACATCAGTTATCATCTGTTCATTGTGTTTGAATTTCTAACATTGTTACTTGTGGATTATCATTAGAGTGCTGGATTAGCCCGTGCTTGGTTTGGGGTTTTCTTACACTGTAGGTTGTTGTGGATGTCTGGTGGGTGTCTCCTCCACTCATTGTTCCTCAAGTACTGAGTTTAGATTCTGATAAACCTGGTTCTGTGAACATTAAGGAATTTGGCATGCTCAGAACTAAACTAGAAGGCCAGAACTAAAATAGAAGCAGTGCTGGAGTATTTCTGGATCAAACTTGCTAGAAATAAGTGCGTCAGCGTGCCAGGTGTCATCAGAACCTTTTTAATAGGAAGTGAAACTTAAGGATTAACACATTACGATACAATACATGTTGCAATGTAGTGTTTGACTATAGCTCATATCCAGGTAGCAAGTGCCTTTCTGTTGGAGCGACAGAATTGCTATTAGCATCTGCAACCATCAGCTCCCTTTCTGTGAATGATGGGTGAGAAGTGCTGGGCTGCAGCTGCAGTAGGCTTCTTTCTGCCTTTTAGAAAAGTTCTTTTGATGTTGACAAGTCAAAAGGCAACAACTCATATTTCAGGTTTAAAAGAAACCAAAACATGCTACCTAGTTTTGAATCCAATACACTTGCTCTTGATCCCTTTCTATGTGTCCTATCACTTATTTTAGGTGTCTGCAAATACTTCTATCCAGCTCAAGGCTGGCACGTCTGTAATGTGAGTGCCAGATATGACAACTCCATTTTCTTCTTGTGTTTGAAACTTTTTGCAGAATCAGAACAGCTAAAACACAGCTTTATACTTTGGTAAATTTTCAGTATTCATTCTTTCTCCTTATTTATTGCGGTTAACATTAAAGGTCAGGCATTGTCATGCAGCACAACACAGTTGTCACTTCTTCATTCCTAACATAAGAGTGTCAGGCAATTTGATATCCTGAAGTCAAAAAATATATTAGTGAGTGAGCAGAAATTGGAATTCCTGGAATGGTTTTGTTTTCCATATTGCAGTTCACGGTTATTGCCTTTCTCATTTAGGAAACTGAGCATTTAAGATCTCTGAATCTCTAGGCTGTAGTTTTGCTGTATACAGCTTGACAAATTATGGTCTAGAACTTGAGCTTTGTGTCTCCTTATGTTGGTTATAAATGTTGAAGAATGTATCTTGCGTTGTAATTAACAGATAAAAATTCAGCCCATGGTGGTAAGAAAACTTTTAACAGAGTAGGAATTCCAATTCTTGAACTCCAGACTAGAAGCCAAGCCAAGACTACCCTGTGTTTTCACACAGGTGATGCCTCCTCTTTGTTTCTTGATTAATCATTATCCTTGTTATGTTTATTTAGATTGTAAATTCTTTGTGGCAAGGGTTGTCTTTTGTGTGTGCGTGTGTGTGTGTGCACGCGTGTGTGTGTGTACCTGGGACAATTAGGCCTGGAGCCCCAGTCTGTGGAAGCTGTAATAAGCAGTCACCTTGTTATTGTTTTCCTGGATATCATAATAAAGAGTATCAAATGAAAACTGTGCTTGAATAGTCTGTTACAAAAATGGAGGAATGTAAGTACCACTTGGCCTTGCTTACAGTCCAGCAGCATCAGTAGCAAGGAGATGTACCAGTGAGAAGCAAATACAGTGTTCTGTTTTGGGATATTTGCTTGAACCAAGGAACACAGAGCCAGGAAGGCTGAAGTGCAGTGCCTTGTAACTCAAGCTGGAGCTGGAACTTGCACAAAATCACCAGGAATTCAAGACTGAGTTTCTCACCTTTCGTCAAATTGAGAATTTGATGTGGTCCAACCTCTCAGGAAGGTGGTGCTGGTTTGCTGTAATGCTTGTGCAGAGTTTTGTACCCTTTGAGTAACACTTTCAAGCTTGAGAGGGTAACCAAGAACTTGGAGAACACATAAAAAACCTTCACTGGACAGTGCCTGGTGTGGCCTGGTAGCTTATTATTCAAATTTATGTGTCTCCACGCTCCTCAGCTAAGCAACTTTTTAAGCTTTTGTAGACTTCAGCTTCACTGATAGAGAAGAATAAATTTTCATCCAATCAGAATTTGAATGTCTACCATGATCATTTATGATAGATCTCCTTCTCTAGAGAATTTCAAGACCTGTCTGGACATGTTTCTGTGTGACCTGTCCTAGGTGATTCTGCTCTGGCAGTGGCGTTGGACTTCATGATCTCCAGAGATCCCTTCCAACCCTCACTATTCTATGATTCTATGATCTAGGCAAGATAGTAGGGAACTGAGGACTGTTACCCAAGTGAGAGAGAGACTTTTTAGGAAACTTCCCAGTAATGGTACCTTCCCATGGGTTTGATTTGTTGCATGGCAGAGGGGTTGATCCCAGGATCTTGGTCTTCAGTTCCCCTCAAAATACATCAGATTGACATTAATTATTCTTAAAACCTGTATTCATAGATTGTAAATACTGAAATTAATTGAAAGAAAATGTTAAGTGAAGATTTCCACGAAGATGCATCTGGTTCTTGGTTTCATTGTTCAGCAGTTTGGCTTAAATTGTAGCTGAAAAAGAAGTTGTTAGAAAATAAATGAAAAATATTTTAAGAACCAGGGCTACGTTACCAAGGTGTTTACCTGTCAGGTGACTAACTCAACCATTGCTGTTGAGAACAGGCAGATAATTATATGTAAATAGCATCTAGGACTATTGTAACAAGTCCTGCCTTACTTTTCCCCTGCTGCACCTCTCAGAATCATCATCTCGCCCCACTGCCACTTAATGGGGGTGGAGCAGCTGCAGTCATACGAGCCAAATGATGTGTTTGGGATGTGGGAAAAACAGCCACTAGAGGCCACCGCAGGCTTTGTCAGCTGCGATTGATGGGTGTCTGGGAGCCAGCAAAAATCTATCCAGAGGCCGACGTTTTTGCTGCACATTCAGCAGCAGTTCCTTGTTTCCCTTTAAGCAGCATCTGTGCTGTAACTTGGAAAACTGAGCAGTGAATTAAATCAGACACAACTCCTGGTGGTGACACAGTAGTAAAACCCAAGTTATATTCTTCAGGCCTGGAAGTTGTCTTTATTTGGCCAGAAACGACTTCCTCACTTCTAGTTGAGAGAGCAGGCTGTATACCTCCAGTATTAAAGC
>NW_009952893.1:5550594-5551616 GCF_000747805.2 Chaetura pelagica | reverse complement strand
TGAGCCTCAGATTACATCTGCTGGCTGTGTTCGGTTTTGTGGGCCAGCATGCAATGCTGTGGCAGATGCTGATTTCTTTGCATAATCCTTGGGGTGGCAGGAAGTACAGAAAATGTGCTCTCTGTATTTCCACCAATTTTTGATCCTTTCAGAATTAAGTTACTGTTAGAGGAGCTTATAAAACTGTTTCCTGCACTGAAAAGAAATTTCAGCTTTTATCTACCAGTAGGAGACCCTTATTTTGTGGGAGTGTTGCTTGTGGACATCTCCCTTTACATGGTGCAGGAATCATGTGAGAACTTTTCCTGCTGCAATTAAGGCAACTTATAGGAAAATATAAATGACAACTTGCAGCTTATAGATTTTGTCTTCAATAATAAGGAAATTTCTTGTTCCTTAACTTATAACCTCTTTTATGTAGAAGGAAGTGTTTTGGGGTGATACTGGAAAACTGAAAGGATAGACTCATTTTAGTAGTTTTCTATTGGGTAATTTTACCCTAAGCTGCCCAGAAAAAAAAACATCATGCACTGACTTTAGCTGTTCTGAGCCCTGGTAGCATTGCTTTTGCTGCTGGGAAGCATTGCAGTGCAGGGTAATCTAACCCTGGAAGAATAATAAGAAACATGGCTCTCCTTCAGAAATGTCTTGGGGCTTTGGTGGAGTCTGGGCAAAATTTTCCTGAACATCTGGATTTGGGTAGTCCTGGTAAGAGATGGCAAACTAGCTGAATCACATTAAGAGCTGTGAATTTGCTTTGATTTGTAATTCATTAAATTGCCAGTGACAGGTTGAGTGTCTTGACTGGCCTGATCAGCAGCTGAGTATTGCTTCACTGACCTCCCAGATGGACATTGTACAAAAAGTCAATTTATGTGGCTCCATGTCTGTGGAAATAGGTGAAATAGGAAATGTCTGCATTTGAAAATAGGTGGCAAGACTTGCAAAGGTACGATGGCGATGTCGAGCACCCTCCTGGTGCTCTGGCTATTGCTTTTGAGGTGAAGGGTGGCACTGAGACC
>NW_009952893.1:5515668-5550402 GCF_000747805.2 Chaetura pelagica | reverse complement strand
CAGGAATGCAGCAGGAGCCAGGAGCTGGGGTGGTGCTGGAAGCAATCAGTTCCCTCAGGACTTGAATGCGAACCACCATTTAACTGCCACCAAGCCTGCCCCACTTCAAGAACTGTAGAGATTTGAAATGGAAATGTCTTCATTTCTAATGATAAATGTGTTTCAACAGCATGGGGGATATTACCAGCCTCTGAATAGAGGATGGAGGATGCCCCACCCAGGAGAGAATGATGTAAATCATTCTGATTCTTGGCACTGCTATTTAAATTTTGTTTGTAGCATGCCATAAAAGAACTTTCAGACATTGTAAACTGTCTGTGGTGTCAAGAAAACTCTCAGAAGCTTTCTGCAGGAAAATTTTTTTTAGGTGAAGGAAATGTTGGTGTCGTTTCTAGATGTGGCTTGAAAGGTGCCATAGTTCTCTTGGCCCTCTGTGCTCTTGCTGCTTCACTCTCTTCTCTTGCCCTTCTCTGCTCCACTAGACTGGGAAGTCATGAGAATGAGCTGCAGTGAACGCTGAGAGAAACTATGGTTAACCCTGGAAGTTCCTCTTACAGGGGAGCCTGGCAGACTTCTTGTCTCCATGGGTAAGGCTCCTTTGCAAAATGCTGCTGTCCTAAACAAACACAGTAGACCACGTGCTCTAGTGTCTTGCCTTCATGGCTCTTTTGGGAAGAGACTGAGAGAAGTATCATCCTGTTTCACCCACCCAGTTTCTGGCAGTCCCTAAGCTTAGGGACTTTTGAAGCATCTGGTTGCATCAAAACTTCCATTTTTGTTTTTTGTTGTTTGTTGTGTTTTTTGTTTTGTTTTATAGCTGCCACTGGAAGTACTCTACATGCGTTTGTATAATCCCTCTTGAACCCATTTAAATACTTGGCATCCACAACACTCAGTAAGTTACACAATTTAACTATGCCTTGTTTGGAAAAAGTATTTCCTTTGGCTTGTGTTTTGAACCTGATGATTTTCTTGTGTGAGTCTCAAGTAGTGAATAATTGTTCCCTCTTCATCTCTCTCATACTATGCTTGATTTTCTAGACCTTGCTGTTTCAAGCCTGAGGGTTCCCAGTCTACTTAGTATTTTCTTATGCAAAAACTGTTCTGTACATCTGATTATCTATGCTGACTTTTATGTACCTTTTCTAGTTCACTGAAAAGCTTCATTTTTGGGTTTATGTATTACCAGGAAATAAGTGGCTCCTAGAAGTTCATTCAGTCCTAGATATGATTTGTTTAAATCTCAAGCTCCATTTTTCTGCTATGTATTTCTTTGCTGGTTTTGCTGCATCAGTTCACATGTTTATTGAGTTGCATAATTATATTACTAGAACAATGAGACCTTGAGGTCTTAACTTTAGGACATTGATCAGGGATACAGTAGTTCCTCACAAGGAAAATAACTTGTCAACATGGAAGCAAAAGGCTCTGTCTTGAAGACAGTGTGGTCTTCCTTGGCCATGCTCACTCTCTGGAGGCCCATTGGTGTTTTTTGTAGCATAGAGGCCACGCAGTAGTTATTCTCTGTTGTTGTTATTGCTGATGCTATTAAAACATTTTTCAAGTGATTCAGGAAGATGCTTTTAAGCAGTAACATTTGTATTGCAATTGTGTTGCATTCCCAACTTCTTTGCAGGAGTAGTGAGAGCTGAACTCCATCTTGTTTTAAGGCCGGAGAGGATCAAGTCAAAGGTCTGTTGTACCTTTCTGCTCTCAGATGAAGCCTCTCAGGCTTGAACTACACATAATGTGTATGTACATCTAGAATCTTAAACTAATTGTACAAAACACAAACTCCTGAAGAACAGGTACTTGGATTATAAAAGTAAGGAAGAAGTCCTAAACTCGTTGTAATACCTTAGTTCTGCAATATTTCAACAGCAAACACTGGACACTTCAAAGGTCTGGGGTCATAAGTTCTAGAAAAAAGGCAGTGTAACAAATGAACCCCTTTTGGCAGGAGTGCTGCTGGCCTGCCCTCATTGCTGGGGTTAGCTTGGATTTCTTCCACTGGAGACCAAGTAGTTCTTAAAGAGTCATAACTGATCACAAGACGTAATTTTGGAAATAAAAATCTTCAAGACAGAGCCACCTTATTAGCTGTTATGCCAGTTGTTTTTGTCCTTTTCCCATTTTATTAGTTAACGTCTTTGTCCATGGTAAGTTCATAAAATGTTAAGTTACTCTCTTTCAATGACAAACTACCTCTTGGTGTTCAGAGCATTATGGTTTAATCACCCCAAAGTGAGCCTGCTAATACTTGTGAGGGCAGATTTAGGTCTGATATCAAACTGACCTGCTGCACGGTATAGTTAAGATGTTGACTTGAAAACCATGATGAGTTAAAATTTTGTTCCTCAGTCTCTCTTTTTGCGAACCTTGGACTAGTCATTTTAAACTTTCTACTCATTTATCTTTAGTGGATCATATTTAGCTCACATAGATACTAGGACACTGAAGGATCTGTGACCTACAAATATATTTTATCTGCTGTGCCTTGCAGTTGCTGCTTTAAAGAAAAATGGTCATACATTGGGTTCTGTATGGCCAGATGATTCAGCTTCATGGGGAAGGATGTCAAAAATCACTCATAACTTCAAAAGCAGATTTTTCTATGATGAAAACAAAATTCTGTGCTGTTGCACTTTGGATTTTCCATACTTTCAACTCAGAGTCCTCTGACCTGGATATCTGAATGACACTCTGAGTTAAAATAGCATGTCTGCTCTAGAACAGCTAACGGCCCCAGGATTTGCATCAAAATGTGGTAGAAGGTAATCTTGTGTATCAGAGAAGGAGAACTGGAGAAGCAGTATGTTCTCATCTTACAGCAGAGGAACTGGGGCTGATGATCCAGATGCTTCTGTAGCACCATGGGGAACTGAGCCTGAATTACAGTTCATGTTAAAGTTCTTCCTTCTTGATCTCCAGAGGTCTCTTCTAGCCCCTACTTATGGTTCCTCCTACTACTGCATGTGTGCATTGGAAAGGTTGCCTAAGATGCATTGTTAAAATGCATCTGAAGCCAGAAGATATGTTGATATTTATAATATTTTTGTTTGTTTTGGGTTTGTTTGGGTTTTTTAGTAAACTAAAAAGAAGAACTGAAGAAATACTGGGGTTTGAGAGGCTTTCTGATAACCCAGCCCTAGAGACTGTAGAGTGCCAATGTTTAGATGAGCTTGCAAGTGCCTACAACAAAAAGAAGAACTTTATTATGGAAGTCACATGCCTATGTGGGAGCTGCTGACTTCAACACTCAGGCTCTGAGGTACAGTATAACCATTTATACTGTTCCAGAAGCATCCCCAGAGGACTGACAACTTTTTCAGCGCCTTTTTTCCCCACTCTGGCACATGGTCCCTTTTCCATGCCTGCAGCTATGAGCGGTGTTTGTATCTGGGCCTGTAATTTGGTGTGGTTTGGGACTTCCAAGTTCTACAGTGCCCCTACAGTTTTTGGCAGCAGCAGAGTTGCTGAGCGGCTGAACCTTTTTGATCACCGTTCAGACTGCAAATGAACACTTCATCTAACACTTCCATACCTGTGTTCCCCAGAACAATCAGACTCTTGATTGCCTCCTCCCTCCCTCCTAAACCGGAGTACAGCAGAGTAGCTCCACAATGGATGACTATACTTCCAGCAGCGTCTGGAGGACTATAAATAGCCTTAAATAAATGCACGTAAGGATCCAGCGTATTGTCTGAATTATCTAAAATTAGATTGCTCTAATGTTTGTGCATCAGTCTTCCTTTGCTGCAGGAAAATGAATTTCTTTCCAAAGTATTTAAGCTTGAATTATGATTCCTTAATGACGGGGGAAGATGGGGGAGGCTGTTTGAGGGAAAACTCCTGTAGGGATGGGTCTAGTTTTGTTAAAAGAATGAGATCAGCTGCAGCCACTACTGAGGAAAAAAAGTGATGAGTTCCTGGAAAGCAGGGACATACATAATTGCAGTTTGCTCCCAAAATATCACCTGTCTGCTCTCTTTGTTTTTTGTCTTTCAAGGACATTTGTACCTTGAATGCAACAAATGTTTTGAAAGAGATTTACCGAAGGTGGGGTGGAAAAGTCCCAGAGTGCACATTTGCTTTTTTGTCTAGGATTAAATGACATTGTATGTCCTAGGTTCAAGGTATTTTAATTCTTGGTCTTCAGCCATTCTTTTCAACAAGTAATAGCAGCTATGTGTTTTAGATAAGTTTGAATGTTTCCTGATATCAGCTGGAAATACCTGAGTTAGCTGTTACTCCTGTGAATAGGCATATTACTCATACTACATAATGAATTAACGCTTTCTTGTTTAAATAATTTGCTCTTCAGTTGCAAGAGAACACAAATTTCAGAAATTCCATGGTCTTCTGTTCCCATCTTCACACTGCAGTGTTTCTGAGGAGGAATTTATTGTACAATGTTATTTCATATAGAAATTCTAATATACCTGGCTTTTTATATAATTTTAGATTTGCTAGCAATGAAAGCATAGAAAACAATTAATTGTTCAGTTGCTTAAATTGAAGCTTGACTGGAAGTATTACTGTTTATTTTCTTTTTTGTCTTTGGGGACCCGTTTACACAAGTTTATTATGGAAATCTGCATGAAGAAGGGTCCACTGCCAAAATGAGAGGCGTCCTCTGTTTTGCTATTAAGGTGGAAACCAGGGGACTTCAAGCCACTAGATTGCATTGGCACAGCTCCATTAAAAAGCATGAATAAGTCATCTCGTATCTACTTACACATGGTAAAGGACTCTGTCATTACACTCTGTTTTGAACTTCTAATGGCCATTCAGGTAAAATAAAAAAATAAGTAGTTGAGGTCTCTGTACCCACCAAAGTTCTGAAATGCTCACAGGAAGTCTGGTATAGAATTCTGCACACTCTGAGAAGAGATTTAAGGGTGTGTGTTAATCCTGTGAAAGAATCCAGCAGTTTCACATCTTTAATTTCCAAGCTAGTCTGTGAGTTTAACTCTTCATTATCTAGAGGGCAACAGTTCAGTCAGTGTTTGTATATTAAAAACTCCATCACTTACAGCCTCTTTTGTATGGAGTTGTAGATTTCTGCATATCAGAGACCAAGTCAATTTTCTTTTCTGGTTTTATCAGCCTTTTGGCTGATTTTTTAAAATTTCTTTTTTAGCCTTTTAACACAGAGATACTAGGCGAAACTGTATATCCGACATAAACTCTGGGCATGGTGCATTATTATACTTTTTCATGTGTGAACTGCGCGTTGATATGCAAATTTAGGCGAATAATCCATTATTCACTGAATTTTCGTGAGAAGAGTCGAGTGCCGCTACCTTAGCAGTAGCCGGTTTTAGCCACGAGAGGGAGCGACGTTTGTCTCCCCCGGGAATGTCGTTGTGTACTGGAAAAGCTTCGCACTTGGGAGGCTGCGAGTCTTTACTTTCCCGTTCCCACTCCTGTCCTGCCTTCTGGGCGAAGTGCACGATAAAGAGAATGTTAAGCAAAAAGCATAAAACGAGACGTAGTTGATGACGAACCTCCAGCTACATCAACTTTCATCTGAAAACTGCTAAGTGATTTTGAACAGAATGGATCCACTGTACCCTGGGTAGTTAATGCCAAACCTGCAGCCTGGATAAGATTGCTTATGTCAGGGGATTTCTCTAGCAGAATTGAAAACTGTGGCCCCATCTCTTCATTCTCCAGAGCTGTGCTCTTCTCTCCGATTCCCTTCTGCTCCCTTGGAGGCAGCAATTGGAAATACAATTTTATTTCATAATGTACTCAACAGCAAATGGGTTCAGAAAGCAGATTACTATCTTTTGCTGCTGCAGACTGCTGGTGCATTTTTCCATGGTGGTTTGTTTTGGGTTTTTTACCCCTAAAATATTCTAGTTAATCTGTTAAAAAATTGAAGCCCTGGACACTGGCCACCTTATTAGATGATTCCTGAGCTGGGATATAAACACCTGCAGAGGGGAAGCTGAGAGGGCTGAGAAGGGGCATCTGGTTATCTCCACCAGCTACAGGCTAATGAACATGTATCAGTTGTACAGTAGCAGTTATGAAACAAAGCAAAAAGGGACAGCAGGTGGAAAGCAGCTAGTTTCTGTGGGGAGATGTTGGAGATACAAAGCTTGAAAAAGAAAAAGCAAGAGCAGTGTGGAAAGGAAAGTTGAGGAGCAAGGAGGTTTGGCAGCTGGTCAGGAAACTGCTATAGGGTGGGAAGGAGAAGTCTTCTGCTGTTCAGCCTGTGGTGAGAAGCTGGTGTGGAGGGCTGGTATCCTGGCTGTTTCAGGGAAGGAAGTGGCTCTCCAGAGGAGAAGAGGTATAAGGACTGGGGAGCCTACAACTGGGAAGTGATCCTAAAATTCCTCAGATCTTGTAGATATGACTAAATGGCTGCTATATGTATCCACATGGTGCATAGAGGTCTGGGCTAGATAACCACCTGCTGCCTCCTTAGCTAGTCCCTTAATGAAAAAATCTCTGTGATCTGGCAGCAGATAGTGATACGGTTTAACAGAAACCTCTGATTGTCATTACATACTCACCCCAGCTCCACCTAGAGTTTATGTGCACTTCCTTGCCTTGCCGAATGAATAAGGCTTAGGTAAAGTTTCAAGGTGATGTTACACATGGAAGACACTGCCATTCTTGTGTTTCATTTACTTTACGTGTCATTTGGAATTTTGTTTTCGTGTAATGGCTCTCACTTTGGGGTTTTTTTATGTATCTTCCTGTTGATTGTAGGCTAGAGAGCTGCTCTGTAATACTTAGACATTGCTCTCTTAGTAGCAGCC
Organism: Chaetura pelagica; assembly: GCF_000747805.2. Lineage (NCBI taxonomy): Eukaryota > Metazoa > Chordata > Aves > Apodiformes > Apodidae > Chaetura > Chaetura pelagica. Next base: position 5,543,626 of record NW_009952893.1, on the reverse strand, counting down.
TTGTCACTGCTCACAGGTTCTCTTTTCTGGCAAAAATGAGAACTGACAGGCATTTGCAGCAGCATAGCTGCAGCACCCTGTGCTAGCCTGGTGCAGCTTCTGGACACTCAGCAGAGTCCTCTTCCTCCAGAGGAGTTTGTCTTTTTGAAGAAGGACCACAAGCAGCTTGGTGTAGGGGGTTTTGTGGGTTCTTCAAAGTGCACCTAGTAGCACTCCATGGCCTTTCCAAGATGTTACAGGGGTTATCTGACAAAACCATGAAGGTCTATTTAAAACCAAATTTTCAGACAATAACAACATATCTGAATTTGTTCTTTGTGAAGTCAAAGTAGTTCTTTTCTTGCTGTAAGATGAACACGGTAACTGAATTTTACATGTTGGCCATCTGTAGAATGTTAAATGATGAGGAACAAATGCACCTTTGGCAATGGTGTCAGGGTAAGGCAGGCTGTAGATGGTCAATTAGGCTGGGGAATTCAGTAAAAGTTTAAGTATTTGCATATGCTAGAATTGGAGGCTGTTAGAGGATTTTTATTACAGGGTTTGATCTAAGCTATAAGACTCTGAGCCTGGAAACAGAAAATGGTCCTCCCCACAAACAAAGCTCTGTGTGTGTGTTTGACAGCCAACATGACCAAAAATGTTGGAACTTCCCAATGGGTGTATCCTGGAGAAGGCTTTTTTGTAATACAATCAGAAATATGCTTTAGATCAGAAGACTGGGCAGTTCTGATCTGCTTTTCTTTACATAAATAAAGTAGAGAATCTTGGCCATAGTAAGAAAATCTTTTGTAGGAAAGTTAGGGTTTATATCTGTTTCTAGCTATTTTGCTGATTAATTATTTTTCCTTGTCTCATTTCTCATGGAAACTTGGTTGCTTAAGAGCTATGTGTTTACTTCAGTAACAGATCCATGTTTAGTTCTATCATGGCAGTTTGTATGCTTCTGAGATGATTCTGAAAACAGAGATCCCCTCTGGCACCAGTGGACCAGGGGAGCTGTGTCCTTGGTCACACTGATACTGTTGCAGGCATCACAATATGTCTTCCATTATCATAGCAAAGGCAGCGGTGAGAAGGAGAAAAAGAGGAGCACATGTCCTGTTACAGTCATGTTCACTGTATGAATATGCTAGTTTCTAAAAAGATAGAGGCAAGCTAAGCCTCTACTGCTTGTTTTTCTCTCTAAAATTCTAGTTTTGATTCACAAACATAGGTCTAGAAAGTTCCTGACAACATTACTTGGAGAACATGGAAAGGAGTAGTGCTGTTTTAGAAATACTTTAGCCAGTTGGGACATGTTACGGGAGGAAACTCTTTCTAGTGGAACAGTCAAGAAAGAGCCAGAAGAAATTAGTGCTGAAGTACAGGTGCTGGTGACCAGAAGTTTGAATTTGGTTTGGAGAATAAATCATTATAGGTGCAAAATTTTGGCTCCCCTGGAAAACAAAATAATCTGTAAAAATCCAAAACAAAACAACCACCAAAAAAACTCCACACCAAAATAAACCAAACCAACAGTGGGTGACAGGCAGGAGGGAGTTACTTTCAGTACTCAAAGGAAATCCTGGTTCACTTAGAGATGCTAAAGGAATGTTAGCATGATAAGGACAGTGCTTCTGTGGTCGGAGGAGCAATTTTTCAAGTTCAGCTTTGCCCATCCCATGACTGTAAGTGCTTCTGTTGTGCTGGGACATCCTCTTTTGTTTTAGTGAGATGACACAATGAAGGAATAAAACCGTATTTCATAATATTGCTTATGCTACTAAAATACAGCTGTGAAGTGTTCAACCTTATTCCTGTTTGTAGCAAAAGATTTACAGTAGTATGTGGTCAGTCGTTACTGATGACACATTGCAAATGTAAAGATCATAATAAACCAATATTCATGGAAAAGCTTAGGGAAAAAAGTTCTTTGCATTTATAATTGCACTTTTAATTCCAGTAGAGCTCAGGGAGTTTTAGTATCAGGAGAGATATTTCACCGATGACTGAATCACAGCCACTTCTGCTTGAACGAGCAGCATGAGTTTGACAAGTCAGAGCTTTACTGCTCAACACCATTAAGCAGGAAGAGAAGCTGAGTGTCATCTTGGAGGAGCAGCTTCCAAAGCTGGAGCCTGGCCAGGAATGTGGACTAGGATAGCTTGCCATGATGTCCATGCTGAAGCCTTTCCCCTCAACCAGAGTCATCCAGAACTTCATGTTTTGGTCACATTGTGTAAATTCTGATTTAAAAAAAAAAAAAAAAACCCTCTTCTTGAAAACCTTTTTTAAATACCAGTGATCTAAAAATAGGACTTCTAATGCAAAAGTAGGGATTCCTCTACCCCCCAGCTACTAGGTACTTCTGGATATATTCATTTTAGATATGTTGCTTGAGTGTCAGCTGGATGCTTTGCCCACTTCATTATTTATCTGCTTTAATAGTGTGACTCTCCTCCCTGATCTCCCGTTGCTGTTCAAACACACACTGAACAGAGTTGCCCTCTGCTCTCATCCTAGATGAGCAAAAGCTTATAGAAATTGTATAAATGTTAGCTATTTTTACCTGTTTTCTTCTTGCTCCAACCTTCCACGTCCCCAAGTATTTAATCTTACTTGGTACATTTACACCAGTGGAACAAATGTCTGGTGTTGAGCTTTGTCATGTCCCTATTGGCTTGGATATTAGTACCTCAAAATACAACTTGCCCAGAGTAGATTTGGGTGTTTAACAAAGAGCTATGGTTTATCAGTACATCAAACTTCCTTCTTTCCCATGTTTTTCCTTTTAACTTTCTTTTCTTCCCTGTTGGGTCCCAGTTGGAGTCCCCATAAAAGACCTTAGATTTGATCGGGTGTATTACCTCAGAGACCAAGTGAATCAATGTAGCTACACTGCTTCAGATGTTTTGGAATTTTGGGATATCTTTTTTTCAGTTTTCCCATTGCCTAAGTTTTTCCAGGTCTATTGGTGTTTTAATGCTGGAGAGTTAATTCTAGACAGGGTAAAAAAAGCTGCAAAAAAAGCAACAGCTAAAAACACCGAGTGTGAAACTAAAAAAAAAAAAAAAAAAAAAAGCCTCCAAATTCCTATACCTGTTCTTACATTGCTGTATTCTTTCTAAGAACCAGAACTGGCTTTTAAAATCTCCACCTCTTTGCTGCATTCTTCATCTCTGCAGAGATACCCTACTTAGGTAACTTACCACTTAAAGCAAAACAGCCCAGATTGCTGCGCAGCACATCAGCCTCATTCAAGAGGTGATATTATAAAGTATTGTTACAATGACAAAGCATTATTCTCCAGCTCTCTTTCATTTTAGAGCCCTTTTAATTTGTGTTGATCCATTTCTATTCCAGATTATGTTAAGAATATTCATAAAAGTAGACTGACATGAGCTTTCAAACTGCAGTAAACTGAAAGGAAGACAAAGTTCCATTTTGATACAGCAAGGAAATTCCATGTTAAGGGATGTTTTCACTTTTGGTAGAAAGACTGATGAGTGCTTAGCATCTTTTGAAAGTCAACAAGGTGATGGAAAGGCACCTCTCCTCTGCCCTGAAACTGACTCAGAGAATGACCTAGGGATACAATAATTTAACTCCAGGTTCATGCACCTGGCAAAGTGGGGGTTGGTATCTGTGATGCCTATTGCTCCCAGCTGCAGTTGGATGCTCTCTGATGTGGAATGATGACATGTTATGTCTTAAAGATGCAGGAAATAGGACTCACAGGCTACAGATTTCTGAAACTCACTGAGGGCTTTTGAATGCCTTCACCTTTGTCATTCTTGATGCCAGCTGCCATTGAGATGCCTAACTGACCAGCCAACTTCTCATATAGTCCTTTTAGGATTTCAGCTTGGGTTCAGAGAAAAATGCACTAAAAAAAACCCCAACAAAACAGTAATGGTTTTTGAAATGTTTCCATCTTTGTGGAGCATTTGGAGCTTATTAGCAGAAAAAAACATTAGAAACAACTGTTGAAGTATTAGGAAACAATCTTGTATAATATATAAAGCATTTGGCCAGGACAGAGGCTCTATGTGTGCCATTCACTGGGTACATGCTGCCAGCCACAGTTCTTTGTTGCCTACTGTACAAAAGAGATTTTTCCCGCCTTCCAGGTAAAAGAATCGTACTTTATTTCATGGTTAAGACCAGTAAAGGGTCCCCCAGAGGATTTAGAGACCTTATGCCTCCAAATTCTGGAGTGCAGTCTGGGGGCATCTAAGATCCCAGATCATTAAATGGCACATGCAACATAAGTGGATCAGGTTGTCTTCATCACTCATATGAAAATTCATGGTGTTCACAGGGAGCCCAGTATCAAACAGATCCAATCAATAATGCAATTTCCTTACATGTATCCAGACCCATCCCCAGAAAAAAAACCTGTTCCTAACAGGAAAACTCTATCCCCTGGCTTTTTTATGTGCCATGTGGAGATTTTTTTGGTCATGTACTAAGAAATCCCTCAGTATTTGCTCAGTCCAGCAGCTCTGTTGCATATCATGGGGGCTCTCCAAAATAGCACTCAGGCTCCACATTCCACCAAGCCCCCTCCTTCAGATGGCACCACTTAGCAGCCTACATAGCCGTGTGAGGGCTAATTTTCACAACAGGAATTTTCCATGGTCCTTACCTTAGGTTACTGAGATGAGCCATAGCTCTTCTACAGTCCTTTCCCATGCTCCTTTTGAAAAATTGAAAGCTTTTGATTATTCTTATATGTATTATGTATACTTATTTTTTATATATTTCTAAAAATAAACGTTAAAAACAGCCACATAACAAATGAAAAGTGAAATGAAACACAACAAGATATAAGAAGAAATTTTGTCAAAAGACTGTCAGTGTGTATGTGTGTTTATAGGTGTGTGTGCACATACACACGGATTTCTGGATGCTTTCTGGATACATGTCAGTCACAGCTATGATGTATTCTGTGTGTTTAGGTGGTTGGTTTCTTTAGGGTGCTTTTGCATCATATATGAATAATACTTTTTAAAATAGCTGGGTGCTAGGGATCAGGAAGTAATTTGTTCAGAATGACACTGAGAATTTCTTGGAAACCCATCTCATTTAATTTTTTGGGAAGCAATTAGGTTCAGTTTCTTTTTGAAAGCCACCTGTCAGCACAAAAGCAGAATGTTTATGTCAATGATTGTTTATATCAGAGTTTGTGTACTGAAGACTTACTGTCTTTCTCCTAGTAGAAATTTTCTCATAAGCAACAGCTAACTATATATGTAAGTTTAAGTAAAACACGTTTCAATTTTGTTTTTCTTTTAACAAAACAGTTCCATATTTCATGAGGTTAGGGATCTCTTTTGCCAAAGGGCTGGTTTTTGCCACTTGTAAAAGTCATTACCCCATTGGCTTCAGTCAGGATGGCCAAGTGCAACACATGGAATTGCTGTTCTGTGGAAATGTGTTTATTTTTCCAAGAGGTGATTGTGGCTCCCAAAATAGCTGCTGAATGACTCTGTAGTAAATTTTAGATTTGCCAGTCTTGGCACTATCCTTTCAAACAATTTATTTCCTCCTCCATATTACTTCAATTCTGTCTTTAATGAGGATATGTCTCAAGCAGTCAGAAGGGCAATTTGAGCCCATCTCATTTCCTGGTAAATATCCAGTCTTCAGTGAAATAAGCTCTCCTGCGTTTTAAGTTGTGTGCAGGCTTTCACTTGCATTTATTATCACTTCCTTGGATTAGTCAGTGGATATTATAGCAGCAAGTAAAAAAGAAGACATTTATTTTCTCCACATCTTGGGGGAGGAGGGTAACAGGAAATAAAAGCATTGTGTGTATTTTTACTTCTCTTTTACTATTAATATTGTTAATGTGGGTAGTGTAAATGAAGCTTGATTGTTTTTATTCTACAAAGGCCATTGAATGTTGTCAGCCAAAAAGACACTGACAAGTATAACAAATTGGTAGAAGTTTTATCTGAAAACCAGAGAGAAATCTCAAAGATCTGATCAGTAATTGGGAGAAAAATTATATTACAGTGATGTTGCATCATGAACAAAGAAATGCAGAGAAGGCAGAAGAAAGGCCAGTGAAACTCAGGAAGGTAAACCTGAGGCATACCAGTAATTAGAGGGCTGCTACTCCTTGCAGTTTGATTAAGACTGTGAATCCTCTCTAAGTCACACTTTTTATTAAAGACACATTGTACAGTATTTTCCCTTCCTGTGGAGCAGTTTCATTAAGCATTTCCCTCCATGGGACTCTTGTGTGGCCTCTCCTGCTTTCAGCTGCTAACCTGCCACAAGTCACTGTATCAGTCGTACCTCACAGGGCAGGAGCCAAGGTGCCCTTTGAAGGTGATGTATCCCTTGTCCTGTCAGGGGATGCAAAGGGACAGAGAAAAATATATTAAAAGAAGCAGTGACTGTCTTTGGGAAAGACAGCCAGTGTTCTGGGACCAGCAGAAAGATGTGGGAGCCATTTGGAGAGGGGATGTTCCTCAGTGGGGTCCCATCCACAGGCCTATCTATCAGGGCTTCACCAAGGGTAAGCATTTGGAGCTGGAAAGCAAAGGGCTGGGGGCAGGAGGAATTTTCTGCTTGTGATCTCTCAGTGCTTCTCAGCTCTGTAGGCAAGATCTGAACTGCTCAGATATAATTCCTTAGGACAGGGCAAGTGTGAGATCCAGTGGTGTCTTCGGCAAGGTCTCATTTCAGAAACAAACTTTATCTCATGGTCTGCTTAGCCTACTGTTCTTCTCTGAAATAAAGTAACAGGCCTGCTGCTGTTCTCCAAGATGACCTGTGGTCCCAAGGGATTACTTTGTTCATTTTGGGAAGGAGCTTTATAATTGAAATACCACAAAAAGTGAATTCCTGCTGTACAGATAAGGGGATGTCCACACGTGTTTGTGGACTGCCTCCATAACAGCAGTTAAAGACAGACAGTAAACTCTTCTGTCCCACGTAAACCCAAATGGTTTCCACCTTTCTTTTCAGCTTTAATGCCATGTAGTCCTATGTAGCAAGTATGTTAAAGTAATTAGTAATAGAAAAATCCTTTTAAAAAAATATTGAAGGCCTAACTTACTTTCATATCAATAAAGCTTCTGTAATATTTCTGAGATGTCTTGTAACTTCAGAGAAAATTCAGAGTTCCAGCAGAATAGGAGAAGTGTGGGAGGGGTTCGGCTGAAGCATAAATTAACTGTATTTCATTTCCCCTTAATAAAGAATTTCAGTTTTTCCACAGCTAACTGTATAATCAATTTGCTCCCCTGCTGGCTTGCTAACTTGCTGTTGGCTTTGCTTCAATAATATCAAGCCTGTAATGAGGGAAATGGGAGGCTCTAATCACACAGAGGAGAAATAAGCAGCTGCAATTGAACGTGTAGTTTAGCTGTGCAGAATTTTTCTGTGGCTTTTATCGCTGAAGAGCTCAAATACATTTCCCCCCATGCCTGCCCTGCTTTAGAGACTAAAAAGCAATGTGCTCCTCCAGACTCATTAATCATATTTCACTGATTGGGTGACACTAAATACTTAAATCCTATTCAGTTTTCAGCAGCCTTGAGCTCACTTCTTCCTGTAAAGTTTTGTCTTTGAGCTGTATTTGAGTAGCCAGGGTGCATTTGCAGCTCTGCTTTTCTGTATTAGTAATGTGACATCATTTCTTTCCATTCTGCTGTGAAATTGTTAGTCAAAGTATACTTGAATTGTAACATTATTGTACCACAAGTCTGGGAGAGATTATGAAGAGAAAAAAAAATAAAAATATGGCATAATAACTGCCAAGTTTGTTTTTCCTGCCTTCACCATGCCTAGAAATTATACCCTGTATTATGGGTTTGTTCAGTTACTCACTTGTAATTCCACATTTTTTTCCAACACTTTGGATATACAAGACACAAGTTAAACATACAAGATAAACAAAGATTATCTTTAGTCACAGTATCGGCAGACAAAAGGCTCTTCTGAGCTAGCAGTCTCCACTCCTACATTTCTATTTCTGCTCTTCATTCTAAATGCTCTACTTCTAGTTGCAGATAATCTGCTTGGCAGAACTCTGCAAATAGAAAAGTCTTTGTGTCAAATTAAACATACTTTTTTTTTCTTTTTTAATTCAGCTTTTGTGAGGGAATGACTTCTGTTTCATATACGGATATTTTTGGTTTTTTTTATTTTTTTTTTTTTTTTTTTTTCCCCCTGCCAGTGTAGTGGGGGAATAACTGGAGGGAGGAGGTGGGGTTAAAGTTCAGTTTTAGTTTTCTGCGTCATTTGGTCTCATTTTGACTTGTGGCCATGTGATCAGGCAGCATTCAGTGCAAGGAGAGGCAGAGCCGGGGGGGGCTGAGCCAGTGGCAGAAAAGCTTAGAAGAAAAATAAAGATAATTAATTAAAAAATTATTTTATTTACTTCTCTGCCTTTTTTTTTTTTTCTTTCTGATTATGAACACACAGTTCTAGTTCATAAGCAATTTCTTGTTGCTTCCTGTGGTGTTTTGGAATCTCCTATGTTCAGAGCCCTGATGAAAAAAAGCTGCTTGCTTTTTTTTTTTTTTTAGTTGCAACAAAAGTCAATATTGCTGCAAAGATACCTCCCTATTTTCTATGTCATCAGAGAGTCCTTGATGTCATTCCAGAATATGTGCCCTGTTTGTGACGAAAATTTGAAAAACAAAGTGATGCAAATCTAAGTAGGAAACCAATCTTGTTTTGGTTTACAAACAGGATTAAACTTCCCATTGATCCTATCAATGTAACACATGTAGCAGTGCACAAAATGGTCCATTTTTTGAGAGGAAAGCCAACAGACCCAAGAAGACCCATCCATCACCTTTTTTTTGTGGCTTTGAACGGCTGTCATACTGTGTGTGCATGCATGTGGGTATGTGAATGCACGAGTGCATGCTCAGACACCAAGAAGTTGACTGAAGGCCGGATGGCTCATTGCCTTCGTGCTCTTTCAGACTCAGAGGACTATGCTGCTGCCCATGGTGCCAGAGCTCCGAGTGTTCTACTGCTGTATTTGGGCTGTGCCCATTGGATGCAGTCCAAAACCAGGCCACAGAAGAAATCCTGTGGGTTACAACCTGTCAGGTTGGAGTCCTGGAGGTGCTTACTCAGCACTGGGCAGAAGCTGGACGTGCCATAAGGGCGGCAGTCTGACTGCAACACAGGGATGAACCAAGTGCGTGTGCTTATTTCAAATATCATGGGTAAGAGCCAGAGGAAAAGACCTTAAGGACTGATAGGCTGCATCAAAAGAAGTGTGGCCAGCAGGTCAAAGCAGGTGATTCTACCCCTTACTCAGCTTCCATGAGACCCACGGGAGTACTGTGACCGGTTCTGGAGCCCCCAGTATAACAAAGATTATCAGAGAGCTGCAGCACCTCTCCTATGACGGCTGGCTGAGAGTTTGGGCTGTTCAGCCTGGAGAAAGGAAGGCTCTGGGAAGACCTTACAGTGGCCTTCCAGTATCTGATGAGGCCTACAGGAAAGCTGGGGAGGGACTTTTTACAAGGGTATGTAGAGATAAGACAAGGGCTAGTGGCTTTAAACTGGAAGAGGGTAGATTTAGCTTAGACTTTAGGAAGAAATTCTTTAGTGTGAAGGTGGTGAGACACTGGAACAGGTTGCCCAGAGAAGCTGTGGCTGCCCCATCCCTTGAAGCATTCAAGGCCAGGCTGGACGGGACTTTGAGCAACCTGATCTAACTGAGACATGTCCCTGCCCATGCAGGGGTGTTAGAACTTCATTATTTTTAAGGTCCCTTCCAATCCAAACCATTCTGTGGTTCTATGATTCTATGATCCTGGAAGTGTGATGGTGAACATTCTCTGACACTGTTTTGTGTGCTGGCTGGATTAAGCAGGCCCAGTCCCACTTTTTCTTTGTTTTCTAGTTGGATCCCAAGACTTGCAGAGCACACGAGACTTTCTGTCTTGACTCAAAAGACAGAGCTGCGTTGCCTTTTGATTATTGTAATCCATAATTTTCAAAACTGAGTGCACAAAGTTAAGGAGGAGATGCATGTATTTTTTGTTTTAGCACTTCAGAAGGGAAACAAAAAATAACAGTTTTTGTTGAAGTTTTATCAGTCTCTTTCTGCATAAAGCAAAGTGGTTCATATTACAACAGGAGTACTCCAGAGTTCCAGAGAATAACAGCAGCAGTGAGGAAAAAGTGGATGTAGACCCTACTGGGGCTACAGCATTGGTTGGTATTTTTGTGAAAACTGGCCTAGAAATTGTCTGTCATTAAGGCAGCTATCAGTAGCAGCCATTATCTTAAGCAATGGTTGAGAGATAAGAGCTGGAAAGTCTTCAGGGACAACACAACTTAAAGGAAACTTTGGTGGGAATGGGGAAGTAACGGAGTCTAATGGTGACAGTGCTCTCTGCTGAACAGTGTAGTTTGTGGCTTTCCACTTCAGATGATTTAACATTATTGAGCATCAGGTTTCAGACTGACACATTTTTAAAACCTTGATCAGAATTCTTGTGAAAAATGCACAACTCGTTTCTGATTTGCCACCATTCTTCTGCAACAGATTTTTAATGGTTTCTGGCTGGAATGAATTGACTCAATCAAGAAATACACCCATTGCCAATCCCTCCTTCATGTTTTCTCTATCATGTTTTATTTAATGTTTCCAAACTTTCACATTTGTAACATTTGTGAAAGTGAAAATTCAAAACCTTTTAACAGTTTAATGTTTTCCTTGCAACCTTTAAGACCTGTTTTCTCTTTCTACCCATCATTTTGTTCCATTCCAATCCATTCAAATGTGCTGCTGTCTTCCGGGAATGAAAACTGAAACCAGATTTAACTAGCAAAAGTGGCTTTTTCTAGCCAATTAGATGAGAAACTCCACAGTAGCAGCCTGAATTGCACATATTTTTTGTACTACTATGTCAGGTTGTGAAACCTCCTCCAAATTGTTGTGTAGTGTCACCTGCAGGGCTGCTCAGGCATACTTGCTTCCAACAGCCTTCCCTTCACCGACAGGCTGCCCAGGGAGGTTGTGGAGTCTCCTTCTCTGGAGACTTTCAAGACCCCTCTGGATGTGCACCTGTGTGATCTGCTTTAGGTGTTCCTGCTGCAGCAGGGGGTTGGACTTGATGGTCTTCAGAGATTCCTTCCAATCCCTATGATTCTGTGATTGATTCTGTGACTTTGCCTGTGCTCTTCCTGTAATGCTTTTCAAAGCTTGCTATTGTCTGCTCTTACAGTGTTTTCATCACCTCTGTTTGGTTGGGGTTTTTTTGCATGGTCTCTCTGCTCTCCAATACCATGAGAAGTTCTTATTTTAGCATTACGTGATGTGAGTAGCATGTTTACAACACGTTCTGCCATTTTATTAATGAAGATGCTAAATGAGATGAAACCAATTTATAAGCCTCCTTGAGCTCATAGAGAGCTAAATAAACTCAAATACTCACTGCTTACCTTTCTGGTTTTTAAAGATGGCTTTAAATGGCTTTCAAGCCATGTACACCTGCTTGAAATCACCCTTTTCATGGAAGATTAACAAGACACATCACCAGCAATCATGCAAACCAGTGGAACAGGCCCTGCTGTTCCATGAGGACAACATGGCTGGTGACTGACTACAGGTGTTGCTTCCAGTTTTAAAGCATTTTAAATAAGATTGTATCATCAATTTTGTTCAAGCAGTTGATATTCCTTCTAGGTGTCCTCCTTACTGCACCTTATTTGGAACAAGGATTTTCTCTTCTGATCTGCCTTGCAATAAAAATTAAAAGTACTCAATAATTTCCTTTGTGAGGTTATTCATGACGAGTGTTGAAAAGGCATCTTGAGGGGTAGATGCCCTCCAGACCACTCTTCAGCAATTCCTGACTTCTAATTTAGAAAATAGGCACCCATCTGACTACAGGTCCAGCCTGCTGGTTGTAAAAGCCACTGGATGCAAGGGTGAGGGAAAAGGTTTTAGGTAGACCTCAATATAGGGCCTTATATAGTTTTTGTCTGATCTGAACTTTTTCCAGTACATACTCAAATACCTTTGAACAATTGTATCTTACTTTTTATGGACACCAGTCTTGAAATGCAGTAGCATTTTTTGTTGTATCATCATGCTTGAGCTATCTTATAATTGTAGATATCCTATACACTCAGCTCTGTTAAAACCTTCTTAAAGTCTTATCTACAGTTTTCTGGCTGAAAAATAAAGAATATTGTAACAGTAGTAATAAAAATACATGTACCACTTTATAGTTTTACAGCATTCTACAGAAGCTAAAGCACCACTGCACCCTGCGCTATTAGTCTTAATTGCCCCACCTTATCATGGTAATGTGGTAAGAGAGAACTTCCTCAGCGTCATGTGATGTGATGTGGTTAGGTTGACAGATTGACAGGTACTGGGCATTCCTGACTTTTAGTCTGGTACTTACCCAGAATATTTAATACTTCTGACAGTGGTTTGCTTGTTAGTGATTATTGTACCAGCTGACGCACCAGGGAGCTTGTTTCTCCTTCTTGCAAATAAGTTGGATTATTATTTTTTTTCTTCATAGATTTGTAAGATAGGAAGCTGCACTTCAGTATTTCTTTTGAGGAGGTGTGAGTTATGTCAATAGTCGTTTTTGGACTTTCCACTATATTCTGTTTGCCCAAATTTTCCTCTGGAGTCAGTCAGAATATTCATGAAACTTTGTGAGGTAATTATCTCCTGAAGGTACTTTCAGGCCACAGTTTTAACAAATTGCTAGTTATTCTGTGTGCCCCAGTTTTCGTGGAAACATCAGAGGGGACCTGATTTTCACAAAGCATTGGGGGCAGGAGAACAGACCACATTAAAGTTTCAAGTACTCTGAAATTACCCACTGTAAAATCTTGGCCATTACTGCATTCATTTCCCCAGATTGAACTCTGTACTTTGCATATCATCTAACATAAAAATAACGAGCATTTGTCTTGCTATATATTTGCTGTAGAAAGCGTCTAATTTAAGGAATTTCAATGGATGTATAATTTCTGTGCTTTACTGGATTTAAAATAACAACTTAAACTACGATAAAAATATACAATTACCAATTTTAAAGTCCCTCCCTCAGTTGATTTTATCTTGCCTATTGATTACATCATCATGTATTTGTCACTTTGATTTTATAGTTTTCTTGGTAGTCTGTGGAAAAAACTGGAGTTATGGTGGTCCAGCTATGTTTTCTCTTAAATTCTTTTTTTCATATCAACTTTTTTTTCTTAGGACATCAAAGTAGTTTCACTGATTCCTGAAGATACCTTGCTCTTCTATACTATATTCTGCCTTTTGCATAGTGACAACTTTTTTGGATTTTAGTTTGTTTCTTGTTTGTTTTCCTTTTGAAATTTAATGCAGGTATGTTGCTTTCTTTGACTTCCATCCTCAAATATGTGGTTTCTTGTTTAAAATCATTAGGAACACAAACCTTCAGCTCAGTGAAAACCAAGGATCTGGTTTGTGTCTCAAGTTACATTGTAGTATTTCACTGAAGGGCTTGGAGAACTGTTCTTTGTTTCTTAATGTGACTGTAAGTAAATCCATGTTACACAGGTTGTTTTTCTTACTGTCCATCATTGTGTTAATTTTGAAATATGACATCTCAGTTTTCCATGTGTTGTTTCTATGTTCCTTGTCCAGCTAACCTAAGAAATATGTTGTTTACTTTAAAAGATTTCAAAGTCTGGGCAAGCTAAGAGAGGGAGACACAAATCTATTTGCATGACAATATTGTACTACAGGTCTGTATATTCTTTTCTTCATCAGAAATGGGATTATGGCACAAGTATACAGGATTTTTTATCCATATAATTTGATGGCAGGAAATATTAAAATAAACTATAAACTCAATTTGCAGCTTGTCTTAGGGAGGAAATTGGGATATGACTGGGTAAAATACAGATTGCAGACTAGCAGCTAAAAAACATGGATTTGCAGAAATAGAACAATTACATAAGGTTCTCTGTCATTTACTTTTAGTAACATTGAATATAATTACCTTACCATTTATCTTAGTAAATGTTAGGTTTCTGAGCAAAGCTGCATAAACACAAATTTTTGTATGCCTCAAAAAAACTGAAGAGACTTCAACTAACTGTTATCTTGGTGAAGCTTCTACGCTTCATGCAATCAAATTAACTAAGGAATAGAAGTGCAGAGAAAACAGTTATTACTTTGTGGAAAATTCACTTCTACAAACAGAATTAGTATTTTGTTAATTTTTTAGAATAACGAGAGCCTAATTTTTAAAGGTGATGAACTCTTCTAATTAGTTTGTGAGTGATTTAATTGCTTATGGAAGCTATTCTATTGAGATAAAAGGAAATTACAAAATGGGCTCCATCCCTGTGCCTCAGGCCTGTTGACAGCAGACCTGTTTTTCTTATGCTTATTTTGGGCCTGTTCTCTTTTTGTTTGAAAAGTCAAAGCAGGGGCCTGTCAGTAGGACTCCTGATCTGCTCTTCCCAGGTGCGCTGCCTGGTACCTGAAGCCATGAGGCTTCTGATGAAATGCACTGCCTGTGGAGAGCAGGGGGGTTGTCATACTGTTACCATCACGTAGAGAATTTGTTCTTCTCCTTTCCCTTCCCTTCTCTTCCATTCCATCTTCCCCACATCTGCCTGATGCTCAAGTTTCAAGAAAAGAAGTTCCACAGAAAGGTAACATGTTTTTTTTAAAGCAAGAAACAAACAATTTTAAATTATTTTTGTATTGTTTCTTCACCCAGCTATGGCTTCAGATTGTCAGTAGTGCAATGGTATTTTGTCTTTTCTGGTGCCTGTGATGGATGGTCAAGTTTGAGCACTGCCTTTGGAGGGCTGTGTGGGACCATCTTGCCCTTGCCAGCACGCAGTGGGGCAGGACCCCGCAGCCCCAGCCACCCCTGGCAGCACTTCCTTCCCCCCAGCACCTCCCCTCTTGCTCATGATAGGAGAGAAAGCAACTTCGCTGTGGAAAAGGAAGCCTGGGGATTTTTTTAACACTCTGGGTGAGAGAGGAAATAAAGACCAAGAGAAGACATGATGGAGGCAAGGATTGTTTTAAAGGAGTGCAGCTGGGGCGAAGGGTCACCCCACTAGAAGCTGTATAGGTACAAATCAGAGAGGTCTAAATTTGTGTCTTGGTCCTTGCTTGTACCAAAATGGGCCCCTAGGCCAAAGTGGTAAATAATATCTCAGTATTCTGGCTGAAGTGGTTGATTTGTTTTTTAAAAGTAAAATATTGTTTTCACCATTAAAACAATGCTGGTATTGCTAATCTCTATCAGTTTTGAAAGTTTGGATTACATAGTGGTTTTCTTTGGAAATTTTACTCTTACATTCTTCAGGGCCCAAAGATTTGCATGACTTACAATGCCTGAGCCCACCCTGTGTGTGGAAGCCCAGAGGCACAGGGGTTTGGGTGGGAGGGCAGAGCTGCCTTCCTGATGTACAAAACACACTATGCCAGCGACTGGGAAATAGTGCAGATGTAACATGCTTTTTAATAGAGCTAGAACCATAGCACATTTAGAGAATTTTAAGCCTTTAGTTTGGAGCTGATACACTGCAAGCTGTTTGGCTCCAGTTGCTTGGCTTGCAGAAGTGTTTTGTCCAGGGCCTTATTTATACTTAAAACAGGCAGTAAGAAGCAGCATCGATAGGAACAGTTGGCAGTGTAGTGAGAGGACTGCTACTACCTGGAACAAAACATAGGGTATAGGCAGAGAAAGGTTGTCTTGTTATAATGCTGTACAACTTATTTTGCTTTATGTAAGTGATGTCAGAGCTGCAGTTCCATCCCAATGTATGGGGCAAGGCAAGGGCAACAGGAGACATTAATGTAAAAAAGAGCTGACGCAGGGCTTTGATGCAGATTTCTACCTACCTGTGTGTGAACCAGTTATACAAGAATTACAAAGCCTTTTTTTTTTTTCTTTTCCTTTTTTTTCAGTAAGTGGTAGTTGCAGACACTATGATTTGAGGTAGGGCGAGGTTCCTTGCTGCTTGTATTTGGAATAACGCTTGCCTTTACAAAACACAATACAGGATTGAATCTTCACACTGTCTCTCCTGGCAGTCTTTTTCAATAAAATCATGCTTTATTTCAATGTAGGTTCTATCCTTCTTGCAGTCTGTACAGTATTTTCTCACGGTTTTCCTATCAAGATTAGAGGTAATAGGTCTTAGAGGAACATAAAAAGTTTGACATCCCATTGCTGCAGGTACAGATTAAGAGACATTTCCATACCTTGATTATTCAGGAACTAGGAACTTTTTTTTTTTTTCCCAATAAACCTTTTCACTTGCCCTGAAGTAGCAATTCAGTTATGATTTGGTTACGGATTATGGGATATCTAATATGTATGTACATTTCCTTGTTTAAGAAACAACTTGATTTTCAGTTTCATCCTCATTTGCATTTAATTTCCAGAATTTCTTACTCCAAACTGACATTTTGCATGTAAATTATCTCTTGAAAGTATTTTTGTTTATTAGAATTTTATCTGACCAGAAATACATATGTTTTATCTTTTCCTCTTTCTAACTTCTTACTTTGGCTCTTGGCTTTGACTTCAGCATGTTTAATTTCAGTGACCATGAATAATTACAATGTGCATGAATAATCTCAGATGATGATTTTACAGATGAGATTTTATGTCTATAATGTCTATATAGGCACATCTCTAGATACAATACATTACATGACAAATGGTAAATCCAGGTTTTAAAAACAAAATATTTTGAGTGGTCATATTCAGATGAAATTCCAAATGTTTAAATACTCTGTTTCTACAAACAAAACTGCATTAATTAGGAGTTACTCTTGCATTACTTCTTCATTCCATCGTTTAGGGTTTGCCAGCTTACTTGATTTTCTTGTTTGAGTCATGTGAATTAAGGAGGCTTACTTGATGTAGGCAAACCTACTACTCCTTGCTCATGCTCTCCTTGGTATCCATGGTTATCGTTTACCTTTTCTATTTTTTGACAGAACACTGAGAAAGTACTTGGAAAATAAGCTCACACTGTGAATAAATTGCAATTTATTACTACATAGTTGCATAGACCACCGGACAGTTAATTTGAAACACAATACCTGCCTTCTCTAACAGTCAGATTTTCTTGCCCTGTCCAAATTTGCAACTATTCACAATATGTCAGTAAAGAGGATGCCAAGAAACAGGCACTGAGGAATTTGACACGCTTTAAAGTAATGCATAAAATAGTATTATTGAATAGTATAATGAGTAGCTCCTTGAGAGAAAAGAGATATAATCCATTTAACAGGAATATGTAATATTTTGCTTGGTTCTTACAGATTGTAAACTAAAGTGCATTTCATCATAAAAGTACATGTAAGACAGTCAGCATGGGAAAACAAACCATGTGTTTTGTTATACTACAAAACAAAATGTATTATATTTATGAATATTGACCCATTCAAAATTATACACAGGTTACACACAATTACACATTGCTTTCCTTGAATAGTACCTGTTCTATGTGCCACAATCCAGGCTTTCTTCTTTATCACTGCTATTAAAAGAAAATGGAAGGTTTTATCAAAGTGGTATGGAATTAAATTCAAGTAATTTCTAAACCAGCTTTTTTTGTTTACCACATGCTTTGCCTCAAAAGGTTCAGTATTTTGTTGGATTGTTCGATTTCTTTCATTGATTCAATGTTAACAACAACAAAAAGAACGAATACATGAATCTACAATAATGAGAATTAAGAAATATATAGGTAGCAAATAAATTCAGCTGAAGGTATGTTTGGAAGGCATATTGTTTTATGCAAGACTCTGTCTTGCAAGAACTAGCTAAAACCAGGCCCACCTGCCTCACACAAACAAACACATTTCAATTTCTGACTCCAAATAGCTTAAATAGCCTCCTGATTAGCAAGGTACTTAAGGAGCATAAGAAGTTTCAGTGAGTATCCCCAGCAAAGCTAAATATATTTGCCAAATCACTTACCTAAGGGTGTCTCCTGAATTTTTTGAATTGTTGCATTGTTTACCCTGCTCTAGTTTCTACCAAGAGTGACTCAACCACAGTTAAGCAGCTGCTGGAGTAGGACACCTCTCTGTCACCCAAGTCCTGTACTTGGCCAGTTTTACATTGCTCCTTTTAACTCTAGTCTCGAGATACAGGGTGGATATGGGGCTTGTAGACTAGGGTTGTTGTTTTTTTTTCAATCCACCCATTCCTTATCTGGTATTTAGTTTGTAATGTTTGGTCAGGGGAAATCTTTTTGCAATAAACATGCACAGTCCTTAGCAAACTGGGATCCCGTTCAACACTGCAACAGCCGAAGTGTAGTTCTGTGTTTGAACCTATGTTGTGTGATCTGTTTAAAAAAATATGCAGGTATGACCAGATTACCTGAGTGAATGTGACCATTTCAGTTTCATAGACACAAATAGTATTTTTCTCCATCCTTGGAGGTTTTTTTCTGCAAATCAGACTCTTTGGCTTAAGACTGTAATGAAATGTTGTTAAGAATTTTCTGTAGTTAAAATAGCAGTTCTCTGATATTTCTGATCCTGATTAGTAGACATACTATCAGTATTAATGTGTATGTCATTGTCTTAAAAACTCAGGCAGATCTACACACAAGCAGTAGCAGTATTCTTTCTTATGCTTTGATATAGAGTTTTGATTTTGCCAAAATGTGTAAACATTAGTGATCTAATCACCTCTGTTAGACTTCTTTCTTTAACATTTAAAAAAAAATAATGACTGGGCAAAGTCTTAAGTAGAACTGGCATGTGTCTTTATATCAATATAATATATTTAATTATAATATAATAATTAATATAAGGTATTAAACTGCATTTTTAAATTCATGTGTGCTAATGTCAGAATAGTAGAGCTGATCTCTAAACAAGAGAGCAATGCCATATTGTTGGAGGGGTGGGGAAGAAATGAAATGCTTATTGAGATGTGGAAAGTGACACATTGCCTGTCTGACAAATGCTTCCAGCATCATTAATGCCTTCAACTAAACAGTATACTCAGTATCAGAATTGCAACCTTTTCTCTGCACCAATTGGAGAAAGTCTATGGCAGCTTGAATGAGAAGGGACCAGCAAAATAATAATGTGCCCCAAAAGGAGAGCTGTGAGGAACTGAGATGACTGGGGAGAAACACTGGAGCAGTTCTGCATATGGGTAAGAACGGGCAAAAAGAGAGGGGGGAAAAAATCCCAGTATCTATGGTAGATTTGAGGATAAGATAAAGGCCTAACATGCAGCAAAAGAATCCATGTCAAAGCATTAGAAAAGCTCATAGTGAGGAGAACAGAGAAATGCAGTCGCCTGGGAGGCTGAGATGTCTTCATCACAGGTCATTAAGAACAGGTTAGACCATTGCATGAGGAGAGAGATAGCTGTTGATCAGCCTGCCTTAAAGGAAGGGGGTGGATACAGATGGCCTCCTGACCTCTTTCAGCCTAATGATCTTGTTGTTTCCTTTTTTCTTTTTTTTTTTTTTTTCTGGATTCAGGGTATATATTTAACTAACCCAGCTGTATTTAAACTAAGAGGGAATGTGATGGTTTTCGATATAGAAATTAGATTCCTTCTCATACTCTGGCACTCTCTAACATAAAAAATGGATACCTTTGTCTCAGCTCAGTCTGCCCTTCATAGGTCTTTTTGTCCCTTTGGTAAGCATAACGCTGAGACTGGAGAGAGGAGTATACAAAGGACAATGGGTTTCAGAAGCTGGTGTCCCAGCAAGCACAGTGTCTGTAACCATCTCATCAAACATAATCAAATTATCTAATGCAGGATCTTTCTTAATTGTAAGAGTCAAAATGAGGATGGGAAAGCTTCGTCTGTGTGTCTTCTGAGAGGGACAGCATAGAAAGGACTGCAAAGGTAAAGGGGGGGGAAGGGACAGATTTACGCCACTTGTCTTCCAAACATCAGGGCTAGAGTGGCTCTTGCAAAACACTTGTTGATTTAAACAGTGCAAGCAGAACTATTGACAGAGCCCATTACCTTAGCTGTCAGGTTGGAGTCACCAGACAATGTAAGGTTGAGCTGGTTAAGTTATGTGTAAGTACACACACAAATTGTGCTTTCCAAATTGTTCAGTGCATTTGCATCATCTTTTAAGCACCTATTCAAGCATGTATTAACTTCCTGTAAATATAAGCCTGATGCTAATTTATCCATTTCTTTCATAGTTCTTTTGGTTTGTTTTGGTTTTGTTTTTATGAAATAATGAAATAGCGTTACTGTTTAATATTTGGCTTTGCACTTAGGATAACTATTACAAATGTATTTGAGATCTTGAGTGGAATAGTTGCAGTAGGATGAATAAGAAAAAATACCAAGATGCAATACAATTGCAGTCTCTTCCTCTTTCAGCCTTGGCTTTGCTAACCTTGCTGTTTCCTGATGAGCCTTATTTAATGGATATATATATAAAACAGCACATGTAATAAAACCAAAAGCAGTATCTCTGTCTACAAAACGCAGAGATGTGAGAATGTGCTGTGGTAGGATCACAACTTTCAGAAACATGAACTATCTTTTTCTGATTTAGAAATGTTTCCTTGAATGTGCAAGGAGGCTGTAGCTCAGGCTTATTTTGCTGAGGTGCCAATTCTGATGCCCAGTGATCATTTAAAAGTCAACAGTGTTACTTTTCCTTCCTGATAACAAGAAAGGAGAAAGGAAACCACGTAATTGGTTGCTATATTATGAGGATCATCTTGATCCTATGTATAGCAGTTTATGTGGTGATAATATCTGCTTCTAAAGCCCAAAAGTGGGGGAAGCCAGTTCAAGGAGATTGCCAGTGTCTGCAGATCCAAGGAGCTGCTTGGGGAAGGAAAGGACAGATGTCCCAAGCCAATCACAGAAATCTTCAGCTTTTCTGGTTGCTCTGCATTCTCTGGCTCTGTCTTTAAGAATGATTGTTCCCCATCCCTGATGCCTTCACTTGGTGAGTCAGATGAAGATGATGCTAAGATTCTTTCAGAGGACATACCATTAGGGTGACATGGAGGCAGTCTGAGAGGATGGAAAACCTCTGTCCTACTATATAGTCCAAAAAAGCTCAGGGACTATATTTTTTCCTAATATTTATTGGATTAATATAATTCCATTAAAAAAAAAATTGGTTATTCTGGAGTTTAGGGGTGGAAAAAACCCAAAGAATGTGAGCTTAAGAAGCTCTAATAAAAATGTAATTGTAATAATAAAAATAAATAAATGAAATTTAAAAAGCCAGCAAGCTGCTTAATGGCTAAATTTACAGAAGTTGAACATAAAACTCTTAACTCTATCATGATGTGAAGCCAGGTTCCTTATATTTCCTTCTTCATACTTTCTGGACCTCATTTACTTCAATTAAAGGTCTGTAAGATCAAGCTTTCGGGCTATCTGTAAATCAAAAAGCTATCTGTGGCCTCAAGTCTGGAAAGCAATTTAACTGGTTCTGTGGCTAAATCACTGTCATCTTTCCATCTTGATTTCACTTCTTTCATAATGGCATTAAGATCTGCAACACAGAGAGGCAGTTCTTAAGTTTGCTGCATGAAATATGCTACTTGTACAGACATGCTAAGTTAAAGATGCCTGTTAAAAACATGCTTCACCACCACACTGAATTTTTTTTTTAATATGTTCTGTGTCCTAATTATGTGAACTAGTAAATTTTTATGTGTAGATAACTCTAGATTTGCACAGTAAGTTGCCAGTGGAGACCATAGACTGATGATCCTCAAGGTGTAATCAGCCTAATAGTGAATTTAGAAAGTACATTCAACAGAAATACATTGGGCCACTTAGGCTGAAGGTTGCATGATCATTATGGTTGAGGAGAAAACATTCTAATAAATGTGGTCAGTAATGAGAAGTAATTGTTAAATATTAATTCATATAGTTGCCTTAGAAAAAATTCAGGAGGGACATCCCAAAGAAAGCAGCACAAAGGATGTGTCTGTGGGGCTTGTTGAAGTGCACATCTCCCCTTGCTAATGGTGGGATGGATTTTAATTCTGCCCTTTCTCAGCAATGTTTTTTGTTATCAAATTCTTGTGAAGGTACAAAAATGTATGTATCTAAGCACAGGAAATCAAGGGAAGAAGATGCTGTCACACAGTTCTAAACAAAAGGTAAGTTAATGTGCTCAACTGTGTAATTAACAAGGGGAAGATAATGTTGCTCTTAAAACAGCAAAGCCACGGTGAAACACTTCTAGCTCTGCTTCTTATATGTAGGTCAGTTATACCCCTTGATGTGAATGCTTGAGGGCTGATTACATTTTTGTTTAAAGTCAGAGTATAGGGGTGAACTGGACTTTTTTCATCCTCAGTAGGAAGAATGGCAATGTCTTTTTGAATGGACTGCTTGAATATACAGAGTATGTTACAGCATAACTATAGTTGAGCACATGCTGGAGGATGAGAATTTGGGAGAAACTGAGAATAAAAGACTAGCAAAAATAAATATAAAAGGGAAAAGGGTGAAAAAAAAAAAAAAGGCAGTTAAAGAGAAGAATGATTGGAGAACTTGGGAGACCAGTGTGAAATAAAGTGGAGTAGCAGAAATAATTTTGATTTCCACAAAAACTATTTCAGAGCCACAGGATATTTAAAGCTGGAAGGGACATCTGGAGGTCATCTGGTCTAACCCCCCTGCTCAAGGAGAGTGACCTCCAGCAGTCTGCCCCAGAGACCTCCAGCAGGCACTACTGCTTTCCTTGTGGTTGGGATTTGGTGCCACCTGCTCTGCAGTTCCATCACAGTCTGTGAGAAGAACTTTAGGAGTAGATTTTGCTTGTTCAATCCAGCACTTCTGGTCACAATTGCTATTATGTAGCTAAAGTAAGTGGCAGAAACAAGTGGGCTGCGTAAATGGAGGTGCAGGTCCAGCAAGGTAAAAATGCAAGGGTTTGGATATGCTACCATACAAGAAAGAAACACTCTTCTGGTACTAGTACCAGTACAGCAGCTATGCTCTAGCTCTAAAGGTGTAGAGCTACAGGTGGAGTTGAACATTATTTTGTCTTAGCATGAACTGCTACCAAAGTAGCACAAATAAGACAAGTCATTTATTCTAGTGTAAAAATACTTGTACAAATACTGATTAAAATTCTAATTCTGACCCTATACATTTATAACTTTCTTCAAAACATTTTATAAAGTGACATTGATCTTGCTCGATTCATTGCATTTTAAAAGTTTGGAGGTTTTCAAGGTTATCTGATTTTTTAAAACCAATATGAAGCCAATTATTGAATTAATAAGACATCAACATACAACAAGATGTTTGATTAGCCACTTTTTGAATATAAAATTTGCTATTTGTGGTACAAAAAATATTTTTTTTATGTCTGAAGTTTTTCTGGGGAAAAAAAACCTTTTTAGTTTTAGCACATAAGCACTATATACCTAGGATACATTCTTCACTGCAAGCTCTTAATGGGTCTGGTGTATCACTGTATCAAATTAAAAAAAAACAAAGTGCCATTGAAAGATCTGAGCCAGTTTAACAGAACATAGTGCCATGTAATTCTGTGTTATTTCAAGAGTTCAGAACTTGGTAAAGACCTAAAGGAAGGAAGATAATCAGTGAGAGTATAGAGTTGTAATGTGAGGTCAGAGGGGCACAGTAAATGTAGTAGCAATAGAACATGTGTATCATGACAAAGGGTGTGTGTGTATTGTGCAAAGGAGGTGGTGACTGGGGGAAGTACTTGGTGACTGGGAAAAGACAAGTGAATCCATGTTCAAGGAGGGAGACTCAGGGAACTACAGGCCATGCAGCCTGACCTCAGTCTGTGGAAGGATTAAGAAGTAAATCCTCCTGGATATCATGCCCAGGCATTTGAAAGACAAGAAGATGACTGGAGACAGGCAGTAAAGATTTACAAAGGGCAAATTCTGCCTGACAAACCTGGCTGCTTTTTATAGCGAGATAACTGAGTCTGTGTAGAAAGTGAAGGTGTTGAATGTGATCTACCTTGACTTTAGCAAAGTTTTGGACACAATAACCCATAGACCTCCTTTAACCACCTTAGGTAGGTATGAAACAGTTTGAGTGGAAGATCAGTTGGGTGAAAAATTGCATGGACTACTGGGCTTATAGACTGTGATCAGTAAGTCCAGCTGGTGGCCAGTATCCTCCAGGGGTGGATACTGAGGCTGGTGCCTCTGACATCTCTGTCAGAGACCTACAGATGACAGCAAACTGGGAAGAACTGGTCAGTTCACTAAAGGGATCTCAGCAAGCTAGAAAAATAGACTGGCAGGAATCTCATGAGGTTCAACAAATGCTGGTGCAGCATCCTGCATCTGGGACAGAACATTCATCCACTTTATGAGCTGGAAGCCAAGAGGATAGAGCACAGCTTTGGAAAAAAGGGATTTGGGTCCTGGTGAGTAACCAGTAATCATCAGTGTTCCAAGGCCAAGAGTATCCTGGGCCACAATAGCAAGGCAATAGCCAGGAGGTTGAGAAAAGCAGTCATTCCCATCTATGGAGTACTGTGGGATCACAACTGGACTACTGTGTGCAGTTCTGAGCCACCTACTACATGGAAAACAAAACGTGGACATAAGCAAATCCAGAGGAGGGCTACCACAATGGTGAGAAGGCTGGAGTACATGACACACAAGAAGAGGCAGAGAAGGTCAGGCTGTTCAGTCTTAGAAAGAGAAGGCTAAGGGGAATGATGTCTTTCTCTTCAGCTACCTAGTGGGTAGGATAGAGAAGATGGAGCCTTCTTGGAAGTCCACAGTGGCCATCTCACTGTGAGAGGCAACAGGTGATAGCTGGAAAAGACCCATTAGATAATGACAGGGTGGGGGGGAGGGGGAGTGGGAAAGGAAGGAAGAGGAGGGAGGGGAGAGAATCACAAATGCAGTCAAATACTGGAATATGGTTGCCCAGAGAGGCTGCAGGATCTCCAACTCAGCTGAATATGACCCTGGAAAATCTGGCATAGCTTCAAAATTTGCCCTACTGGAGTAGAGGGTTCAACCAGAAGACTTTGACAGACATCCCCTCCCCAGCCTGAAGAGAATGGATATGATACAGTAAGTTTAAATGGTTTTAACTTTAATTTTGTTTTCTTTGTGGCTTTAAGTTAGGTATATACTGTGTCAACAAAAATCTTATTGGTTTCATAAAGACCATATTTAAATCCACTTGGGAAGGTTAATGAGTAAGTGGGGACTCAATTCCTCATAAAGGTGGGTAGAATGATTCTACAGGGTAAATGCAGCTGCTCATGAAAAAGGCTTTGTGCAACAACAGCTGCGTTCCATGTAGCCCTGGTGTCAGCAGGTGCACATAAACCCTTCTTTGCTGCATGTTAAAGCTGCAGACAGAGCTTTATGACACAGCATCCGTACCTAAGTGGCCCACCAAGTCCATAAGCATCCAGCCCTTTGTTCATAGCCTTTCACCTTATGGAAGAATAACTTTAACTCACTAGAAAATCAGTTAGAAACACACCTTCAAATGCTAGTTTTAGTCACAATATCTGCTGTACCAAATTTTAAATAAATATGTTACGTAGAAAAAATAAGCAAGAAAAAAGAGCATTGACCATATATGGTTATACTGATGAAGGAAACAGAGTTGTGTTCAGACTTTGATTTTTGTTTTTCCTGTTCATTTAGAAAAATAAAAAAGCTATGAGATCAAACTTAACCAAACTTCCCTGAAAATTAAAAATAATTGAAAACTCTCTCTGTGTTAAATGTCACACCAGGAAAGCTTTGCTAGGTGAATAATCAAGTGAACTTATAGGGATGCTGTGAACGAAATAACCAGCATGATTAAAAGTATAAAAGGGAGGGAGATGAATATGAGAGGACGACAGAAAGTTTATATTACTCTTGTTTAGAATGGATGAAGCATCTGTGGAAAAACTAAACCCAGCTCCAGCCAGCACAGTGCAGCAATGGTGACTTTGGAGAAGGTTCAGAGAAGAGCTGTGATGCTGAATGAAACCCGGCACTGAAATGTGTTTATGAAATCTGATATAAAATCAAATATCAAATCACATATCAAATCTTTCCCATCTGAAAGATGTAAAGATGTCTTTACCCTGTAAAGAATAGCAGTTATGAATAACATAATTACCGGTCTTTATACACAGTGATATTTGTAAGGAGGGTTTTAGGTTTTGGCCTTAGATGACAAGATATTTGCTCCTGAGTTAGAAGTTTGTAACAAATTTCAGTGGATTTAACCACACGTGTATAGTTAAATCCCCTCTCTCACCCAGTTGGACAAGGACACTTTGCCGCATCAGACTCAAGGGGTTTTGTCAATATTGAGATGATAAACTTCGCGTTACATGGGCTGGCTATCTTTTATGTTTCTACCCCAGCAAGTTAAAAAGCCTTTCTTGCTCTTCCCTGTGGATTTAAGTACTGGTTTAATAAAGACTTTTGGTTATGTTAAAGCAAATGTGAAGTTGGAAAAAATCAAACTTTCTTAAATAAGAAATGCTGGAATTAAAATTACCTGTGCAATTCTAAATTGGTCTGCTCATGGTCATATAATTAGACATACCTTTTTTATTCTCTTCTTTCCAGTGGACCAGTGTTCCACTTAGCATAGGAGAACGAATGAATCATGACTATGAGGTAAATGAGATTATTGCCTGTATAGCTGTTAGCTTATTTGCTACAGAGATTTGCACAGATATAACAAATGAGGCCAGAGGAAAAGCTCTGTCTCTACAGAACTCTTTGCCCCAGGTTTTTTTTCACTTACAAGCTACTCTCATTTGCCATGTTATTTCGAGGTAATATTCTGATTTCCCTGCACTCCAGGCAGAATTAACCTTCAATCTATTTGCTGCCTGCCTGTGTACCAGAAGGGTGGGGGAGCTTCCTGAAGACAGAGTCATTTCTCTGCCAAGTACAACTGATGGGGAGATACACTGAGCTCCAGCTGCTACATATCAACACTGGAGCACTTTCCTTGTCTTCTGGAGATGATGCCACAAGTACTCCCCCTAAAACAGTGGCATTTAATGTAGGCAGGATGTCTGGTTAATTTAGCAGCAAAGCTCTAATTGAGCATATACAAAATACAATCCTTCCCCCAACCCCCCATTCTTAACGGGACTAAATTAAAATACATTTCTGATGGCCATCCCTCCCATACCGAGTTGTTTCTCCAGAAGATGAAAACATCACAAGTTTTTAGTGACTCGATTGCGAAGACTTTTTTTTAACATGGGGGAGGAAAGTGGAAAAGACAGTTTTCCTTTTGTTTGGAGAAACAATTGAACTATTTTTGCCCCATGGAAGAAAAAAATAAAAAAGCTTAAAAAAAAGATGAGTCAGCCACAAGTATGGGAAATTGTAAGTAGCACAGTAGGGCAAAATGTAACCATATGATCAAAAAAGTATTGGACAGGCTAACAGCAAGCAGACTTAGCCATAACACCAGCAACAAAGTATAATCTGTGGATAGCGGTACAAAAAACTTGGGGCTGCACACCCATGTGAGAAAATGTCAAAAATAACAGGAGTTACAGTACGGGGAGTACAGAGCTCACCAGTAGCAACCCGTGCGAAAACGTTAAGCTTTTCTTTTAAGATAGAATTTGTGCGTGGTGGATTGCTTCTTGAACTGAAGAGCAATGTTTAACAATCATCCTCCAGCCCTTAATAATTTTTAACTCACGTCTTCACTCCTCCAACCAAGGACAAACCTGCATCCTCATCCCCCCGTCCCCGCGAGTGCGATACAGTCGATGCTGTGTATTTGTGACACGATTTCAGCCTGCGGTTTTTTCCTTCCTTCCCCCTCCCTCCCCTTTCGGTAGCAAAGAAAGGAAATAAGCCTGTTCTCCCCGTCCCCCCTGCTTTCATTAATACGGGCCTCTGAAAGCGCTGTCAGCGCTGGTCGCGCCGGTCCCGCTCGGGACCAAGGATCCTCCCGGAGCGGGCGGCAAAGGCCACATTTGAAGTCTCCCCCGTCCGAGGGCGAAAGACTTTTATTTCCTCCCT
>NW_009952893.1:5497839-5513821 GCF_000747805.2 Chaetura pelagica | reverse complement strand
GGGGGGAGAAGTGAGAAAAGAAAAACAGCTAGGCAAGGAGGTTGCTGGTAGTCACCGGGAGATAACGATATCTGAACCTTAGTTCGCTTTAGCCTGTCTGCTTCGGTGTGAAGCGTGTGTACGTGGGAGCTCCCTGTCTAAGTACACTTGTAATTTAGCCAGGAAAGAGTCTCCTTCTAAAAGGAGAACGTCCCGCTTGTGCGGCAATACTAAATGGGTCTTGTATTGCCTTTTTTTGTTTGGTTGGTTTTTTCCTCTCCAGAGTAGTGGGAAGCAGGTGAATGGGCCTTAGAGCTGAACTGGTAATATTTTTACGGTGTTTTAACTATAATCTGAGCTGTGTTTACAGTGCGTGGCTATGACACTTACAGTGGAACTCTATTGCAGCTGTAAATAAGTAAACAGTTTAAGAACGCTAGTCTCTTTACTTAAAGCATGTTTTTGTTCTTAGTTTGCTGCCATCGTGGCTGAAGGCAGCAATTTGTTCTTTATCCCTTTGGGTTTTTACTACTGAACTCTAGCCAGTTAATTTCCTGGCTCTTTACAACCCGGTTGCAGCGTGGGCCACCTGGTGGGCTCCTCTCGTGAGGGAATCCTCTGCCTCCAGGGAGTGAGCTGCTGGTCCACTGTGTTGGATCCTCTCAGAGAAATGACAGTGCTGCGCACTGTTGTTAATGTCATACAGAAGCTATTATTCCCCAAAGCAGGGCTCTTGCTTGCTGACATGCAGCTGAAGACAACTGCGAATGGAAGGTGGTCGTTTTGTCACAGTTGGTGTAGGTGCTGCACCTCCTGTGCAGTTTTCAGGACATTTGCTTGTTTACGTCAGCAGTGGTGGCACAAATAGGGTGTGCCAGGCTTGTGCACATTTACACGTGTGCGGGCACATACGGGCACTCGTGCATTTGTGCCCCGTATTTTGACATTTGTGATAGAGATACTTGAGGGCTGGAACACAGAAGTCAGCTCTGTTGTGTCCTAAAGATGTAAACCGCCCCTGAATGGTTAATCCCTAAGTTGATGAGAAGTGCTGTGATAAGCTTAATGTTCATAGCCAGTCTTGGTTATCTACAGGCTTGAACGGAATACTTCGGCATGGACTCAAACTCCAGAAATACTGAGAACAGTTTTTAAAAGAAAAGTTATTTTTAATATCATGCAAGTATTTGAGAAATCATGTAATTTTTAGTATGTTGGTATCTTGTTTTGGTGAGCATTATCCAATAAATGCCTAACAGAGGTGGTGTAAACATCTCATTTTTTTCACCCACCGTACTCTTATTTAACATAACAACTGAAGATTTCTCAACTTTGTATTTTCTCAAGCTTGTGGGCTTTACTAAGGAGAGGACCCATGTATGCCATGTTTCATCAGTATCTCCGCAATTTCTGAAGGCACTTCTTTACTCAAAGTATAAATCTCCTTGTGTTCCTCGTTGTGTGTCTTGGTGGCATCAGTGCTAAATTTGAAACTTGAGACATCTGAAAAAGGAATACTTTATTGCTATCAAAAATTATATTTTTTTTTTTGAATAAGACAGTTCCATTGAAGTTTTTAAACTGGAATTACTTATTTTGAGAGAGAAAATAGTCATATTATTCCTGGTGGAAAAGTGAGAAAATACTACGGATTTACTCACATATCCTGTAATGTCTTGCATTAAACTGAAGCTCTGAAGTGAAAATGAATTGTTTAAGAAAAATTTGTGTTGTGTTTTTTTTTATAGTAATTTTAGGTGTTGCTTGCTTGCTGTAAGGCTGAAAGGCTCTGTTGAAAGAGGCATGTAAGCAGTGTGCAGTGTTGACATTCCCAACTTTTTCACTGTACTCAAAACCACGCAGCAAGAGCTGGCCCATCTGCAGGGAGCCCAGGTTTTGCAGCAAGAACAAAGTCAGTGAGCAAGCCAGCTGCTGCTACAATGCCCAGTGTCTTCTGCTCCATGCCTTTGTTGCTGATGTCACTGTCTCATTGGCAAAATCTGGGATTCTGTGCTCAGCCGGCATTTCTGTAGCACCTTAAACCAGAATTGCAGAGGCTTATGAGGTCTAAGCCTTCAAGCCTTTGTCAGTTCATTTAGAAGAAAAAGCTGAACTAAAGACTGGTACCAAATTCAAGCTTAAGCAGAACTCTCTTTGTCTGCTGAACGCTAATAGATTGTGCCTTGGAGAAAGGAAATGGTGAACTATACTGCTCTTGGCACGTTCATTTTTTTGTATGCTTGTGATGATTTGCCTCTCTAAGCGATGCAGTTCGTATGCAAGTAGGCAGAAAGTATTTAACAAATGCCACACGTTTCTTTTGTATTCTTATAGATGTTAAAATGCTCAGTATTCCTTTATTTCTGTGTTTGTGGCGGTCAGAGGGTAGATGTTATATTATTACTCTTCTGTGTGACACAACATTTTAAACTAAGGAGTAATTTGATATTTACTTTATAGAAGGTGTATTACAGCATCCATTCATCCACCCATTTTCTACTATTAGTTAGTTACAGATGGCTACTCTGGCAAGATCCCTTCTTTTTATTTTTAAATGAGATGAAGTTCACTGCACTGCTTTGTTTTTGTTAGTTGCTAAAACATTCTCATACTTCTGGCAGCAGATAATGACAAATCCTTCAGTGTAATGCTGGGAGCAAGGGAGGCGGAGAGGGAGAGATGGGGAGGGAGGGGGGGAGTGGTGGTGAAGAAACCCTCCTGAGCATATGGAGACATCCAGAAAAAGAAGTGCATCGTCAGCTGTGATTCCATTGTGTGCTTGCAGATGGGATCTGAACTCTTCTTCTCTTGGGAATTTAAACCTTACAGAAGTATTCTTGGCTTCTACCAGTCAGGGTAATTGAGCTTAGATAACATGTATTTCACATATTTAAGATAGATACTATTTTGATAATATTTTAAGATTTCAGGGAATCAATACAGTTGCCAGGACTCCTGCTCTGTGTTGGAATAACATTTTGAACAGACATAAGTATTGGTGAAATGGCAACTGAGAATACTAAGAGTAACTGATAATATTACATCAGTGGTTACATATTACTAAGGCATCTTACTAGTTCTAGAGTTAGTAGTTTGTCAGCAGTATTTACATTATGCAAACCCTCCCTGTTTTTAATGATTCAGTAGCTTAGCCTTTTCAAAACATACCAAGTAGAAATGTGACATGAGAACTGACAGTTTGTATAGTTTAATCAATTTAGGATACAGAATAATTTTTTAAAAAGGGGAATTTTTTAAACAGGGTTTTAAAACAAAGCTATTTTACTAGTGTTTTGAGTATTCAGAAACAGTATTTACATGAGGAAAAAACAGCGTGGAAGAAATTAATATTTTTTTATTCAGTCCTGCATTTACCTATTACCTAGAATAGTGTTTCCTTTCCTGAGCATTTGGAATATTTCTCCTGATGCTATACAATTATTTTGAGTTGATGAATAGTTTGAAAAATAGATCTTGAATGTAGTGGATTTACTGCATTGTGGCTTGTTACTGTTTATGATTTTTCAATCGTTCTATGGAAATTGCACGTTATTAAATCTAAAGACTAATGGAAATTTTATTTAAGAGTTTTATGGAAATAAAATAGGCACCATTTCTATGGAAAGTGTATGGTCACTGGGGTGCTTGGCTTTTTAAAATTTGAAATTAGTTTATTAATTTAAATGTCTGAAGCTATACAACAACATATTAACAGTACACACATTTTTCTTTTCTTCTGCAGCTGCTTCATTATACCATTCAAAGTCTTGCATTTCCTTAAATGGCTTCCATAACAATCTCCCATTAATACAGTTACTGGCAGATATTATTCTTGCTTTGCTCTCATTTTAGCAGCTATAACTGATAGTAAATCTCACTCTTTCTGTGAGTGTGCTCCCATTGCTTAGATATTCAGAGGCCTCTTTGTAATGTGCATTTGCTTTTTGCAGCCAAAATGCAGTGCCCTCTGTGAAGTCTAATTACATTTTTTCTGTTTTTAAACTTCAAGAAGTTACTTGCTGTTTGGAAAGGATAACTTGTATTTTGCTAAAACATTCCATGTTATAGGGGGACCATTAATGTCTTAATGAAAGGGCAGAACATGTAAATGACAAATTAATCAAAATATCTACAAAATGCCTTGATTTATCCATAAATACTAGGTAGTATGCATCACAGGAGCTTTGGTGGGGGGAGGGATTCTTTGACATGTTGAGAACATATATCTGATGTAGTGATGACTGAGAGTTGCTATTTTGATGCTTTTTTAGTGAGCTATGTAAGACACATTGTTGCTCTTTGTTAAGATTTATAGCAGGCATATCACAATTGGCTGCCTCAGTGGAAAAGTCTGGGATTAAAGAATGGGCATAGAAGATGAAGTAACATTTTACTTGTTAGGTCAGAATTATTATGGAATTTTACTCTTACTGTGCCCATGCTGTAATTCATCAGTGTGTGAACACATTCGTTTTTTCATTGCAGTCTGTATTGATCTCTGATGAGTCTTGCCCATGGATTTTGAGGAAAATCACTCTGATTAAAAACAATGCAGCATGTCACCTAATTGTATTTTGTAGATTATGTAGGAGTTACTAGATCACATTTAAACAGAAAACTGCAAGAATGGAGGAAAGTCTGTCTATAAATAATGATACATTTGATAGTATATACTGACATTTTTATTACAGATATTGTTATGAATGTACAAGTTCATTGTATGCCTGTGTGGCAGAATCATATGTAAAAAAAACCAACAAACAAACCACAACCCAAACCCCAGGGTCATATCTTTTAATACTAGTGCAAGTAAAAGAGTTGAGGTATATCTGATAACAGGTGATGTCTACAGTGGACATTATTTTTTTTTCACGCTTCTTTTATCATGCTTTGATTTTACAGGGTAGCCTTCCAGTCTGTATTCTTTACTGTTTCAAAATTTATGTAGGACTTTCTGACCAACCACTTATGTTATTCCCAGAAACTATTGTAAACTAATTTCATTTGCTTCCCATATACCTTGATCTCCAGAGATATGTGAAGTCCTCCTCCTTTTCTATCAATTTCCTTAAACAGATTCTTTGTGGAGGAAGATTAGGATGGTATACAGATAAATAAATTAGTTACTTTAGCAGATTTCAATTGTGTTCTCAAGGAGAAAAACTCTTCTTCAAGTCTAAATCTTTCTATTTTTTTTTGAAAATAAAAATGTACAGCCAGATATACACTGTTTTTTTTCAGTTTGGCCGGAATACTTGTTGTCTGTATCTTGAAAGAAAAAGTCAACCTGTTGATACTTTATTGCCTATAAAATGTAGCTGTAATAACGATATCACAAGCTTTTTTTTTTTTTTTTTTTTTTTTTTTTTGTGCTTGCCAATTTGTGTTGGCATTTGCAGTACAAACATAGTTTTGGGGTTTTTTTTGCAGTTTGTTGTTGTTGTTGTGTGTTGTTTTTTTAAGAATCATGGGTTACCTTCATACAGACACTGAATTTTTAATGAGGTAGACTATTTTCTTGCTACAGTTATGTGTGAGATTAGTGTTAACTGCACAATGGTGAGATCATGTATGGCACCTTTTCTTCTAAGAATGAGGGAACCTGGAGGCTACATAGGTGAAAAAATAAATTCACTAAGCTTGCACATTGTAGATGATGGTCTGTTCTACCTGAAAGGGGTGTTGTTCACTCCCTTTTAGCTAAGCTGTAGTTTGTAGAGTGGAGACTGTGTTTTGTTCACAACTTATACTTGTAATGGGACAAGGCAGTAACGTCTTGGGTACCCATGATACAGATGTCCCTTTGCCCTGGAAAAGAAAGAAGTGACTGCACATGAGTGGAAAATAAAGACGTAAAAGTGGTCTAGGTTGGAGGATGATGTGGTATTTTGGGCCCCAGCGGTTGTGTTTAGCTGTAATATTGACCTTTAAACAATTTTCTTTTACCGTTTGAGGATCAGAGGGTTGAATGGTGATGTTGGAAAGTGGCAAGTGTGGAGAATGATGGCTGTGGTGTGTTCTGTTGCTGTATCTTAGCTAATGCTGGTAATCTGTGTACTATGGGAGGCAGAGATCTGTTGGTCTTTGCATGAGGGTGACCTACAGGCCTCGAGCACCACCATCAGCAGATTGCATTCTGTTACTGTGAAGCCTGGCTTTATGCAGGAGTACTTTCTCTGAAGTTTTGAGAGACATCCCAGGTACCTTCTGATTCTTTCGGGAATTTGCATTGAAATAGGGACTAGCATTGCCTTTTGCAGCTGTGTTGGCTTTCCTCTATTTCAAGCTTCAGAAAGGGTTTGAGAAGTGAGAGTGAGGACTAATAGACTAATAGGTAATTTAATGGTTCACTTTTCTTCATTGACAGTTTAGTTTAGCTAAGAGACTAAATCTGGAATATACCAGGTTATACATCTGTTTGGTGCATAAGTTTGTTGCCAGTTGCTGTATAATTCAAGAATTTTACTTGGGAAGGAAGATCTCCTTATCAGTAGTTTGAAGGTAGTGCTTCTGCTGTGAAACTACTGTGTATTGCTTCAGTTTTCAGAGAGTATTGTTATTAAGTGTTTTATGATTAGGACAAATGAAAATCAGCAAATTTTTAAATTTTCTTTGTTGCTGTGTGGAGGCTTGTGGGCTGCAGTAGAAGGGTCAGGAGCCATGTTACTCCTGTGCAGGCTTTTTGATCTGCAGGGGCCACATAGATTGGGAGGTGGGACCCAAAAATGAATGAGCACTATTGAAACAACAGCGAGCAGCCATGCTAGTTATAAAGAAACAAAAGAGTAGTAGAGTTGTCATTCTCATTTTGCTGGCATGCAGCAGCTGAAACACAGGAGATGAGTGGGAAATGCTTCTGTCTACACAGGCACTCTTGTTATTATTGTTCCTCTATGGAAAGTCTCCCCACCACAGGCTGGAGCTGCAGCCTGCATCAGTGGGTGAGACAACAGCTTCTCTTTGGTCTGTCTCTCTGAACGGTGGGTGTCTTAACAGACACTGTAAATCTTGCTGAATCACTGAATGATCTAGTACTGTTTTATTTAAAATTTTATTCTAAGAGGAGATCAAAGTCCCATGTTTCACTCAAAGTCCCATGCTTGTGATCTCTAGAGCTTGTGTGCTTTCTGGACATTTCTGAGGGAGTAATGTCTTCTGATTTTGTGTGTATACATTTTATATTAGAATACTTCTTAGTGGTGCCCCTGAATAACTTGTTAGTGTAGTGGTATCCTGCCTGCAACTGAAAGAACTTAAGCAGAGTTTGCTTTAAGAAGGTTTCTGTGAGATGGCAAAAATGACAGAAGTAGTTTCTAAATTCCTTCTTTCTTGAGACATTAATGTCCTTTTTTTTTTTTTTTCTGTAGATGACTGTCATATCTTTCATTTGCTTTATGTCCTGCTTTTTGTTTGTTAGAATAAGAAGGTGTAAAACTCTTCTTTGGTAGCTGGCTTTGACTTAAAGTATTCTTTG
The DNA here is from genome assembly GCF_000747805.2 of Chaetura pelagica. Classification (NCBI taxonomy): domain Eukaryota; kingdom Metazoa; phylum Chordata; class Aves; order Apodiformes; family Apodidae; genus Chaetura; species Chaetura pelagica. The sequence goes on along the minus strand of NW_009952893.1, from coordinate 5,506,368 downwards.
ACCTACAAGTTTATGTGGGTAGTGACATGCTCCTCTTCCTCAAAGAACTGTGCATTGCTGTGTGATGTATGTTCGCTGCTCATCTAAACTCCTAAGAACTATACTAGTGAAGAGGTTTCTGTTTGTTTGTCCACCTATACTTGTCGCTTGGGTCAGGAGTGAATGGAGATTCAGAGGAGAATTGTGCTTCTGTATGAACAACTTTTAATAATGGTTGAAAGACATTTTATAAGAACACCAGTTTCTCCTTTTTAGAGATTTGAAACTAAGGTGTTATAAAACCAAGCAGTCAACCAAAAAGGAACCAATCACTTTCACAGAGAGTTCCCACAGATTCTTTTGTGAAAATAAAGGCTGTGTACCATGTAAGTTCATGTAAACATCTTAGTTGCTATCACTGTGAATCTGCAGTAGGCAGCAGGTAGAGAGGAAGTTGTGTGCCTGGAGTGGTTGTGCAACTGAAAGGGAGTTGTAGTTGCGTCTGGAAAAGCAGATAATGCTCTGTGAAGTTTGTTTCCTTCCTTGTGTTATGCTTAAAACTGCAACATGCTTAGCATCATATTTTTGTTTTTAATATCTCAGTCTCCAAAAATGACTAATGTTTTTCTCTCAGTTTTGTTCCTAGGAGGCTTGAGATGTATCTGAGTAGTGAGACCCCCTGCTCACACAGACCCTAGAAATCATTGCCCGCCTCACTGAGTCTTGGTGAGTTGTCTGTATCTTACTGTGTTTTAATTGGATTGTGTTACAGTTTTATCTTCTTCACTGAAGAATTTTATGCAAGATGGCTTAAGTTGATTGTGTGGGTACAGCAGAACAAGCTGTGTTTTTAAGTACTGCATGATACTATACAGTGAGTAGAAATACAAACATCTTAGAAACTTTGAAAAATACCATGCAAACTGGTTATGGAAGGAAGGACCTTGGCATTGTGCCGGGACCAGGAGTGGGAGTCTGAAAAAAGGCTGAAGGGATGAACTTGTGAAGTTCTTTCACATTAAATTTGTTAGATATTTTATACTGAGGAACTGACATTTTTTAAATTTGCTGATTATGTTCTGTCTTATGGCAGAAGCTGAGTATGAAATGATACAAGCTGTTCTATCTAACTGTGTGCACTGATAAATTACTGAAACTGGGAGTTGAAATTGGTATAATGACACCGATGACTTAAACTGCTTGTTGCTCAAGAAGTTTGTCTGACGGCTCCATCAGGCAATGCTGTGCCTGTTTAACTCTGCTCACAAGAAGGGATAATACTTCTGGGAATTAGAAAGGGGACCCCTGCGGATTGTTTAAATGCAGGCTTATAATAGTTTGGTAGTGCAGTGAGAGAAAGTAGAATATAAATGCCTTGTTTTTATTTTAGGTATGTTTAATATATCAATATACTCCCTTGGTATAAATCTTTTACAAATATGCATTTGAGATTTTTATGTGAGGACCTTTTCAGGGTACTCATGAATAAATGTTGTCTTTTAACACATAGAGTGACTTATTAAGGTCAGAAATATGTATTTTTGAGGCTTACACACTAAATATAGAGGTGGGAAATGAGCCTGCTGAAAGGTTTTTAGTTGTTTTGGGGATAACTGTTTATAAAATACCAACCGCTTATGGGTAAAATTATTTATATCTACATCAAGTATCATTTCCTCTTTTGTTAATTATGTTGAGCAATTTTTGCAAATAACAATGCTTTTCTTTAAACTTAGGAAATTTTCTAGCATCAGTGAATGAAAGCACATTAAGAAGCTATCCAGTGCTTCTCTTTTTCTGCCTTTTCCCTTGGCTGTTCTGATAAAACAATTTGTAGTTCATTGTGTTCAGTGGAGTTTATAATACTAGTTAATAGTTTATGTATTATATTAACTTGAAAATGTTCAGCCACATAGATGTTATTACTTATTTACACTTATTGCTTACACCATATTACTTATTATTTATTCACACTACTTCTCTGGGCTGCATAATGATCATAATGTGCATGTGTAGGTCTTCTCAATAAGATGCGTTTGTCATTATTTAAACAAATTGCTTTAAAAAAAGGAAAGACTAAGAATCCTTTTTTTTTTTCTGGTGAACAGGACTCAGAATGAATTAGGTGTGTGTAATAAAGGAAGAGAAAAATGTCACTGCCAAAATTCTGCAAAGAGAACATTTTGTTGTCAAGTTGATAGTATGTTTGTTTTCAGTTGTCTCAATTGTAATTTTCCGTTAAAAAGGAGTGCATTAGGTAAAGACAGGAAAGGTAAATACTCAAATAAAAAGCGATTTGCATAGGAGTACTTTTATTCCCAAATTATTTTATGTGGGGGAAAAAAAAAACAACACCCCCCTCTTAGTGTTTCTGTTTCCTTTACCAGGATTATAAATTTGGTTGCTGCTGTGCCAGAAAGCAATCTGGTGCCTTTACAGGTACTGACTAAAACATAGTTGCTGTGTTTGAAAACGTCAAAACCTTTAATAAAAACAAATAGGAGATAAATATTTGTATATTAAGTCTGTAGTGATGACAGTGAGGAAGAAACCAATGTAAAAAATGGAATGGATGCCATTAAAAAATTTAAAGGACAAAGATGAAGTAGAGAGGTAGTTCTCCGCTCAATTATCCTTTTGCTCTGAAGTCAGTAGTTATTAATGTGTTCATGTGATAACCACTTTGGCTAAAGTAAGTTGTGTAAGACAAAAACAGTTTTGGTTTTTTTTAATCCTTGGAAATTCTACCATTGATTTCTGAATGTCCAGGATTTCAGTCCTGTCTGTGACATACTTTATCCATCACAAGATCAGAGAGCTTTTGCTGTTCATTTTAACCAGTAGATCCATCTGAAGTTATACTAGTGTCTGAAGGGTGCATCTGTTGGAGTTTCATTTAGGAAGTCCTGGCCTTGGCTTTTCACTGGAGTTGCTTGTGAAATAGGTGTTGGGCTTGACTGTGTATTGTGAGACTACCACCACTGTGACTGAAATTGTGCTTGTTCAGCTTGTCTACTGCTATTAAGTGCTCTTTTTGAAAGTAAAACTACTGCTTGGTAATTCCTGGATCTGTCTTTATATTACATAACGGATAAGAGCGTGAGTCCTGGAGTGGGTGAATGGCTTTAGAATTTATACGTATGAATTGATAAGAAACAATGTCAATGACAGAATTTGTGGCTGCTCTCTTGAAATGTTGTTAGCTGGGGTGGTGGGAAGCAGCTGTTGTGTGCTACCAAAAAGACATGTGGTTAGAATTGTGAAAAGTATAGACTTAAACTCCAAAACAACAAATAGATAAAAATGCTAACTTTAGTTCCTACTCTGAAAATTTTCAGTCTGAAAACATTTTGTTTTTTCTTTCTTTCTCCTTTATGCATGAAATGGTTTGCTTTGTAAGGAACATTTCTTGGCAAGAAAAAAAGAACATAGATTAGAGAAATCTCAGGTTTTTGTCACTCTTGATGTGGAGAGTCTGTTGCAATCTAACTTTGTAGTGATTTCATTGGCATTTGTGTTGTAGTTAGTGTCAAGTATGATAGATAGAAAATATTTGTGTGTCTTTTTGTTCTGAGCTATAGCACTGCTTATAGTTGTTTACAGCAGTACTAGATAAAGAAAATTCTGGCAGATGTCTCATTTTTGACTGTGTCCTCCTAATACATGTGTCTTTAAAGAGGATCCTGTCAGGAAATAAAGTGCAGTACTGAAAAACACAGTGCCTTACATTGAAAGGGCTTAAGAACCTTCAGTGTTCATTTAAGGATGCAAGTGAGGAACCTACAGTAGGTTCCAAGTATCAAACATGAATAAGAGCGAGCTTGTTCTTATCAGCATGCAAAACTAGGCTGGGATGGTGCCTGCCTGGAGCTCTGGAGTGAGTTTGGAGCACCTTAATTCCCCCAGCAGCTGTGTTTCTGAAATAAAATACAGGTATCCATCACAGGTATGGATAATCTGTACTGAATAAAGTCTTCTCATTTGCAGAGGGATCTGTGAAGGATATTAAATCTATGTTGATTTGGTTTGTGAAAAATAAAGGCAGTATGTTCTCATTCCTAGACGTTGAAACTGGGGAGTTGTGTTTTGTGTGAAATTTGATCAGATTTTCCTGTTTGCAGTAGCTTCTGTTCAGTAGCAAAATTAGTTAACATAAATTGCTTGTAAAGATGCCTGTAGAAGTGAATGCTTGATTATAGTGAATTTAATGCAATCAGCATTAAAATTATACTCCTAATCGGAGAGTGAAGTTCTGTGTGGGTGGTAGAACGAGAACAGAAGTATTGAGAAATGAGCATCTATTAAGATTTATACAATTTCACCCCACAGCCTTTTTTTTTCACCTAAAATTGGAAATGTAACCTCGAGGAAATATTTGGTCTATTTTGTGGAAGAGCTGAAATTTACACAAATGCAATATCCTTTAAAACTGATGAAAATTGAGAGTGTTGTAGAAAAAAGCCTCATCATGCTTGCAACTGGGAGAACTAGATTTGTTAATAAAAGTAGTTTTAAAATACTTTAATAATTTTGAGACCACTACATCAAAATAAATTATATATCTGGAATAAACTTACTTGAATATGTAAAACTCATTAATTACTGTGAATATATTTAAATTGAGTATTCTGTTTGTTAACTTTTTACTGAGCTGATGGAACCAAACTTCACATATATCCAGGACTGTTGAAAACAGTCATTTAATTGATAGGAGCTTGCCTTTTGTATGTAGTTGTATCTTGGAAGATTATTTTCAACATTTTGGTTTCAGTGAGATAAAAAATATTTAGAAAATCAGATTGCTAACTTGATTTTATTCACTTTTTAAATACTACTTTTGACTTAGTAATGGGCTTTGCTGAGATTTTTTCATTTCTTACCTTGATAGGAACCTTTTCATATGGGCCAAGATGTAGTATATATGCATTTGCAGAAGAAATAGCTGTCATTATCATCAGTGGAAAATCAATATATATTTTAAATATAGATTGATGACATTGTACCACTAGTATTGGAGCCTGGGAATTCTAGAGGGGTCAAGAACAGGACAACTGAGCACTTGCATCATCAAAGAAGATGAGATACATTTACTTGGGCAGATTTTCCTCTGGGCCTGCCTTTAGCACCTGAATTGGGAAGAGTGAAATATTTGCCTGGCTCAGCTCTTGACAGTAAATAGTATTAATTAAATACAGGGCTTTAAAATGACACTGGTATTTCAGATTAAGTCCAGTAGATTTTGCCTTGGCTTTCTGGAAATTGAATTCCAGTAGTCTGTTTATTTGACAGTATTATAGAACAATAATTTGAGGTTCATGGATATTTCTTTAGATTAAAGGGGGTGAATTTTTATAATGTCACAATGCTTGGATGTTAAGCTCAGAAGACTTATGTGACTAGAATAGTAAGTGGATTTGCAGTTGGTTGATATAAAGTGTGGCACACTGTTTCCATCTGACTAATTTACCTTTATATTAGCTGTATTGGCAAGAAATTACAGGTTTTCTTTCTAAAACAAACTTTGGATTTTGAAAACTTCAGGTGAATGGTCTTAGATAAGCTACAGATGTTAAAAGTTAAGTATTGTTAAAAAGATCTAGAAATATTGGTGAGCTTTACGGTATTATTGCGAGACTCTTAACTATTCAAAATGTTACAGAAAATCCTCTTCTAGTCATCTCACCACAAGGAATAGGGAGTACTGGTATTTCTGTATATGCAATATATGTCAGTGTGTAAATGCATTGGTAAAACTTTGCCTACAACTGTGGCTATGATAAATTAAGAGTGCGGTCTCTTCTGTTCTGACATTTCTGTTTTTATAGTGCAGAATTTTCCCTTTTTTCATTATCAGTACTTTTATTCCTTCAGTAACCCCAGTTCAATGAACTGTAGCATTTTGTGCCTTTCAAAATGACAGCAATGGGCAATCTAGTAATATTTAAAATAGAATCAAGAAAATAATTATTTTGTAGTAGGTATTCTTAACCAGTTCATCATTGAGGGAGGCTTTAGTAGTGTCAGAGGGAGTTAAAATGTTTCAATTTATGTTTTAAGCCTGTTTTTCCTTTGCTTACGTTTGGATATTCTCACTTAAACTTTGAATCATCATCCTTAAAAGTAATATGGAATTGTAGATCCATTTTTGCATTGCGTTCTTTTGTCCCTCAATCTCTAGGTACCTAATTTACAGCTATGAAAGAGTGAGATGTCTCCTGCATTTCTCTGTTCAGGTTGTAAGCTCGGAACTCTACTATGAGGTACCACAGTTTAGTAGTATTTTAAACTGGGATACAAACATCTAAATTTCTCTAAAAGTAGGGGCCAACACTTGAAATTTCACTTGAGTTAATTTTTGTGGCCTTTCAGTTTTCAGTTGTGGTTTTTTGCTTGGCTTCTCTTCACAAATCCTGGTTAACTGTGTTTTTATTGCTTATCCTGCTAAATAGACTCATGTCAAACTTCTTTTGTCTGGAGTTACAGTATGTAACTTCCAGAATGGATCCTGCAGTGGGATAGGTTTGTAGGCAGCTGATGGTAGGCATCAAGCTTGGTGCGTGACTACTGATGTTTAAAATACTCCTTGTCCCTGACTGATTTTAGTCTTTCCTTCCTCGTCTGCTCACTCTTTTATTGCTGTCCAAGTTCTGGGTTCCTGATCAACATTGAAATATTTGAGGAATCAATACATGTGAATCTATTGTATAACACTATAGTTGCCACACTTAAGACATACTTGACACAAATACACAGCAATATGAAAAACCCACCCAAATTTAGACAATTTTATATGAAATATCCCGTGCTTCTTGTACTGTGTCCAGTTCTGGAGCCCTTAACACAGGAAGGATATAGAGATCTTGAAGTGAGTCCAGAGGCTGGCCATGAAGATGATCCAAGGGGTGGAGCACCTCTCAAATTAAGACAGGCTGAGAGAGCTGAGGCTGTTCAGCCTGGAGAGGAGAAGGCTCTGAGACCTTATAATGGCCTTCCAGTACCTGAAGGGGGCCTACAGGAAATCTGGGGAGGGACTTTTTACCAGGGTGTGTAATGACAGGACAAGGGGTAATGGTTTTAAGCTGGAAGAGGGTAGATTTATGTTAGGCATTATGAAGAAATTCTTTACCGTTAAGGTGATGAGACCCTGGAACAGGTTGCCCAGAGGAATTCTGGATACCTTATCCCTGGAAGTGTTCAAAAGCAGTTTGGATGGGGCTTTGAGAAACCTGGTCTAGTGGGAGGTGTCTTTGCCCATGCAGGGTGGTTGGAACTTCATCATCTTTAAGGTCCTTTCCAACCTTAACCATTCTGTCATTCTGTTCTATTGCTATCCCCACCCCAAGCACACTACCACCACTATGGTGTACCACAGACTCTACCACAACCTTAAGGGTGAAATGGATTTGTTTTAATAACTTTCTGCTTTTGTTGTTTAGTGTCAAATATACTGTGTTTACAGTATGTTTGATTCACAAGATTATGTATTTATTTTTTTTATAGCTCCGTGGAACCATGTATATTGTGCTCTGGTCCTGTTTTGGGTACTGTGAGCACTTAAAAAAAAAAAGTAACATTCTTTTGCTGCTGAACTTGATTCTGGTAACAGTAGTTTCCAGAGTTGCCTCCTACTTAAATCGTCCTCTTCTTTGCTTCGCCACTCAATTTCTGAGCTGTTTCCTTCCGCCCCCAGCTTCCAGGAGAAGTGCTGTGTGTGTAGTGGTCTTCTAATACAATCTGATAAAGCTTTGGGGTAGTCCATACTCTACCTTTGCTATCAGTAAAAGTACCCAGGCAGCGATGTAGGAGGAACGATGTTTTGGGTCAGGACAGTCTGATCCATGATTGAGATTCTAATAGGAGTTGGTTGTATTTGTGTGTATTTTGACAGGGAATTACTTACTGAAAATATATTTTTGACTAGGCTTGAAGCTTATCAAGTAGTTGGCTTGAATTTCATAAATAGCATCATTGAGGAAGGGGAAAAATTCCCTAATAATCAGAAGTGTTAAGAGAAAATTCTGAAATCAAAAGTTTTGACTGGTGAGGCGAGATTCACAGGAAGATTGGAAGGTGAATAAGCCCCAGGGGAATGGCCCGGCTACAGGGTGTGACCCTTGATTGCGGAGCCGCTGCGGGTATGTGAGGTGTGAGCTCTTGGTGGGCTTCCATGGGGTTTCAGAAGGATTGCATGTGCCCCAGGCTGGAGGGATGACTTATGACAGCTTGGATAGCTTGTCTGCTTCCCAGTGTCTAGTCTTGCTCCCTGGGAGCTGCAGTTTACCCTGTTGTCCTGAGCCCAGGGCAGACCTGGCTGACCCCAGAGTGCCACGCTGGGCCTGTGCAAGTATTTTACAGCTGTGGCAGAGAGCAGCTTCACCTGGGGTGACTGCAGGGGCTGGGGAGCCCTTTCCTGCACCCACAGGAGCACCAGCATGCAGGGAAATGGTGTTATGCCTGTCTTCAGCTGCTAAAGCGGAGAAAGACAGGAGGGCAGGTAGCTGCACACATCCTCCTGAACATCAGACACTGGTGCAATGAGATGGAAGAGCG
>NW_009952893.1:5460103-5497734 GCF_000747805.2 Chaetura pelagica | reverse complement strand
AGCGGTCATGATACTTCTGCTTTGGAGCAGAGGTTTGCATTTGAGTCTCCTGCCTCTTAAGAGATCGTTGCTGTTTCTGGGCTGCTGAATGTTTTTTTAAGCAGAGCTGTAGCCTCTGAAACAACTCTGCTTTTTATTGGTGCATAAATACTTTGTTAGAGAACTGGATTTCCTATGTTGGCGATGAGCTCACTATCTGTTGTGTGTGCCCTACAGTAAAGGACAGTAGTTTCTTGCCTACTTTTATAGATTGAATTTATTTATCTGCTACCCATAAGGTCTTCTCAGACAAGGTACTGCAAAGGAAGCTAAGGTATACATTCACAGATATATTTAGCAATTAAATCCCCCTGCAGATACTCTTAATGCTTTGAGATAGCTTACCCTACTTTAACATGAAGCAAGCTGTCTGAAACAAGGGTATTTTTTCCTGGCGATTTGAGTGTTTGAACATCTTGAAACAGTTCTAAAATGCACGTTTATTTTTTTCCTGTTGAGTTGCTGAAATTATAAACCAAATATGGGCACAGCTATGTTCCTTGTATAAGAGGTATTATTGTCCAGAATTAAATGGATAGATATGCCTACAAAGCTACCATACAAATTGAAGTTTCACATGGTTGCCACTATGTATGCCATCCTTCTTTCCAAGTCCTTCAGTAAGGTCAGGTATTTTAATATGTAAAAGTGATGATTTCTTGAAAACCTCAAAAGATTAAAGTAAGACATGTTTAGATCTCTTGAAGCAAATGAGAAGTAAAAATGTGAACAGGATACACCATGTCTGGCAAAGGTAGAGATAAACCCATAACAATTTAAAACCACTAATTAGTATTTTGTCTTATGGTGGAAAGGGCCATATGCAATGACTTTTCTTGCTGTTGACATGATGTGAGGACTGTTCTTACTGTTCTGAATTTGTGGAAATAATATTGTATAAGCAGAGTGTTAACTTTTTCATAATGAGCTGTACTATGTTCTGTTACATTAGTGTAAATAATTTTTACTCAAGTTGTATTGCAGAAGCTGAGAAAGGAAGACAGCAAGCCTGCCCTCAGAATTTCCTTGGGGGAGGAGGGACTTTTTTTAGAAAGACAAGATTCTGAGAAGGGGAAATACGAGGGTTCCTTGCAGAAGGACTGAGCTAACTAGCAGTAGGTGAAAACGTAAAATCCAATATTGGGTCAAACCTGCTAATTGAAAAGATTTCTTATTAACTGAATGTAAAGACAGCACCATGTTTACTCTTTTTAGCTGATTTTGCTTACCACTGGCAGAGAGAAGGAAGTCAGTAAGAGAGAACTGGTAAGTTCTTCTACAGACAGTCTTGAGGAGCAGAATAAATTAATGCAACATGTGTTTTTGTGAGGGTGCATACTTGCAACAACATGGGATTTTTAATTTTAGCAGTTGAAAATGCATGGTTGTTTTCTCTGTGTGTATGCTTGTTTCTATGTTGTCATATGTACAGATTGTATTACCAGTTTTCAGGTCTGTCCTGTTCATTTGGTGTATTGGGCACTATCAGCCACTGTTATGCTGTGCTGGTGATGGGCTCTGTGGCTCTTGTGCTGAGCTTCTGCTGTTCTTGTTTTTAATAGCCGGTTAAAATGATTTATTCAGGCTGGCAGAAGGTCAGCTACAAAAATTGAACATATTGTTAACTTGTACAACTTTTGTTTAATCAACAGATAATTTAGATAAGGTGACAGGAAGCATTTGTAGAATTTTGGGACTGAGAATGTTCACCTCTACATGTGATGGAAATTCCCCTATAATTATGCCTGTGAATGATGGTACATGGGTAACAGTAAGGATAGAGCTAGTTCTTGTGCTTGGAGAGCTTGCTCTCAGTGCTGGGTTTGCCAGAGATGTATTAAGCAAGTCACTTGAGCTGCAAGTCCCTCACTTTCTTAGTTGTAAAGTGAGGTTAGCCCTCATTATTTTCCCCATCTGCAGAACTGAGGTTCATTGGTGTTTGTGAATTCCATAGGGGAAATAAATAAAAACACATTTTGTATTTCCACAAATGTAAATGAAATGTCTGCTGTAAATTAATATTGAAATTGTAAAAACTGCTAGAGAGAACTTGCCTATTAAAATGCTGAACCAATGGCCTTTTGCTCTTTTATTAAACAAGGATCAACCTAGATTGTTTTGAGTTAGTATTTATGGCTGCTTACATTAAGAGATAAAACATCGAGTATTGACTTAACTTCACATTTCACAGAGGAAAAATTAAAAATTATCTCTGTGAAAGGTGACTATGGAGTTACTCTTTGAAATTCTAATTTAACACCTCAGTAATGGGTCAAGCCTGCTCTGAATCTTCTGTGGGATTATTTGATTTGCTGTCTGGTTAACCTCAAGGAAAATGGGATGTCCTTAAATTACTAGAGGTGTTAGCTATCACCTTTTAATGGAGCCACACAGGAGAATTTTTTGGTTTAAGATTGTCACTTGATGACTGGCATTATATGAATGGTGCTTTTTTTAAGATCTATCATGAGGCTAAAATTTGTCTTTTTTTTTTTCTTCCTTCTTCTTTTACTCACCAACAATGGTATAATTGGAGATTGATGTAATTGAGGGATAAGGGGAAAATGTCTTCTTTACCTGAGGTGGGGTGGAGTTAAGAGTTTTACTGTTTGTTTTCTCTTAAGTCATCTTACGTATGCATGGTGAAGCTTTTCTTGTGTTTCTTTTTTTTATTTAATAAATGTTTTGTGCACCAACAAGAAGAACCTATTCTTTTTTCATAATAAAATTATTAAATTACATACATGTGACTGTGGTACTAAAAGGAGAAGTTCTGCTTTTTACAAGTAGGAAAGCAGCTTGAATAAATTTCAAGTTTATGCATGTAATGTTTATCCTGCCAAAACCTTTAAAATTAATTTGCAGAGTATTGCAAATTGTTTTATGCTTTGTTATATATAAAGGGAGTACTTGGCAGTTAATTAGTAACTTGAATTTGAGGAGGTAAATGCAGGATTTCAGTTAATAATAAATTCACTCCATTTTACTTTTCATTCTATTTTATGTTGAACATTCAGTGTATATTGCCGTTAGAATTTTTTTCAGCCACAGTTTACTTTTAAAAGCCAGATAACATACCTAGTCATATTTTAGCAGGTTACATATTTCTCAGTCTTACAAATGAAATTGATTTTTTTTTTTTTAAATCTACAGTTTGTGATGTCATAGGGAATAAATTAAAGACACTGAAAAGCTCAGCATAATACATTATTTTAACAACACTTAGTGTCTCTTCAGGAGTATTGAGTGGAGACAAGCTGTGCAGTGTTTGTTGCATATACTGAGGAATTTCCCAAGACTTTTTGAAATGAGTTGTGAATTCAGCTCCAGCCCTGCTCTGATGTAGCGTGTCCTACAGAACTTTCTCTTTTCAGTCAGTCATGTACCATGGGCCTGTATTTCACCTAATATTTCTGATTTGAAGAACTATAGCTATACATAATTTCAATTGTGTGTATTTAACAGAATTATTTTTTCTTCAGGAAATATTTTTTTTGTTAAGCACACAAGTATATTTATTTTTGTACTGTTCCATGTGTATAAATTTGTAATCAATTTTTAATGTGTGTATCAATATGCTGTGGCATGTTTTTGGAGTTGGTAATAGCTATGGAAATATAAGCCTGGACTGCATCTATGAACTTGTGATTTTGGGAGGAAATACTGGATAAAACAATGTAGTAATCAGTTTTGTCCTTGTGTGTGTGTGTGAGTTTTTTAGGATGTGAAGGTTTTTCTGTGCTTTCTAGGAGCTAACAGAGCTGTTAAATAACTTAGGGCAATAAGGATCGTAAAGATAGAATATATGCAGATTTCTTTTACAATATTTTCATTGAAGGTTAATTTACGAAAAAAAAGCCCTTCTGTCTGCTGCATTGAAGTGCATAAAATTAAGTGCTAGTTACAGCAGAAGCCAGCAGGGCTAGGCTCACAAGCCTCTATCTGAAGAATTGCTAGCATGCACGAGTTGGGCTGCTTTGCCACTTCAAGCTGGATAGCTTTCTGGTGATAGGAGAGGTCCTACAGTTACCCATTTGCTGGTTACTAAAAATAGTGGTGCTGTAGTAAGGAGAGTTCAGGAGCATAGCACCAAAAAACCTCCACAAGTCTCCAAACCCTAACATTTTAATGACTAAATGCTTAAACAAAATAATTTCTCTTGGTGGGCAGAGTTGAAGGCCAAGCCCATCAGCTGAATCTGGCTGATGGACCAGCTTCTGCAGCATGCCCTGGAGGTCATTTGAGCTACTTGAAAAGCAGATGGATTCAAGAGGCAAAGGTGAAAAAGCTTCTGTAGGGAATTCTTGATTTGCTTATCTTCTTTTTCCTAGAGGGGAAGTATAAAAGGGAGTATTTTCTGACTTCAGCAGTAATAGGTGAGTATGGGAAGTTGACACAGACAACTTTCCAGACAGAAACTTTGAATACAAAGTATTGTGACACAGAAATTTTCAGATCATGGCTGCTGTGAAAGGTGAAGAAGAGTGATTTTGTTATTGGTAGAGGAACTGCATCTTGATTTATCTTTTCCTTAACCCTGAGGTGACCCTTCAGGAGGTTAAAGGTGTCTCAAACTTAATAGCTGAGATCTGGAGATGTCCTGAATATGAACTTAATGTGTTTTGCCAAATGATACGGCCACAAATCATCAGGCTTTCTCTAGGATTTCAACTTGGCCCAAAGATGGGATTCAAATATGAAAAAAATTATAACACTTAATAACATAATTTACACACTGTTTAATGTGACAACATTCTGTTTTTTACTAGATACTGTGGTGTTTTTTTTTAACAGTAGATTGGTGGTTTAAACTGTGTTTCAGATCTGTCTTCTGTGTACAAATTACCATTAAGAATAAAGGAAGAGACACGGATTTTGTCAAACTTGCTTGTGATAGATATGTTCAGAGTCGTAATGGAAAGCTGCTTCAGTATGTAGGGAGTTTTTTCTGAGTTGCAGTTTGGGAAATCATTTGCCATGGAAGAACTAGTCATTCAGCAAATCTGCTAGTAGTTTGGGTTGTATTTTGGTAGGTAATTCACAAGACATCTCTTTGGGATCATGTAATTTCCCACAATGGAAACAACAACTGCTTTCATGGGAAACCCGTAGTAAGACCATGGATTTATATATTTTTAGTTTGCTTTAGTGCTGTTAGAACATCTGGAAGTAAGCAGAACCATCATCATGTGAGCAGCCAGTTTTCTACAGAACCTCAGGAAATACTCTTTACCAATTTTTGCAAAAGGCTGCTACGGTTATCTGGTGTCTGTTTTTGTTCAAAATACTAAATGTAGTGGTCTGTATGCAACATCTGGCCAATATTTCTTCCCACTTAATAGTAAGAACTTATTATGGTGCTTGTTGCTCTGTGTGAAATGAATGCGTACTAAGCTTCATGATGGTCTTGTGAAGTAGGTGTTGTACAGGAAAGCTGGTATCAGAAATGGGAGTAGGAACCTAAAGTGTGTCTTCTAGATATTAATGAGAACATCAATAGGCTGATGGGTAGTTACGAATAAGATAGGCTCATTTGTAAGCGTTGACTGAGCTTGTGTAATGCTCAATGCAGTGGAGTTTCATTTGGAAGATAACACTGAGAGGGAGGTAACTGAGTAGTATCTGTGTAAATAAGCTCTATCCTAGTGAACTTTTTGCCTTCAGACCTGTGCTATGTTTGTGTTAGCAGAGTCTTTAAATACAGAATAAATGAACAAGAAAAATAATTCTCTGGCAACAACTAAGAGGAACACTTCATAAGGTGTTTAAGAATAAGTCTGATTTTCTTCTCTCCCCCTTACTTCTTAGCCTTCGCAGTCTCTGCTTTCTGCTCATGTCCAGCTAAGATAATATAGTAAATGTCTGAGCTCTCACAAGTGAGGCTGTCACATTGATGTTTAACTGACTTTGAAGCAGTGCAGCTGTAAAGGGGAAATGAATTCTGTTCTCTGTCAAAGCCTGTAAAAAAGTGTTTGTTTTAGCAGCTACTGAAGATGGAAGTGTTTATTCCATGACTGTGTTGCTTGTCAAAGCTGGACTTATTTTCCTGTGTTAATACTACTTGGAATTTTTCATTAGTTATCATTTCCTGTTGGTTCTTGAAAGGAGTATTGAGATACTGATCACTTTCCCAGTCTTTTTAGCTCTTCCTTCTGCATGTCAGTGGAAATCTTGGAATTCAATTGGGGAGTGTATGTGTGTGCATGCATGTGTAATTACATATTATATAAAACTTTCAAAGCAGTTGCAAGTGCCTGATCCAAAAAGGCAATAGGTTTTTGAACAACAGGGAGAGCTCTTCCAGTTTGTCAAGTGATGGAAGACTGTACCTGATAGGCATGAAATGCAACTGGTTAATAATCTTTTTAGTTTTTTCATTTGATTTCTGTTAAAAATTTTTGTTCCTGATATATAGAATTATCTCTTGATACAAAAAGACTGACCAAGGTCTGGATACTTTTACTGAAATAGCCTATTGCATGCACTTCCAAATCTTAGCCCTTCAACACAAACAAAATCTTCCTGAAGTGTTTCCAACAAATTGTTGCTATAGTGAGGGGAAAAAAGGTAAAGTAATGGAGTTGGAGTATTTTTGGGTATTTTGGCTGTTTAAGATAGATCATCTAGAGCTGAAGCTTAATTGTGAGGGTCTGAAATTGGAAACAATAACCGTTCTAAGTAAGTCTGTCATGATCTTGGCATTGTTAGAAGAGAGAGCAAGTGGCAAAGGAAGCTGAGTTTGTGCTGGTGTTGCTTGCAATGGTATGTAACTTACTAATTACTTTTGCTGTAAAATAGTTGGGAAAAAGCCAAAATACTGCTTCCCTAGTTCCCTAGGATCCTTGTTTGGAGAAGATTACACTTCCTGGTGTTTTTACAATAATTATTACATGGATGCCAAAAATGTTTCCTAAGCTTCTCTTTGATGTAACAGGGAAGGCTGAGCAAAAATTACTAAGGAAGTGAGTAGGAGAGAGATAAAAAAGTGTGAGAATGAATTAATCCAATAGCTGCGTATTTGTGTCTTCCCTACCCTCCTCATTTTTAGTCTAGTTTCTAAAGGAAATGGAACTCATGTGATTGTGACTGAGACAAAACATGTTTATATGCGTTTGTGTGGTAGTGTATGTGTTTGCCATTTCCTTCCTCTGCCCCAGAGAAATTGCTCTTGTACAAAATGCAAGAAAATACATGGTCAGGTAGGTGTCTGCCATCCTGTTAGTGAAAGAAGGATCTTACCTGTTGACAACCCTGATTCAGCATCAGAAAATCATTATGGGAGAGCAAAATCATGGATGGCTGAGGGCACAGAGTCGGTCAAGTGCAGAGGTGTTGGCGTGTTTGTCAAACTACATTTCCATGTGCCTTACACCCTCTACTTGTCAGCTGGAGATTGAAATATTTTTTGATGTGGAGGAGTCGTGAGGTTTAAGGCTTTTATATTAAAAATCAGAAAATATGTTACATGAAGACCCTGGGTTATATATTTTAAAAGTCCACTGATTGAAATAATGTACAATATTAATACAATCTTCCAATAGATATATGGGCAACTAAAATTGAGAATTCCCTTTCTTTAAAGTTTGAAAAGCTTGACATTGAGAAATTCAGATTTGAATATGCAGATTATGGATCCTTTAATTGTACTAAAGTTACTGCTGATAGCTTAATCTTATTTTTCATCTCTCGAGTGAGCCATAATTCCATGTCTTAACATCCATTGTGTTTTTATAAGTCTATGTTGATTTTCATTGTAGAGGCAGAAGGAAAAATATCCAGTGTTCTCTGGCAGTGGGGCACTGTGGGCCTTCATTTGTCCTTTCCCACGTCTAACATAATGATTTTGCCTGTCAGTGCTGCAAGTTGTTTGTTTCAGCCTCAGATAATCAATTGAATTAAGTATCTTGGCAGTATTTGATATACAAACAGCATTTGAAATGGCAGTGGTATTTTGCTGAGCTACTGCTCATGTGGAATGCTTCATTTTAATAGTCTTGATGATAACCAAAACTTACTGAAAAGTGAGGTGGATGTGTGTGTATATATGTATGTGTGTGTGTTTATATATCTTTTAGTTTGAGTGATTGTAGTCATAAACCACTATAAGAACCTTTTATTATGTGCTTAGTTCCTATTAGGATGTGTGAAAGCAGGGAGCTTAATGTAGTTAGTCTATTTTAAGTGTTACTTAAGAAGTTTGAGGAATAAGTTCTCTGAACAGTAACAGGCTATACACAAGTGTCATGAACTGAAGCTTTTAGTGGCCAGGCTTGTGTTCATCAGAGATTCTGTGAGGTAGAAGACGTCCATAGTTAGGTCTGATGCCCCTGTTGAGGCCAACTGTACTACATGAAAACCAGAAAATGCAATGTCATCTTATTTTCCCCAAACAGAGATTTTTCAGCATGATTGCAAGCTAACTTTAACCTAGCTTAATTCCTGAGTTCAGTGGTTGGATGGCTTTCATCCAGTATCTTGAAAAATGACACATCATAAAAGTTTTGTACTGGAGTCTCCCCAGTACAAGTGCATCACTTGCCAGCTCCTACCTGGACTCACCAAGTTCAGTGTCCTGCATGTCAGAAGTCTTGGTTTCATCCCTTCATCTCACCCGTCCTCCCTGCCTTTCTCACTGCAGAGTCAGTGTAAGAAAAACAAAAACATTTCTACTTTATAACATCAAGGCAGAAGCAATCTTTACAAAGGAAAAAAAGACAAACCAATCAAACTGTAAATAAACATGCTTTCTTGTGAAGACTTTCTTTGTTCACCTTCCTCAGCGTTAACACTAAAATGGCACAGTGTGCCTGGTGTGTGAATAAATGCCAGTCTGATTTAGCTTTCTGACTACAACAGAAAAAGAAAAAAACAAATAATTGCCCATGCTTTTTAAGGAATGGTTATTTAAAAGTAATGGTTTTTTGTTGCAGCATGATTATATATTTAACAGGAAACTAGGTTGCAGTCTTTATGACTAACTTACTACTACTCCCTTGGTTTCCAGGGGATGATGACTGTAATGCTATATAAAATCTTCAGGTATGGAGCGTCATCTCAGATGATTTTCTTTTTTTGTACCATGCTATTATGACTCAATCATTATTTTGTAAAGAAACATATTAAATTCCAAGTACGTATTAATATAATGTTTTCATTCTCCTTCTAACTCCTTGTTGTTGGCCTGGGTGGACTGTAGGAGGCCCATAATGGGATATTTTTTCCTCTTACATATATTTAAAAGGCTTTTTTATTCACAAAGGTAAGTATATAATGCATAGCATTTCTTAGCCTATATCGTTTGCTGCATTGGAACAGTATTTACCTGTTATAACTCTAGAAAGGATAGCATGTGTAATTGCTTAGAACTCCAGATAACTTTTCTAAAAAGACATGTGTGGAAAATAAATAATTTGGGACCTGTCCTGCACAGACATCTATTTTGACAGTCAGAAGCATTAAGCAATAATATTTTATTAAAGACCACCAACCCTGTTCCCTTACTGTGGTAGCAATGCAGGTATTTTCTTATAACTGCATGCTTTTATGAAAATAATTTAAAATATCAGGAATGTTACTGTCAGTGTGTCTTTTAGCATAATATATTACCATGTTTTGGCAGCTGATAAAACAAGTGTGCCAGATGTCTTTCATTATGTATTTTATAGGCTTTATTTTTCATGTGTGCACTTCATATTAGCAGCTTTAATATTTTTGTAGATTAAGCTTAATTGTCTTTTATGCACAGTTATATTTTAGTCAATTAAAATTTCATCACAAAATGTGCTTGTAATGAAGTTGCTGTGCAGAAGGTAAATGTTTACCAAAAAGGTGTCCTGAAAAGATTTGACCATTTTTTAGGCTTTAGGAAAGGGAGTTGAAAGCATCTTACTCCAATAGAGCTTTTGATCACCTGAGGAGCTTAAGGCTGTTTTCTTTTTTTTTTTTTCTTTCGTTGCCTTATGGTGGACCTTGAGGAACTTCTATGATCCTGCTTTAAGGAACTGAGTCCTGTTATCCATAATCAAGTGTATAATTTAATTTCTTGCATGGACTTGGCTAGATTCTGCTGACACATTATTTTATGACAGTGTCTGAATCCTTGACAAACAACTGAAGTATTACTGAAGCCTGATTCGTCTCTTTGGCTTGGTCCTTCTGCCACCTGGTTTCCCAATGCACCTGGGAAGTGTCTCTCAAGGAGTAACTAAACATAAATTTTTAGACCTTTGGTCCTGTGGCTCCTGTACGTTGATACCAGCTCTCAACCACTTTTCATGAGTGTATCTTAGGAAACTGAAGTGAAGGGTTTTCCTTTTCTCAAAAATAGTGAGATATTTGGTGTGTGTATATTTTTATATATATTTATGAATGTTTGTTATATATGAAGAAGTCAATATGGTTTCAGACATTTTTGACAAACTGGATGAGAGAGAGATTCTGAAATAACAAGTAGCCTGTGTTGTGGCATTACCCTCCAGTGACATGTGCGTCAGTTGTAAAAATTAACAACTGATCTGATTCAAGTTAGGATTGTAAACATCTGTAGTAAGCACCAGGACTGCTCAGTGGGTTGTTATCATAGGTTGATACACTCATCCTCACACAAAGGTTTGTCTTGAATCTTAGTAACAGGATGCTCTTAGAACTGGAACGTTCTTGCAAAGGAGCTGGTTTTGTTCAGTTAGTGTGTTTTGATGGACACTTGGTTAGAAAATCTGAGTGCTGCTAATCTGAAGTTCAGCAGTCTGCGGTTGCAACAGAGTGTCCCTACTCCCTTGCAGTGGGGAGGTATGTGAAAAGGAACAGAAACTTATTAATGCAAAGGCAATGGCACTCAACTTCATGATGAAGGGGAAAAGACTCATGGTTACAGCAATAAAGTGGTGAGGGAATCCAGTAAAGTCTACTGAAGATGATGGAACAAAATTTCATGGGTATTTTTAAAGCAATAAATATAATTGTTGACTCATTTACGTATTTCCTTTTACATAACATCCCACCCACACACTTGTTTTGCACCACTGTACTTTACAAGGCTCTGTGTGTAATATCATTGCTGTAATTCTGTCCTTCCCTCTCTCAGCTTCTCCCTTAAGAACTTTCAGATAATGATTTGAAATATTAACACTTTCCTTTTTCAAGAGTATTTTTCCTCAGCTTTCAAATGAGCATGACTTTGATTTGTACTTTTGATAGTTTTCGAATTTCTGCATATAAGAAAATGAATCGAGTACCCTCATTCTTTGTTTTTCTTTTGATATTGGAAACCATAAAAATGAATAAAGCCTAATTGGTGCTGGCATTACAAAAGTGGTAACATTTTGTGCATTTGAACACTATTAATAAGTTTAGTTTTATGAAAAATCTTCTCTCCTCTCCCTTTACCAAATTCAGAATTTATATGCATTTTAATATGACATTGTCATGGAGATAAATGAAGATAAACATGCGGATTTGGAAGGGCATTAAAATGAGAAATTTAGACTGCAGAAGGCTTAAAAAAGTTAAGACATTTGTTTATTCTACTGAAGTGACAAATGTTTTTGGCAAAGAAACTCTTGTGGCATGTTAGCTCCATTGTAAATAAGTTGTATATTTGAATATAAATACTATGATGGAGATTTTTATAGCCATCTTTTAGGAACTTTATTTTGAAATATTACAATGTACAAAGTACATGAATATCTGTTGCACTGTTTAAATCAGTAATAACCAGGAAATTCTAAATTAAAATATGCTCTTATTTTTCATATGCAAGTTTATTCTAAGGTTTCTGGTCCCAAATCTCCTGAATCAAAAGAGCTAAAAAAGTAACTCAATAGTAAAAAAATTTCTGTATTTCTTTTAGTATGGACAAGATGTGTGGCATTGTTTAAACATAATTTTGTGAATTAAGTATTTACATACTTTATCTATGTCTCAGGATTTGGTTAATGGAAGTTAAAAGTCCAACCTCTCACGATTCAAATAACTGAGTAAATAAATAAATAGTCATAAACTCTGGCAAAAGCAGAAAGATTGGGCGATTGCATCTGGTGCTGTTCTACAAATTAAATGAGTGTTTCGTTGTCTTCCAAGTGTAATATACAAGTGGGTGTTGCTAAAACATGCACTGTTATTACCAGGGAAAAGATTTATGAGGAAAAAACCCCTTTAGAGTAACAATTTTACATTTCACATAGATGCGTTTGATTCCTCTCCACATTGTTTTCCTGTCCTTTTGCTGTCTACTGGTGTTACATCACTTGTACACTTGGTTTTTAAAGTGCTCTTGTGAAAGTATCACTCTATTACTTCCAGCTGAGTAAGTACTCAGTTGCACCTCATCAGCTTTCCAAGTCATGTCTCGCAACAGTCACAATCCTGTTAGGAAAACAACTGAGTTTTTAAAGCCCTGTTCTTATTCCCATGCAGCAAATTCTCAGCGCTTGGAACTGGTTGCAGGGTCTATAGATGAATGACGGTGCAGTAACTTCAGTTACTCCATTCAGTGGTGATATAGGTGTTGATCTGTTTTCAGATACTAATCCTGTTCCTTAATATAGCAGTTGCTCACATGTGTGAGCTTGTCCTGTTAAGGAACAGCCTTTGGGGAAAATGAATCCTGAAACATTTGGGCCTGAAGTTTATACATTTCCTAGAAACTGGAAAGTAAAGAAGTAATGAGTGGATGATTTCAAAGGCAATGACAAAATACCACTGGCCTATGCCAGTGAAAAGCAAATAAAACAGAAGCTTTTTGTAAGGCAGAGTATAAGACTTCCTTGATTGCATTTTATGAAATTTGTCCTGTACTTAAACTTTTAAACAAAGTTTAAGTCTATTCAAAGGCTGTCAGTAGTGAAAAAATGTTGGAAGGATAATGCAAGACAGTTTTTATTCTAGCGCCAGCCAGTTCTACTATTCAGCCTTAATGTCAACAACTTTTGTCACCAGAAATGTAAAATAACCAATAGCAGAGCAAAATCTCAGCCCAGCTGTCCAGAAATTATTTCTCTACTGTTGTAAATTAGTGAGAATTCTTACTAAAGAAGCTTTCCACATTGGGAGTGCTTTGGAAAGTATCACTGCAAGCTTCAGCTGTCTTTCATTTGCCTGCCTTAACTGTATGTTATCTCCATCTTTACTTCTGAAAGTTGTGTGTAAATAATTACCTGTCATTCTACAAATAGCCCAACAGAGCTGGGATTGCAGAGCCAGCTTTGAATGGGCTGTATGCAAAAGGACAAGTAGTCTTCCTGGGCATTTGTTTGTATTTGAAATTACATTCTGCTGTAATTTTTCATTGTGCTGTTGTTCTTCAGCTCTGTAATTTCAGAAGACTACTATACCTGAAGTTCAAATCCTTATGGTAAACTATTAGTACTCCTAAGTCTGTTTTCTAACATTTTAACATTTTCTACTCTATTATGGATGTTTGGTTTAGTTATCTTGCTTTAGCAAAACACTTCTGTCTGATAGTGCCCATTTCATGATCTGTAGGGAAGGTGTGTTTAATTTAAGATCAAAGGACACTTGTGAAGGACTTATGTGTGTGTATGTGTTCAAAGATGGGTAAGAACAAATCTTTTTTTTTAAACTGCAAAATGTGTTTTAATGGGTTTCCTCAATATCATGGTGTGTGAAAGCTTTGTCTAGTTTTTGTTCTACCTTGTTCTTAACCCACTTTTCATTTCATCTCTTAGCTTGGCTTCTACGAAATATGAGTGTCAGATTTCTAATGTACAGCATGTTTGAACAGGTTTTACTGCATCTCTTTTCTTTCTGTTTCTGTGTTTGGATACATGCAGGTTTGAGAATTATCTACCTTCGCTTGCTGATTAGAACATTCCATTTCTTTGCAGGATTAAAAAGAAGACCTATTTCTGTAAATTAATACAAATTTACCTACCTTCAGCTTAAGCTCATGTCATTATGTGTTTTTTGTACTTTTGATAGATATGAACTGCTTATTTTAGTTAACTCTTGGGGCAGAAATCAACAGTACTGAGACAAAGTGAGACAAACCAGAGTTAAGAGGTCAGCGTTCTCTGCAACTTTGCAGCAGAACTATGCATTTTAATAGTTTTTTTATTAGATATGAAGAGTATTTTCTTCAATTTAAAATTGTGGATGTGATAGTGTTTGTTTCTGCTGTCATTTTGAGCAGGTGTACTAATGCAAGGATATGCTTGTGGGGTTTGGTTTTGATTCTTTTTCTCTTTCTTGCATGTGTGTTTGGTTTTTTTAAAAGCATTAGCTGAAGTTTTTGTGACCTTAAAATAGTGTGCTATGGCTAGAAAACAAAAAGTAAAACTTGATGACCGATCAAGGTTTTTTCGATTCTGTTGAAATTAATGAGGAAATGAGAAGAAATTACAAGTTCCAAGGGTACCTGTAGTATATATGCAAGACCTTTTTAGGCCTGATTTAGTTACCTGTGTTTTTTGTGTTCTTAATGACTGCAAGGAGAAATGTTCTTGAAATTTTTTTAAATAGTTCTTTGATGATGTTCATGCATGGTTTTTCCTAAAACCTCATATTAGCTGTTTTAACATAAGCCAGAGGAAAAAAAAAAACACAAAACTAACACAAATTATAACGGTCTGTAACTTCCTAAGTTTTGTTTTGTGGAGCTAGCTGTTTAGAGTCAAGTATGTGGTTTGTATTTTTATTTTAGGAATAAACTCTTTCCTGTGATGGTGGTGAGATGCTGAAACAGGTTGCCCAGGGAAGCTGAGGATCCCTCATCCCTGGAAGTGTTTGGGGCCAGGTTGGATGGGGCTTTGAGCAACCTGGTCTAGTGGGAGGTGTCCCAGCCCATGGCAGAGGGGGGTTTGGGACTAGATGATCTTTAAGGTCCCTTCCTACTTATTCTATGAAGTTTCACAAAGGCAGAAAGAACTTGTGCCATCTTTTTAAAAAGGAGAATTTTGACAGTTGCTCCAATTGTCCAAGTTTCTAATGCTACTATCGTGCTATCTGGTTTTGTGTGAGCTTCTCATTTATTTTGGCGTACTCATCTGTGCATATTCTTTTTCTCTGAAGAATTTCTCTGTGAAGATTTGAGCTAATAGAAGCACTAGAGAAATGTTTTCTTTCTTGAAAGAGATAGTATTACTTTATTTTACTTTTTACTGCCACGGTTCCTAAAAATGAAGACAGACAGTATTGGTTTGTTACTCAAGAAACTTTCATGCTTTACTAGAACGTATATGTCTTTTCAGAGGACTTTACGACACTTCTGTAACCACAACTGTACATCAGTAAGTACCATCAATTTTTCATTTAAGAAAACGGGAAGATGGGTGTTTGTTTCTGCACCAGCATTGGTCTGAAGAGTTGCTGAATTCCAGTTCCATGCTTAGTTCCCTAGGTTGTGCGGCTTATGCAAAGGTATTTGTCTTTTGGGTGTGTAGCAATCTTTGCCAGTTGCCTCTGTGTACGTTGCAGAATCTGTCAGACGTGAGATACGTTGCCCTGGAAGAGGGCTGATTTGTCTGGAGGCTGCATGTTCTCCCATTTGGGGCTTTTTTGAATGTTACGAAGCACATTTTAAGTTTTGCAAGAATGCTCAGCTGGTAATCTCAGGCATCTAACTCTTAACATATGTTTGTATTAGCTTTTTAACACACAAGGCAAACCTGAATGTTTCCAGCTGTTATGCGAAATCCTAGTTCACAAGGACACTTACTTCAGGAACGGGAATTTACTGCATTTGTGTGGCAAGGAATATAAATAAATATGCTACCATATATACTTGTTTACTAATGGCATAATTTCATAGAAGGGCAGTCTTTGTGTACAACAATACTACTTTGAAGAACACTTTGGGGAAAAAAATCTTATATATAATTTTTTTTGTGAAAAATGCTGAATGCTAAACCCAAGGGAATGCTGACATGCCTTTTCACCATATCACAGAGTAGGGAAACCCTGTTTGATTTTTTATTAAATCCGCACAAATCCTCATTTCCTGACTTCACAGCTTATCTTTTAAAGTTCTTTGGTTGCACAGAAGCGATGCACCAACTTGGCACTTGCTGTGGTCATTGGAAACTCAGAAGATGATGCTTTGCATGGTAAAGTGGAACCTGCTGTGTGTTCTGCTGTGAACAAAACATAAAAGCACACATGTCTTAACTCTCCAGTTGTAGCTGGTGTTTGTATGGTGTGTGTGTTACCTAGGGAAGCTGTGCTGGCAGTGGCAGAGTACATAGAGCAGCATTCCACAGAACTTGTGACTTTGTACCCTGGAAGTGTTTAGCAACCTGTAGAGATTATAACAGCAAACATTTTAACCAACTTTGAAGAAGTTGCTATTACAGGAAGAAAATAATAATTTAACCTTAAATAAACACTTTCTGAAACTTGTTAGGAAAAAAAAATACAGCTTATTCTCTTTTTTTGGTTTGGTTTCTGGGTAGACTGTGCACATGGACAAACATTTTGACTCCTCTTTAGGATAGTTGTTCATCATGTTGGTCATACAGGGTGATTTGTAGCAGCAGCATTTTATATGTAGTGCAACTACATAGATCCCAATTAAGTTATAAACACAAAAAAAGTTAGTTTAAAATATATCTGAGTTAGGAAAAAACCCCCAGATTTTGACAGTAAAATGTAAATCTTGACTATTCTGTACAAAATACAGTCTGGAACCTGCTTACCCACTTATTGCCACGTTTGTGTCTTGGCAAAGTGCATTGGCTTTTTATCAGGTGGAAAAAGTAAACCTGGTAGGTATGAGGAAGACTAGAAGCTCAATTCTGGAGCAATATATTATTGCTAGTATGTAGTTATTACGAGGCATTAGTAAGTTTAGTAACAATAATAATGGTGAAATAGCAATTTGAAATCCTTGAAGCCTGTCTGGAGGTGCGTGAGACTGTATGAACAGCATCCTTTTCTTTTACATCTCTCTGA
The DNA here is from genome assembly GCF_000747805.2 of Chaetura pelagica. Classification (NCBI taxonomy): domain Eukaryota; kingdom Metazoa; phylum Chordata; class Aves; order Apodiformes; family Apodidae; genus Chaetura; species Chaetura pelagica. Next base: position 5,480,790 of record NW_009952893.1, on the reverse strand, counting down.
GTATCTTTGCAACAAGCTTGCCTCATGTGTGACTTGAATGCATTAGCCATTGATAGGTTTTGAATGTGAAATAATACTGGCATATGTTGTATTTTGGGTGGTTTTGGTTTACTGTTTCTGAAGATTAACCCTTTTAATACTGGTTGGTTTGTCAGCCATGCATAAAATTGTGGTCCACTACAAACTCTAGAGTATATATAGATCCACATTCAAATGGGTGTTGTGTCAACCTGAAAGGCTGGTGTTCCAGTTTAGTGCAAAAATACATCTTAGATTTAGGTGTTTCTTCAATTTCTGCAGTGGACAAAAGTTGCCCTTGTGCTTGGGCTTGGCTCAAGCTGAGGGATAACTTCCCAGTTGGTTCCTGCACTTGTCATGTTTGACTTCAGGTAAATGAAAGCCAGTCCATTTCTGACAAATCTCTTTACATTCTCACTTTGATGTAGAATCTTAAGTCTTACTTAAGGAATAAAATGATGCTTTTGATTTGTTTGCCAAGGCTAGAAAATTCTGCTATAGAATTCTGGTGAGTTGTTGAAACTAATGAATTTATATATTGAATAGAATGGTGTTCCTAAGCAGTTATTTAAGCAAAACATTGCAAGAGTGATGTTCAAAAAACATCTTTTAATTGGCTTAGAAGGCTAATTAATGAAAGGACCTGCAAGTAATTTAAAACCCTGAGAGTTTATATTTCCTTTTTAGATGTGAAAAAGTGTTATATAATTCATTAGTACAAGCAGCCTCTACCTTTCAGACTATAAATAAGGAACAGAGCTCTGAGGACACCAGTTCGCCAAAATAGTTTGGATATGTTTGGAAGCACTATTAAATCATGACTAGTTTTGTCTTAGGTACTGTTTTTATAGAACCTCTAATGATTATTGAATAGGTATGAGAGGGAAGATTAACTGTTTAACTGCTTAAAAATTCTTTATTGTTTTTTAACTTAAACTGAGTCAGATTTTTCCAGAATTTTTTAGCAATGGAACAGCTCTCCTTCAATATATTCAAGACCACCATCCACTTGTAATAGAGATTCACAGGGAAAATTCTCTAAATAGGACCATGTGCTGATCATGGCTTTCTGGATTGCCATTTGGCAACTGTTGCTTTTTAATATTTATTTGTAAGCCTATAATATAACTCTCTTGGCTGCAACATGAACATGCATCTTAATAGTGTTAGTACTGTAAAATTCATAACAGTGACTGTCATGATTTTCTTCTTAGATAAATCTTCCGCTATGACTGCATTTTCCCAGCTTTTTTGTATTTGATCTGTTGTATTGGAAACTTAAGTTTTTTTACACTTGAATAACTGTACATGTGGCATCCTTTAGAAATAACAATAAATACATTTCCACATACGGACTTTGCGTGGGTCCTGATTTTTCAGAACAGTGATCAAATACAGGCTCTTTTTAAAGAAAACATTTATATAACATTTAACTGAGTAACATACCCTTTGGTTTTGTTTGGCTATCTCCTGAGCTGGAAGTTAAACTTGATAACTTGATTCAGTTTTTATGAAATACGAGCAAGCCCAACTTTTGTAACTGATTATTATGGATACATCAACTTGAATATTGTAATTCTACACCTGAATGATTGCAAACAGTAACTGAAAAAACTATGAATGTGGCAAAATTCATGTGCAGGCTGAGAAGAGGTTGAATGAAATCTAAGTTTATTTTCTACTGAAAGCTTTCAGGTTTTGGTTGATGGTTTCTTATACATTTCACTGGGAACACTATAAATACTTGAAAATAACAGCAATTAATTAAAAAGGGTGTTTTCCAGTCTAATTTTAGTGCTGCTACTGTAATATTGGCAGACCTCTTGAATCTGGAGGCTTTTCACTTTGGTTTTTAAAGGTGATTTCTTGTTTCATAGTAATTTCATTCTGTTCATGTTAATCTGAAACATGGCACACAGGTTATGTGCCCAGATTGCCCACAGTAGCTGTTCATCCAACATACCTGGTGTGCACAGCCACCCAGAGGTGGTGCATGTGCTTTGCCTTCCAAGGAGGACATAGCAGATGAAGCAACATGAGCTGTCAAATGGATAGCTGCACTCTCTTCTTTATCTGGAGCTAATTTTGCCAGGGAAGTTCTAGGGGAGCTCTTTGTTTTTTATGGTGATGTGAGACATAAATAATTGGGCTTTATTTTTGTGTCTTGGTACGCAGGTCTGTGTTTCATGGCAGTCAGTAGGTGCTTAACTTGAGAAGGTTCATACACAAAATTTGACCTTCAGACTCTTTTTCTAACTGACTGCTGCCTTATGAGCTGCCCAGTCTTGTTGTGCCATGCAGTAGCTAGGCTGCCGAGATGCTTGAGGTTGGTGTGTGTTGGAGGGTGCTCTCTGGCTGCACCTGATTTTTCTATATCATTATCAGCAGAGCAAGCGGGTCTAGTCTTGTTTGTGGCCTTGGGGCAGCCCTAAAGAAGCAGGGTAGTTACAAAGTGTTTGGTCTTTGAGATGCCTCTTGCTGTAGTCAGTCATTGGAGGTCCTGTTTTCCAGCATTCCACCCCTCCTCTTTTCTGAACTCTCAATGGAGACCTTGAGCTGGTGTGACTCTTGAGATACTGTCTCAGTAGCAGACTTCTGCTTTGAAGTTGGCTCTGTCACATATCTGGCTGTAAGAGCCAGCTGCAGGAGACAGAAAATCTGTTGATTGGAAGAAGCTTCATGCTATGAAGCTCTGACTCACTTCATCCATCTGTCTAGATTGGCTGTTGCTCCTTCTCCCTGAAGCAGAAGAGATCAAAGATTCCCGGGTATGGCCCACCATTATTTCCTTTTACAGAGCTGGCTAAACAGGGGAATGAGAGATTTCATGAGGGTTTTGCTAAGCAGGCACACTTTCTGTGTCAAAACTACATCCATTCTGTCAAGTTGTTGAGGCTGGAGGGTAACATACCTTGGAATCAGTACTGCATCCTACATCTTTGAGTGAATTAAAGTAGAATAATAAAATCACAGAATGTGTTGGATTGGAAAGGACCTTTAAAGGTCACCCAGCCCAATCTCCCTGCAGTGAGCAGGAGCATCTTTAACTAAATTAGGTTGCTTAAAGAGAGCCCCATCAAGCCTGACCTTGAACACTTCAGAGACAAGGCCTTGATCAGCTCTCTGGGTAACCTGTTCCAGTGTTTCACCACCCTCACAGTAAAGAACTTCATTCTAATGTGTAATTTCAATCTATCCTTCTCTAATTTAAGATCATAAGTGTCACTGGTCTGCAATGTTCATATTGACATACTGGTATTTCTTGGTAAAGTTGTTGTTTTTGTCTACCAATACTGCTTGGTCTCTGATGCAAGCCTGAAAGCTTTTCTCCACCAAGGTAGTTTTGTTTTCCCTGTATCTCAAGTCTCTGCAGTAATAAAAAAGCACTGCTTTTTCCTCTTAGAGGATTTCTTCCTTCACTTTGGCATCCCTTGAAGAAACCTCGTTGTTAAAGATCCTTTACTTTCCAAAGTCTTCTGGCTTTCCTCTCTTACTATGTGCTGATGGAATGTGGAACTTGATTGGTTTGCCCTGCCAAATGATCAGCCTTTCTCTGTGGCTTTTTGGTCAGTTCCATCTGAACAAAAATCAGTCATCTTTGAAAGGTGTAAGAAAACTCTAGCATCTTGTTTGCTGAGGCTGTCTCTCTGATTACTGTAGCTAGGATTTCCACAAGCTTTCTGGAAGTTCTACTTGGAAGGTCATGAGTATTATATGGGAAGATCTTACAGTTTTCTTTGATACTCCACAAGTGAGCTACTGAGCCACTCTTGTTCAAGTACTCATTAATGTGCATACCATGAACTATAGCAGGTTTCTGTGTCCCTTCTAGAATTGCATAAAAGGTTAGATAGCAGCTATCAACTTTTCTTCAGAAAGTGTAAACACTTTCTTGAATGTTTTAGTCAAGCCATGTAGAGCCACTGAGCTCTAGCCTGTAGACAGAATATGTGAATATAAATAGAGTTGGAAAGAAGTTTTGCTTGAAGGAGAGTCTTATGACTGTGCTCAGAAAAACCTGTTTCTTTCAAGTGGCTTTGAGGTATATATAATCCCAAGTTGGATGACTCTTTCATGTTCTAAAGTGCAGCAGGGCAGGAATGACCAAATACCGTGTTTGGATGGGCTCAGCATGAATGAAAAATTGCATAAACTTTGGTTGTTGCCTTGAGAGGTTGCCCAGAGAGGTTACAGAGTCTCCATCCTTGGAGATACTCATGACATGGTCCTGTGCAGCTTGCTCTAGCTGACCATGCTTTCAGTTTGGACTAGGTGATCTCAAGTTTCACTCCAACCTCACCCATTCTGTGATTCTGTGATAATGTCTCAGTGATTCCATTGTACACTTCCCTAGTTTGGGGATGAGGGTGGGATGACAGGGATAACCTTATGCAGTTAGAAACAGCAAGGAGAAAATTTCAGGCAGTGTCTCTTTGATATGACCTCTCTGGTTGGGCAACATCTGCAGCCTTGAGCCTTCCTGAGGTAGGATGAGTTGAAACCTGCGGCTATGAACAAGGGCCATGGCTGCTGCCCACCATAACCCACTCTTATTTCACTGAGTGTGATCAGCTGTTCTTTTGGTTCTGAAAATGGACCTCTTGTTTCTGGAGAAAAAATAGTTGCCTGTCCTGTGGCCAGAAAGGTTAGGCATTAGAGGTTGATAAATTCATAATTGACATGGAGAGATTAAAAGAAGGGCAGTTGTCAACTGATTATATTCCTTTCCTCCCTCCCTCCCCCCCCCAGTCCAAAAACTAGGTTTGCTAAATAAAATCAGTAATGGTTCTAAATTGAAACTGTGGTGAAAACAGGAGTCTTTTTGAGGCAGAGGGATACAATTTGTGCTCTGGTGGTGCCACCATTTGTGAATAGCATAAACTTTTGTACTGCACTTCTGTATTCTGAAGCAGGAGGGTAAAAAACAAAGCAAAAGGAAATTTAGAGTTCAAGGTTCCATAGACTAAAGTTGCTTTTTTTTCCCCCCCCATTAATACTGAAAAAGTGTTTGGCATCTTGAGGAAGAATAACATACTACCAGAAGAAATCTTCCTGTGGCAGTGAATTAAGAGTGTGTGAGGGAGACCGTTCTTCATCTGGAAGTTGCTACAATGGGAGTATCCTGGTCTCCTTGTATTCGGTTGCTGTACTGATTTGCCTTTTTCATTTGTATATTGTTTTTCTTCACAGTAAAGATGATAAAGTTAATGAAAGAATGGTATTACATCAGTAAAAAACTTGTTCATAATACATTTGCATGACTCTCTGGAATATCCAAAGCAGCACTGATGATTGTCAAGCTACCATTTCCCATGTTTCAAAGTCTTGAGTGTATAACCTAATTTACATTCTTTATAATTTGTGCAAGAACATGCCTAGGTTTATTTAATGGGAAACAATAAGATTATAATTTCCATGAGCCAGCAATGTGCCCTTATTGCCAAGAAAGACAATAGAATCCTGGTTTGCATACAAAAGAGTGTAGCCAGTAGGTTAAGAGAGATAATTCTCCGCCTCTGTTCTGCCCTGGTGAGGCTACAGCTGGAATACTGAGTCCAGTTATGGGCTCCCCAGTTCAAGAGAGGGAACTACTAGGCAGAGTTCAATAGAGGGCAACAAAGATGACTGGGGGATTGGAGCATTTCTCTTATGTGGAAAGGCAGAGAGAGCTGGGACTCTAGCCTGGTGAAGAGAAGGCTGAGGGGAGACCTTATAATGCCTATAAGTATCTAAAGGGTAGGTGCAGGAAGGATGGAGCCAGACTCTTTTCAGTAGTTTCCAGTGACAGGGCAATGGGGCTGGAACATAGGAAGCTCTGTTACAGAATAAGCAGGCTGCCCAGGGAGGTTGTGGAGTCCCCTTCTCTGGAGATATTCAAGACCTGCGTGGTTGCAGCCCTGTGTAATGTGCTCTAGGCAGCCCTGCTTTAGCAGGGGAATTGGACTAGATGATCTCTAGAAGTCCCTTTCAGCTCTGACAATTCTGTGAGGCTGTGATATTGAACTGCAGCACTGATATCTTAGTGCGTTTGACTGAACTACAAAATTGTCTGCCATTAGTCTTAGTAGGATAGATAGTTTGACTTACGTTTTAAGTTGTTTGAATGGGCAAGAAAAAATCTGGTCATGATAGGTCATGCAGTCTCTACCTTTCTCTAAGACTTAAGAAAATTATTCTCTTTGTTACCACCATGGGGAATATTGGCTGCTGTAGCTGTGTGCTGAATCTGTTTTTTTAGGATCACTGTGTCATTGTTGGAGGTAAGGGAACTTCTGACCTGCATGGTGACTTTGGAAGGTAAACTGAGAGAACACAGGAGGAAAAGTTTTCTGCTGACTGATTAAAGTGATTCTGGCAATTCCATTGCTCCTTTGGTGGTGAAGTGAACCCAGCTTTATAACCACTGGTTATGACTGTGGTATTCTGCCAAAAAAATTCCAGGAATGCAAGAGAGAAGAAAAAATTGGACTTTACCAGGTTGTACATCATCCAAAAGTGAATGGAATTTAATGGGACAAAACGAAAACAGTTATATAGCCCATGGGGATTTCCTCTGCTGAATATCAAAGGTATATTGTAAACCATTGAGGTGTAGGCACTTCTGCTTGAAAAGATTTCAAGATCCTTTATGATGAAAGGAGTTAGGCAGTTAAAGTATGAGGGTTACTAAGAAGTCTCAATAGAAAGTATGTAGCAGTGTTTGAAATGTCCCATTGACCTCAATAGGTCTTTGTTTTATTTCTTTTTTCGTTGTTGCTGTTTGACATTGATACTGTGTTGAAAAGATACTGTGATTTGATGTTTTTGGGTATGCCTGGCATTTTCATCTCAGTGGCCTGGCTCACTCTGGGCCAAATTCAACTTTGTTAAACAAATGTCCTGAAATTACTAGAAATTTTATTATTTTATGAGGAGGGCTGAAAATTACAGGAGTTTGTATATAATGCTTTCTGAAGTATATAGAAATAACTACTTTTTTGGTAGTTAGATGTATTAATTCTAGTGCGTGTGTATTACGTCCTCAACTGTTGGACAAAGAATTATTAAGTGTACTAGAGGATTATAGTATTTTCCAAATTTACCTAAATTCTAAACAGGTTTTTACTACCTTACTGCAATCAGCAGTTTTGAGAATAATAGGAAACCCCTGCAGGGTACCATTAACTTTCCTAGTAAACCTTGCAAGACCAAGGTTGTTACCTTATGCTTCTGCAGCTTGCAGAACAGTGAGGCTTTAATTTTAAATAGGGTCTTTGAGAACAACCAAAATATTTGCTTTACAAAAAAAAAAAAAAGTTTGAGGATGTCTGAGTCGCCAGTTCCCAATTTCCATTAAACTTCTCAAATATCTGGTATGTTATCCCTTCTTCAGCCTTGATGGACACTGGCCAGTTGGGTCAAAATTTGTTAGGGAGAACTGGCAGGCTCTTTGCAGTTTTGAATATGTTGCTTCCCTAGGTATCCATGCTGAAAACCTAAAAGTTTATTAAAATTTTAAAAGTCAAATACAATTGATAACTGTTTCATGGAAATTAATTTGTTTGGTGTATGAGGATTTAATCAAGATATGACTGGAACAGTCTTAATCTCATGTAGCAGGCACCTTCAGTGACTAATCTCTGCTTGATTTCTGGAGCAGCAGTTCAGAGATCTAAGAATCAGTTAAGGAAAAGCAATGTGGTAAGAGGAGTGGCACAGAAGACTAAAGAGCTTTCTAGTTTTCTTTTTTAAAATATATTTTAAAAAATGATGATTTCTGAAAATCATACCTAAAAAATTCCCCAAGGGAGAACTTCTTTCCTTCATACTTACGTGAAGTTAATTAAGCTGAAAAAAAATGTTTGTAATAAATGTTATCACTTAAAATTAAAGCTTTTCAGAAGGTAATATCCTCAAAGACTATAGATTTTACTGATGCAGCTATTCATGGCAATGCCACTGGTAAAGAAAATACAGAAGGAATGGCAGGTAAAGAAAATGGAGTCCTTTGCCAGCAGTACCACTTTCATTGCTGGATTTTTTTTTTTTTTTTTTTTTTTTTTGCAGCTTAACTGCACACAAAGCTCTGCAGTCATGCAGGGGAATAGCAAGTGGTTTTATTCCACCAGCCTGGCCAATATAATCAACATTTATGTGAACAAATTACAGATAACTGGAACAGGATTATCTCTAATATTTAACCTGTGATCTCTAGAACGTCAGTATACATGCGTTGTTATGAAATTCATGACAGTAGCTCAGCCAGCCCGGGTACATAATGAGAGGTGTTAGTTGTCTGAATGGAGTTGGAAGTAGAGGCTTGTTCCAGGCAAGTTGGCTGTGAAGTTGCTGGAAGAAATCCCCCAGTTTGTGTTGCCTCCATTTAGGAGAAGCAGGGACAATATACCTCAGTAGCTGCATTTTCTTTGTTCCCCCTTTATTTCTTTAAACTACTGTATCATTTTTGTGTGGCTTATGTGAAAAGCTTAAGGGACTTTGTTTGTATTGATGTGTTCCTCATCTGTGCATGTTGTTCTAGGTATGCAACTTATGAAAAAGGAGACTTAAGGACAAGCTGAAGTAAAACTGTAAGCAGTAGTATTATTTTACTAGCAGATATTGAAATGGCAAAGGATGTAACAATAAGAGACATAGTCATTGGGTCTGTACACAGACTAGCTGCAGCTAGACTGGCTGTGGCATAGCAAAATTATGTACAGGAATGTAAGGAATTAAAAGTAATAAGATTACCAGGAGTTAAAAGATGCTTTGTTAAAATTAACAGTGAAACACAACTTGCAAATGAAAGGTAAGATGGAGAAAATTCATAACCCCAACCCAATAGCACAGACCTTTTTGAGCAGCAGCACATTAGTAAAATAAACTTTTTTAATTCGTACTCTCAATAGGAATCTGCTGGTAGAGTTTTGTAGGAAGGAAAACCTCCTTTGAGACCTTGGTTTAGCAGCTAAATCTTAGAAAATTTGCATGACTTGATATACGAATCAAATGAAAACAAGAGGAAGTTGAGAATTAGAGTAAGTAGGCTAAACTGAAGTCAAGAATTGGAATAAGCAGATTTAACTGAATGTTTAATACTCATATTAACTTGAGTTCAGCACAGGTTCTGTATGTGTAAGACTGTGTGCTTACCAGTTCAGCTGTCTTGTTTGAAGCTAATGGTTAATAGCTTAAAAGTTGAGTAACTTGTCATACCAGTCTCACCATACTTCTGTTTTTCTCAAACTAGATGAAAGGTTCCTTTAAGTATGGTTACTGTAGTACTGCATTCCTGATGATGCTGCTAGCTAATGACACGCTTTGTTGTAGAAATCAGGAAATGTGGGTTGAACCTTTGGGATCTGTGTGGCTGGAGTGTGAAAATATTGTCCTAAATGACAAGGTCTTGCTGGAACAACTTGGTATGTAACGTAGCTAATAATACATGTTTGCAGTTTTTACTTTTCAGTTTCATTTACTCACTTGCTATTTTGCTTCTCTTCATGCCAAAATACTACTTCTAAAACTAAGAAATTATCTCTTTATAAGAAGACTTCTCCATATTTCTTAGGGCGTTTGGTATGGGCATCTGGCTTCTGTTACCAGTACTCTCTGGTGGCATTTTTATTGAAAGTCTATTGGACAGGCAGGCTTGGGTTAGTTAAATTTGCTGGCATATAACATGAATTAATTTCATTATACTAATTAAAACAACCCTTATGGTATGCAAGCTTATATTTCAATTTTAATTTTTAATTTTAATACAAAGAAATTATTCATAAATGTTTACATAATAAAATGTTTGCCATGAAGTAAAGTTACTGTATGCCAAGCTCAGATGTTCTTGCTGTGAGACTTTCTTGCCCACTTGGCTTGTTTTTCGAAGTTTTCAGTGAAATGTGGGTGGGGCAAAATTGGCACTGGGGACTAGAGAGAGATTTCTGGATTTGCCATTCGTTTAACTGAAATATTAGGTTCCTAGTGTTTCTTAGAAATTCCTTTTTTGGTTATGTTTGATGAAAACCAAGATGATTTTACTGAAGTGATGTTGACATGTTTTCCTAAATGAAATACCAGTGTAGTATGTTGGATGTTTGTGGAAGGTCCTAGATTACTCATTCTCTGTCCAAAGGAAAAGCAGTTTTCTGTGGAAATACACCCCCTACTGAAGTAACTCTTTAGTCTGGTGCTTGAGTTGAGAGTATAACTTAGTCTCCATCTTAATATCTGATCTTTCTACTAAAAGTTGCATCCCTTGGAAACTTTTATAATGTACTGACTGGCTCTGTCTAGCTGTACTAAGGACCAACTCCTCGACCGTGGTCACAGAGGATAAAGTGGATAGTTCAGTCTGTGGAAATTAATTTCATCCTATTGAGGACAGACATGGAGTACTTGTTCACATGATAGATGTTGCAGTTTAACTCCTGTCTCCCATGTTGACTTTTAAGTAGTTATTGTGCACTTCCATGTTCTAAGCCATATCCTTTGGTGCAGAAATGTAAACAGAAAGATCAAAACCTATAGGTTTCCAAACATGCCTGAACAGATTGTCTTTGTTATGGTGTGTGTACAGTCAGTTCCATGGGATGCCTCTTGTGTGTTCCTTATTTCTCCAGAAGAAAAAGTCATCTGGTTTTACCAGGATTAATTTACTGAGAAAGCCTAGTGATTCAGTCTTCCTGAGAACTGAAATGTAAAGAGAATGTACTAAGGAGCAGTGATGAACTACTAGTGATGTAGCGTGCCTATCCTCTCTGCCTTCCTGGAAATAGGGAATTGTCTTGCAAAAAGCTAGGAGCAGACCAGAACTTCGTACTTGTCTGGTTTAGGAATACATGGGAAAAATTAATTCTTTTCTCCAGATTTACTAGATAATAGTGAGGTCTGAGGAATTACATAGTAGTTCTAAAATAACCCCTCAAATAAACTTTTAATATGAGGAGGAATCTGGAAATTCTTTAGTTATCTTGCCCCTGTCCCGCTCCATGCTGTGATCTTGAAGAATGATGCAAAAATCCTAAGATTTATACCTGTCCCGGTTAAATTTACCTGCTGATGGAGTGAAGGTTCCAGTTCCCTAATTCAAACTTTTTATTCCATAAAAAAAAATAACATTTTGGCAAGAAAGCGACAAATGTTGAAAGGCTGAATTCATCAGAGATGAGAACTGGAAAAGTGAGCGAGTTAGAATATAACAGTTGAATTTTTGGAAGTAGATTGGAAAACTAGTATTTGTAGTTGTTCTACAATATGGCATGATGCCTGTCCTTCTAGACTGTTTATTCAGTTTTTAAGTCTTTTGGATATCTTTGGTATGATCTTTAGAAAAGTGCTTGCTAACCTATTTGTGATTCAGAAGACTAATGCATTCTTAGTTTTACTGCCTTAAAAAAACATTTTTTTGCCTTCTGTTGAATACTGTGTTGCTTTCCCATCTATTGATGGCTGCATCATGTATTCTATATCATATAGGAATATCATGTGTCATGTGTTGATATATATAAATATATCCCAGCAGTTGACTTGTAAAGGTTGCAAGCAAAGTTTCACCAAGAAGATAGGGCCAAATTAAAAATAGAGCAGAATGCTTCCTTTGTTTTCAGCTGACTAATGTTATTTACCTACAACCACAATTTCGGAATGTTGAGAAGAAGGAGGGTGTATGGTTGGGCTATTTCAGCTACAGGGAGGGATGGAAAATGGTTGCTGTTTTAGGATTTTGTTTTGAGTTTGAGGGGCTAGGGTGGTGGTGCTCTGGTTAGCTTTTTATTTTGTAGAAAAATATATTAAAAAACAAACCCACCCTAAATTCTAAAATCCCCTTTCCCCAAACCTAAAGCTGTCCTAGATTTCAGACTAGTTTGGAGTTGCAAATAAGAGCTGCCTGGATATCTCACATCTCTTAACTTTTCTAGAATTAAGTCTGCAGAGAAATAGCAGAGTGATGAATACAGTGTCTTTTAAAGGTTTTTGTTTTCCACTTTTTTGCATTAAATTTTATCTTGTTTGTTTGTTTTTTTTTTCTTTATGAAGAGGAATCATGGAGTTACAGCCAATGTTAGAAAATGTGGCTATTTTCAAATATTATCAAATTAAATCAAGGCATTCGTGAGGTTGGAGCCAAAGTTTCGTGACTTGCCAAGGCAAGAAAAACTTGGTAGTAAGAAAAACTGAGTGCATTGTCTTCAGGAAAGCATTCAAGCCTCTGATAAGACTGGAATTCTGCTGTTGGTTACATCATTCTTGAGGAGCAACATGCACACAATGGGTATCCTCACTTAAGTCACCTAAAGAGAACACCAGTTTGTAGAAATATTTTTTTTCTTTTTTAGCTAGAATACTACTGCATCTTTTCTGTTTAATGTGTCTAATGCTGAAGCAAATTTGATTGAAAATTATCCTATATACTGCTTAGCTCTAAACTACACTTTACAACATTAGGACATAATTTTACCATATGCCATTGAAAAATCTATGTGTGTAAAACCTGTAATGTATTTGGACTACTTGTTGGATGAGGAGAAAAAATAGAAAACAAAATATTGTTAGCTCTATGTAGTGTGGTTATTGCATTTAGTCCTGCGTTCAAACTCTGAAGGGTGGTAGTGCTGGTTGAGAAAGACTGAAATTGGGATCTTGATTTTTAAAAAAATAATCTACTTTTGTTTTTTGCAAAAGTTACGGGAAAATAACTGAATATTTTTTCAGTAATGTAATTAGGATTTTAGCAGGACATTCTAAATATGTAATCAGTGCATTGAAATTATTCAAACTTAGAAAACTTTGCCCTTATAAGGGAGGTGGATGGAAGATGAGCCTAAAATAGGAGACTTGGCACATGCTTCATATCTTCAGAGGGGTATGAATGTAAGGACTGTTTCCAGCAAGATGGCTCCAGAAAAATCACAGCATTTAAATCTGCTCAAAGTTTAGGGCAGCAAGATTTCCTAGTTGTGTGATTACCTCAAATAAAACTTATCTTCAAAAAGCTGGAGAACTCCTGGTGCAGAAAGTAGCTCTGTTTAGCCTTTTTAAAACACAGAGATATGAAATTAGTAAATCCCTCTTGTGATAATCACTGAAGTAGCCTGCACGCTGTGGATGCTCTTGCATTTTGCTTTTCTGTGATCTTTGCACCTGAAACTGTAGTAAAAAGAAAACAGAAGTTATGACTACATGACACCTACTCTGCTTCACTCCAGAACTACTCACTCATGTTGCTAAAAAATGTCCAAGGAGTAACGAGCTGCCTTTTTTTTCTCAGAGTCAGTTTCAAAGTCTTGCTTAGTCTGAATTAAGGGAACTTGTGTTCGTGCAGGGTGAGCAAGTTATTGTCTGTCAGTTAAACTTCAGTTTTCTGTGCATACTCTTACTCTGTTGCATGTGTTCCCTTTTGCTAGTATTTGTGGTAACTATACAGCATGAATTATCCCTCAGTAAAAAGCCAGTCTTCCAATGAATGCAAGGTGCTGTGGATGTAAACCCATGCTGCAGGACTGCATTCATGCTGGCCTCAGGGACTTTACATCCACTACATGCTTGTCATTGTGAGTGCAGAACACAGCCCACTTACAGATAATATCTTGCTAGAGGTTTCATCTAGAAATATTAGAGCTAGATGGTAGCCTGTATTCATAAAGGAAAAATGTATGAGTTTAACTGGTGTATATTCACTTAGCCCAATATGTGTCACCACCTCTCTTTGTTACCATAAACCTTTAATCTATTTTATATTATTGCACATTACAGGCATGATGCTCACAAGCCCAGTGGGATATTTTCTAGGCAGTTATGCTAATAAGCATGCTAATGAATCTATCAATCCAAGATATATTAGGGTTAGGTCTTGTCTAGTCCAGGCTTTAAAGGTGTGATCCTGATTGATTACCTTGCTTGATCTAATTAACACCTCTAGTTAATGCAGTTAAAGCCTAGGGGAAAGCTTCAGCATTAACTTGTGAGGTTTCACACTATTTGAAGAACAATTTCTTTGTGTTTGCTAGAGTTTTAGTAAGGAGTTAATTAGGTAAAAGCAGGTAACAGATCCAACATCACTGTTAATTTCTAGGCAAGGTAGTGCCTTAACTGTGTGCTTCTGGTATTTCAGGCTTTCTGTGATTCAGTTCAGTTTCTCTTTTTCTCATCAGCTTTTGAGAGCTGTGGGTACAAGTCATGAAAGGTGCTATGGTTTCCTTATATACCAAGATACCCTTCTTATAGAAAGAATTCAGTGACCATATGAAACTCAGAAGTTCAATGTTTAAACTTGTTTTGCATTAAAAGCAATTATTATTTGGCTGTCTGCCTGTCTTAGGGTTTCATCACATGTTAGTTTCGAATTTTAGCTCTTTTCAATAAATATTGGCAAATATCTCAAAGAGAGATGGAATAAGTGTCTTGAAGACATTTATAACAGCGGAAAGTAAAGGAGAGAGACTTTATTAGTACCTGAACTGAGCAAGAAAAGGTGTTAGATCCAAAGGAATTGGCATAGGTTATGGTGAATTCATAAAAGTTGTGGGGATGGGAAGAGCTTTAATTTAATCTAAGTCAGTCAACCACATGGCACAAACCTGTAGGAAAGTAAGCTTTATTAGTCACACTGCTTTTTGAATTATTTTGTTTAGCAAGCAAAGTTACTTCAGAACAGGCTTGCAAATTCATTTATTTGTTAATGTTGTTTTGTAAACTCTTTAAAAGCCTTTCTGTAGGATGATTGAAACATCTAATATTTAGATGTAGTTCTCCATATAAATGGTTGTTGGGTTGTGGGTTTTTTTGCTGATAAGAATTTTCAAGTAACTTATGCCGAGGTGTCAGATTGGAGAGATTTTCTTTCCATATACAGTAGTAGAAAAATATTTAGGTGCAAAAAGATGCCTTAGCTTTCTGGAAAGTATCAGTCTGTCATCACAGTTGGAGACGGTATATATGAACCTAGGCTAATCTACATCTTTCATATCCCTATTGCTTTGCAGAGTGACCTGACGTTTTGGTGTTTTTTTCTATTGAGGAATACATATATGATTTTTCATTGAGTCTTGACACCAATTAGATAATTGATTATGCCTTATCACTCCTCATGTATGTGAAAATGAACATGTACGTAAGGTCTGCATAACGGCATCAGTAGGATGGCCACTTTTCTGATGTATGCAGAAGTGCTTAGCAAAGGGAATTTTTTAATGAGGAGTTTGTTTTCTTTTTCCCATAAGAATACAGCGTCACATTTGTCATGTTATCTGTTTGTTTAGATAATGGGGAAGAAGTGGAATTTTCTTTGCCTGTGAATAAGTTGTCTTAATTCAGAAATTCATTTATTGTGTGACGAGATGGAGCCTCTTCGGCAAATCTCAGAACTGTCTAACTGTATCTGTTTCTAATATTGTCATTGCCTTGGAAAGATGTTAATTTAAAGTATTTCTTATGTCAGTCAGGCAAAATTGAAAAACTGATGTTTTTTGCTTTTAGTTACGATTTTGCTAATACTTTAATAAAATTAGAAATGTATAAAATGTCTTGGGAAGTGCTATGATAAAACATCTTTTTTAAATTAGTCTTTCTCTACTTTGAGAGCATAGCTTCATTTTTCCTTGCTTCTCTTTTCTGCTTAGTTAATGAAGGGGATCAATATGGCTCCTCTTGTTTATATCTCTTTCATCGTCCTACTTTGCTGCTTTATTAATGTTTTTAATAAGGAAAATAAAGTGTGTTTTTTTTCAAGTTATGTTAGTCAGAGTCAGATCATGATACCAATTTACTAATGCCCTTTTTATACATGATAGATCTTTATGCACATGAGGAGTGATGGTGGAAACAGAGTGAGGTGGGTAAGATACACCAGAGTTGGTCAGCAGAAGTGCAGGGTGCCAGCCATTCCAAACCAAAGTGGTTTTATTCCCAACTGATGCCATTGGCAAAACAAACCAGCCACATTTTTATGGAATTATGACAACATGCTAATAAAATTAAGGGATTCAAAACCAAAGAAAAATTATTTTGGAGAGCTTCAGTGATGCTGGCCTTTAATTTGGGCAGAGTGGTTGATGTCTCATGCCTTGTATGCTTGTATGAAGGTGGTGGTTCTATAAGTGTGCTAGGTCGAGTACAACTGTGGTAAAATTATGCTACAAAAACCTGAAGTAATCCCCAGTTTCACCCCTTTCTGCTTCTCATTTGAAGAAGACTATTTTTCTTTATGTTGTGGTTGGAATCTTCCTGTTTCCATTCAGTTCACTTTCCATTCCAATAAAATGAAGATGGTGGTGAAGGGAATTAACTTTCTTCCCCAAAAGGTGGTTAGATGGAAATGAGCCAAGGGTCAAGTTAAGGCATCTCTTGGGAAATCATTGTGGGCCTTTTGGAGTGCTGTTTCCATTATATGGACATCTGATCCAGGTTATAAATATATAGCAAAGAAGAAAAAAAAAAAAATACAAACACTGGTTAGGATTATTTTTGTGTGTTAAAAAAGGGAACAATTTATATAACAAAAAAAATCCTAAGATCAAAAAGAACTTGATGAGATTGTTTTGAGTTTTTTCTTGTTTTTAAATTTATTCTGGTTTTGGTTTATTGACTGACACTTTTAGGTGGGGAAGCTACAGTAGTTAGAAAAAACATGACCATTTAAGATTTTTGTCTGACTCTTCTCTGTTCCTTGGTGAAAAAAGACTTAAACTTTACCATTTGATGTAAGGAAATTGGAAGATAGTATGCTAAGGAGGAGCAGTACTACAAATTTGGTGGATGTTTTTGTGTGAAAAATATGAGTGAAAATGTAATAATGTTTGACTCAAAAATCTACTCTGAGTAGCACCTGTGTCCATAAAGAAATCTTTCCCCTTTTTTAAAAAAGAAACAACAAAAACCCCAAAACATCACGACCACCAAAAGAACCCCAGCAACCCCACCTCACATGCAGATTTATGACTGGAAAACTCAAACAGACTGAGTGTATAGAGGACATCTGACTTTGCCAGGAATAGTGTCATTAATTTCCTGTAATTTTTCAGATGACCCTGAGGGAAATAATTTAAAATGTTTATGACAGAGTGTGAGATGAAGATTTGCTCAAGTGATGCCACAGATGAGATAAGGAAGAGGAGAAGAGAACAGGATGTAGTGGGAGATTTCTTAACTGAGGAGTACGTACCAAGTCTCCCTCTGGTAGTACCGTAACTCAGTGGTCTAAGTATGAAGATGGCAACTTCCTTACAGAAAACATACTGTACACTCTTCTGAAAAATGGACATTATATTCCATTGTGTGAAATAAAGAAGGATTGCACACACAACTCAGAGTGATGCAACTTCCAAGGCATACCTGTTGGTGTGTGTAAATTATCTAAAACTAGGTGGACATAAATTTGTGTGTTTTACACTGCAGAAAGTGTGAAATACACAAATGAGAAGCCACAGAATTTGAAAAAAAAATTGCTTAAAAAAACTCAGAACAACAAACCAATACTCTGCACATGAAAAATGATGGTTTAAAAACCATTAATATTAAGAGGAGAGTTGAGGCAGCTGGAAAATGGTGTGCAACGAATCAAAGGGAGAGAGGAGGGAGAAGATGAGTCTAAATGAGAAGCTTGCTATTGTAGAAAATTACAAAAGAAAAAGCAAAGGAACCCAAGCAGAAAACTGTAACTTGGCAATTAACAGTACAGAAAATTAAGAATGTATCTCACTTGTGTTTTGTTGTTTGGTTTTGTTTTTTTTAATAACAGCATATAACCAAACCTCAAAAAACCCATTGTACTGTGATAACATGAGCTAGTGATGAAACAGGTGCCTTTCCAGTTCTGGCTCAGGAATCTATGAAATGGAAGAGTCGTTACATGTAGTGGGTTAGTTTGCCAACCTCTGTCTGTCTGTAACTCAATGGGATCATCTTCAGAGCTATCTGTACTGATAATATGGGTTTATCTTTTTTTATTCCCCTCCCCTGTCACTAACTCGTTACACATGGAAAATTGAGATATCTAATTGAGAATTCTAACATGGTCTTGGGCAGGATGATCTACTTATTCTAGGCTTAACAGCCTGATTCCAACCTTAGATAAAATCTCAAGAATGCTGACCAAGCACTTGATGAAGCAGGTATTAAAGCAGAGCAATATAATTATTGCTAGCCCATATGGTTTATTTGACAAGATTATATCTGATTTTATCTGGAGGAACAATTAGTAGTTTTCATGTCATATGCTAAGATACAATATGTTCCAGAAACTTTAGATAAACTTCAGGTGACTAAGTGCAGAGATTGCTGTCCGGCTCCTTCCTCTTCCTAGCAATAGCTGTGCAGAGACAGTACAATGTTCCTTATGAATTTTTTAAAATATATTTTTTTCTGCTAATAGAGAGCTATTGAAAAACAAAACAGAAATAATCCTGGGAACAAAGAGTAGGAGTCAGGACTTGGAAAATAAGGAGGTGATTGGTAACAGCCAGCATGGCTTCACTAAGGGCAAATCATGCCCGACCAATCTGATGACCTTCTATGACAAGGCTACAGAGATGGTGGATAGTGGCAGAGGAGCTGACGTCATCCACCTGGGTTTGTGCAAGGCATTTTATGCTGTCCCACACTTTATCCTGGTCTCCAATTGACATGGATTTGACAGATGGACTGCTGGGTGAATAAGTAATTGGCTGGATGGCCAAACCCAAAGAGTTGTGGTCAATGGTTCAGTGTCCACGTGGAATTAAGTGAGCAGTGGTGTTCCTCAGGGTTCAGTACCAGGACGAGTGCTGTTTTAATATCTTTGTTGGAGACGTGGCAATGGGATTGAGTGTATCCTCAGCAAGTTTACTGACAATACCAAGCTGTGTGGAGTAGTTGACACCTTAGAGGGAAGGGACACTGTCCAGAGGGGCCTTGACAAGCTAGAGAGGTGGGCCAGTGCCAGCCTCATGAAGTTTAACAAGTCCAAGTGCAAGGTCTTGCACCTGGGTTGGCGCAACCCCAGGGGCAAATACAGGCTGGGGGAAGAAGAGATAGAGAGCAGTCCTGAGGAGAAGGACTTGGGGGGTGGTAGCAGATGAGAAGCTCCACATGAGCCGCCAGTGTGTGCTGGAGCCCAGAGAGCAACTGCATCCTGGGCTGCATCAAAAGAAGTGTGGCCAGCAGGGCCAGGGAGGTGATTGTGCCCCTCTCCTCTGGTGAGACCCCACCTGGAATACTGTGTCCAGCTCTGGTGCCCTCAGCACAGGTAGGACGTGGACCTGTTGGAGAGGGTCCAGAGAAGGGCCACCAAGATGAGCAAAGGGCTGGAGCACCTCTGCTATGAAGACAGGCTGAGGCTGGGGCTGTTCAGCCTGGAGAAGAGAAGGCTCTGGGGAGACCTTATAGTGGCCTTCCAGTACCTGAAGTGGCCTACAGGAAAGATGAGGAGGGGCTTTTCACCAGAGAGGGTTGTGATGGGACAAGGGGTAATGGTTTTAAACTGAGAGAGGGGAGGTTTAGGTTACACATAAAAAAGAAACTCTACACCATGAGGGTGGTAAGGTACTGGAATAGGTTACCTAGGGAGATTGTGGAAGCCCTCTCCCTGGAGGTATTGAAGGCCAAATGGGATGAGGCTTTGTGCACCTGGTCTAGTGGTAGAGGTCCCTGCTCATGGCAGGAAGGTTGGAACCTGGTGATCTTTAAGGTCCTTTTCAATCTTAACCATTCTCTGATTCTATGACATTCTTCTCCCTATAAGAGCTCCCTAACTCTAATCTTAAAACATGTATTCTGTCACATTTTGTCCCTGTTTCTTCTAGTCATTCTGTGTAGTGAAACACATATGAAGAAAGAGCAAGTGACAAGGATTTGGATACTCAGGGATTTAAGATGTAATTAGATCCATGACTGCTGTTCATTTTGGATAAATTTTTAGATGACCATGTGAACCGAACAGCTTGAGTTGGAGTTGCACAGTTCTAAGAAATTGGAACAAGGCAAAATCAGGGCACTACATAAGGTTATTAACACTGGCTAATTAGTGTGTTGTAAATGGGGAATCATTGAGCAAGTAGTTTAGCAGCAAACAAAGTGACATATTTGGTCATATGCCCTTTACTATTTCTGATACGAAATTGAACTTTGTTATAAAAAAAAGTCTGCAAATGAGACAAAAGTGTTTGAAATTATGAACAGCAAAGAGAACAAGCAACACCTACAGAACCATATGGGTTACTTGACAAGTGTTAGCAAGCTAGAAAAATGTGCATTTGAATAATAAAATATGGAGTCCTACATCCAGAAACTAAAATAGCGAAGGTGGCTGTTGGAAGGGTAATGGTGAATAATCAGCTGAACCCAGGAGTTCCCAAATAATACTGGTTAAAAGGACTAATACAAATGTCTTTGTGTAAACCAAGTACAGAGCAAAGGAAATATGTATTGCAGTAGGTCAGGTTGTTGCATAATTTCTTTACTGAGCTATGCTAATTATTTTGCTGACACCTACAAATTGGGTTCATAAGTTGGAACAGCTCCAAATTAGAACTTCTGATTAAAGAATCCAAAAAGAGCTGAAAGATTCAAGAATGGGGCTGTGCTTCATTTGAAAAGACAAGGTTAAAGTTGAAAGAGATGACCTTCATCTGCCTCTGTGTTCTTAAACAACAAACAGTTGTTAGTTACCAGGCCAGTAAGTTGAGCAAACAAATATATAAGCAGATCCAGGGGCAGGA
>NW_009952893.1:5431197-5460082 GCF_000747805.2 Chaetura pelagica | reverse complement strand
AGGAATGCTAGAGAATTTTTTATTCAAAATGAAAGGTGCAAATTTTATAGTAAGGATAACAACAGAAGAACATTACATTGCCTTATACAGGAGTAGATTTCACAGCGATTTTTAATCAAGATTGGATGCCTTTCTGTGAAAAAAAGGACCACTTCAAAGATTTATGAAAAAATTAATTTAGTCTTATTGCCTGTCGTAAGATTGTCAGATCACAATAGATCTTCTGGTTTACTAATCTGCTCTGTAATGTGATCGGATGTTCCCTTACTACACACATTAATAGCATGAGATCTCCTTCTAAGGGAGCCCAAAAGAGAAGGTAGGAAATGCAATCATATGAAATCCCCAGGTACCCAGCATGATACACATCTGGCTCTTCATATGAGCCTTGAATTAGTTTATTATTTTTAGTTCACAGACATCTTGAAGTGTAGCTGGGTAATTTGCATATTACGTTTGTATTCAGACTTGTGCTAGTAGTCCATAAATGAGCAGTTCAGCAACAAACATGATGCCAAAGAATCAGTCTTGCCTTTGCAGTGTATTTTTAATGTATTTCATGTTTAGTTGAGAGATTTTTCAGCAAAAGCCCATTTTCACAAAATGGTTGCTTTATTCTTTCACACTTGCTTAAAATATAAAACTATCTTCCTTAGCCCCCTCCCAAGTCTGATTTATTAATATTTAAATAAAATATGGGTTGTAGTATTTTTATATATATGAAACATATAAACCTATTTATATGCAAAAACATGTAGAAACATATGCATATATATAAAAAAATAAAAGTCAATGCATAAAAAATTGCAACCTGTAAAGCTGACAGCCCACATAAAAGGGGTGAAGAGTTGGACAAGGTAATATCTGAAGCCAAACTTAGTATGATACCTGTACTTCATGCTGACAAATCTCCATATGAATATGAAATCTGATTTTCAGTTGCTTACATCTCAACCAAGTAGATGTCTAGCTAAATGTCTAGTAGATGTCTATCTAAAGTTGAAGTAATATTTACTTTTTCTGTATTTTTAAGCGGAAAATGTCTGGATGTTTTTATGAATGAGGCTGGTTAAAGCTGTTTTCTGTCCTTTTTTAAATAGCTCTATAGACTGTATGCTTTGGATTGAAGATTAGGGGGGAGGGGCTTTGAGGAAAAGGAACATTTCATAATGCATTTTATTTCTGTCACAATGAAAAAACAGGCAAACTTGACCAAGGCGTAAGCTTTAAGATACTTCAATGTCAGTATATGGGAACATCAGAAGATGTTACCCTTAACAAATATACTTGTGCTTTGTTCAGCTTATTTTGTGAAATAAATACATGATCTGCATGGACTAGTTCTGCCCTCTTGTTTTTGTTACATAACTTATTCCAGGTAGGAACATGGTACTTGCCCAGGAGACTGGCAGGGTGGATCTGTGGCTGAGAAGGGAGAACCATGCTGGGCCAATTAGTTGGAGAGTTGTTCCACCCAGCCAGCCATGCAGTAGGTACTGCATACTGTGCTGAATAGGAGATGGGATAGCATATAGTTAAAAAAGTCTTATTTCGGAATGCAAAGATTAGAGACTTGTGTCTCTTTCTGCTCTTGAAGGTATCTGTGAAATGAACCCATATTAGAGAGTAGAAGTCTTGCTTGCTTTTACTTGCCCTGTGAGCTCAGAGTGCTGGAGATCTGTTCTGGGACTGCCAGGTATTTGCTCACCCTGTTTCCATTATGCTTGCAGTCACCATGCCAAGTCATGATTTGTTATTGTTGCTGTTGCTTTTTCCAAAACTCAAGAAATGACATACCAGAAATATTCAACTAATCTTAAAGGTGCAAAAGCTGTGTCTCAGAAGTTAAAAATGCCAAAATTCAGATTATTTCCTCAAGTCTTCTAGCTTGGTTCCCTGGCTGAATGTACATCATGCCACAGGCCTCAGCTGTGTCACTGCATACTACTGGACCCTTTGTTGTATTTAGGACATATGATGGGCCCATTCCTCATAGGGGTGCTGTTCGATTTCTGTCTTACTGGTAGGTAGAATTGGATGGATGATGAGAATATAACAGGATTGCAGTCAGAAAATAGTCTCCTGACCAAGGCAACTGTAAAGAACTGAATTCTGCCCTGGGCTCTGCTACCCACTTCCTGTGTCATGCTGGCATGTTCCTCAGCTGTTCATGAGCTTGGCACTAAATATGCATCTTGCTTGCACATGCTCAGCTTTGGGCTGATTTATGAAAATGCTGAGTGCTCAGTTTTCTCAAGGAGAAGCTGTACATTGAGTTAGGAGATGATGTGCTTTGAATATTTAAATAAGTATATTTCCTAAGTACTTTGGGAAACAAGGGCCCAAGTTTCCATGATAACCAGCTACATTTCTATGCTGCCTGGTGCTCAGGCTTGAAGGAGGCATAATGCTGATGCTAAACACAAATAGTGCTGCAAGTGAAGCAGGTCGGCTTACTGATGAACTTCATAGAAAATTCTCTTATGAAAATAATACTGGACACTGAGCACTTCTGAATACTGCAATAAATTGTGTGTCTGGTCATGCAATGGGCAGTGAAAGTAAGACAAAACATGAAATGTAGCAAATATTGTAGTGAAGTACATAGGGCAGCACATCTGGCAAAGGGCGTGTGTGGTTAAGTGCATTATAATTCATCCATGTGAGGAGACTGTTTTGCTCAGGCAAGCTAAGTTAGGTCCTAACTCAAGAACTTTATTTTCAGTTCTTGTGCGCTATTTGTTTGGGTTTTTGGGGCATGTATTAACATGGAAAGAAAGTAAAGTTATTACCCTTATTGTCATGTGAAACCTGTTTTTGATGGTGCTAAGGGATTTTGTGATTTTTTTTTTCATGCTTTTTCCTCTCCTTGTTTTATAACTTGGCTCTGTTGAACACTGACACGTTTTATATGAATGGAAAGGAAGCAGTATCTCTTCAAGATACAAAGGTAGCAACAGAAAGAAGTAGCCCCGGGATCACTTACTTCCACTTGCTGTCTGCAGATGGTTTTAATGGCTTTAGTCTCCTGTAGATAATCAGTTGCACTCATGCCAAATTAATTATTATCTTGTAACTGGTTATAAATACCAAGGGATAAAACAACTCTGAAGAAAGCTAATTTATGGTTGGAACTCCAAATCCTGTAAGTATTAAATGTTTCATGTCATTCCCCTGTCAGTCTCTGTTGCCTTCAGCCGTCTGTCAGCTCTTTGGGGTGAAGGGAACCCAGAATGCATTAACCAAGATGAAGGGTTCTATCCATAGGGATATTTCAAATGCAAGTTAAATACAGAACTTGCTACTACTCCCAAGTGTAATTGAGGGGTTTGTTCTGTGGCTGTGGATGACTAGTGCACACATAGTACACGTGGTGTGAATTCTTACGTGCTGTTAGGGGGTTTTGTTGTTTGACGTTTTTTTGTTTTGTTTAGGGTTTTTGTTTAGTTTTTGTGGTGGTGTTGTTCTTAATTGTGTACTTAGAGTTAAATTCAATAAACTCAGAAAGAAAATTATTGCTTTGGAACTGAAACAAACAATTTAGAATGGCTGCTGTAGCAAAAATACATACAGCGTCATGGAGTTCGGTTAAAAGCTGATATACGTCTTCCTTCTCCCTCTAATAAACAACCAAAAACTTCATTAGCTGCAGTACTTGTGCGCAACCAGATGTGAGTTATCAGATAATCTCAAATACATGGTGTGCATGTAGCAAAAAGGAAACCATTCTGGGACAGGTAGCGCAGAATATTTCTTGTGCTCTGCCACGTGAAGGGAAGCTCTGCAGTATTAGAAATCCAGATGTACATACGGTAAATTAAAATGTATCAAATATCCAAAAAATGGCAATGAATACACCAGTAAATATTAACCAGTATGACTTGGGGTTGGGTCTTTTTTGGTGTTTTATTTCTGTTGCTGGTTTTGGGTGAATTGGGGGGAGTTGGTTTGGGGTTGTTTGTTTTTTTAAGGGGTTATTACTCAAAAGAAGACTTGGTACCTCTGTGTTTTCACTCTGAGATGTGAGTCAAGCGTACCATTCTTGAAACCAATAAATCAGTTTCTTCTGAAGGTGTAGAACTCCAAAGTTAGAAATACAAGAGAATATGAGAAAGCAAGCATTTATAATAATGGTGAAAGGTAATGTGCACACTGGAAGAAGTGCCGTTCTTTCAGTGG
Organism: Chaetura pelagica; assembly: GCF_000747805.2. NCBI lineage: Eukaryota > Metazoa > Chordata > Aves > Apodiformes > Apodidae > Chaetura > Chaetura pelagica. Next base: position 5,455,903 of record NW_009952893.1, on the reverse strand, counting down.
CTTAATACTGCCATATGTTGAGCTTCTATAATGTAATTTTAGTATTTAAATTGTGGTGTTCCAGTGACACAGCATTCTGTTAAAAAGACAATTTTGTTTGACAAATACTTTTGCTCAGAAGAAATTCAGGAAATTAACCAGCACTATGGCAGAGCCATGCAAATTTTTTCATGCATTATTGATAGTGACAGCCAAAAAAAATCACAAGTAAACAGAAAGGGACAGCTGAGTTGAGATTAACTGATATGCACATACTTTTCTCTATGAACAAAAATATGGTTTGAAAGCATGTTTTCAAGCAGTTGCTTGCATTTTAATTTTAGATACTGTTGCAGAATTTGATTCTAAATATATTAACAGGTACTGCTGAAGAAAATACAGTTGTTGGATTCCCAGCAGGTAAGCAAGTATAAATATTCCCAAAATATGCCATTAGATGTAAATGTTTACTTTCTGAGTCTCAGCCTCTTCTCCTGATAGTGTTTGATGCTCGTGACCATGTGTTCTGTGAACATCCTGCTGCATCTTTAGAGATGATTTACGTAGACCTAGATGTGTTTATGTCTATATTTTGAAAGAAAAGTTGATAAAGACTTGTAAATGCCTTTTTGGCATTACTGCAGATGCTTCTTGAAGGAAAATAAGTATGGAGAAAACTCTAAGGGTCTTATTTGTTGATGTTGCTGCTTTAATGGAACTCTTTACAGTCACAAACTCCGGTTGTGGAATTAACTATGGTTGCCTTTACTGCTTGAGCTTTCTCTTCTAGCTCTGAGTGAATAGCACATCTCTGAATATGGACACAAACCCAAATTGCTGCTTTCCTAAGTGAAAGATTTTGAGCCAGTTTCCCCCCCTTCAGAACTTTTTAAAGGCTAGTTTTAGAAACTCCAGGCTGCTGCATCTTCGTCAGAATAGAACCTTTTTTTTGGTCCATGTCCATTGCCAACTTTAAAATTAAAATGAAAGTGAACATTTCTAGTCAGTTTAAATATCTTGTGGGGTTTTTTTAATGTTATATTTAAACATACATGTAATAACTGTTTAGTTTTGCGTCCCCTTTTTTCCTCTTCCAAGGAAGCTCATATGGTCAGGTATTTAAAAATAACCCTCTGAGAAAAACTCCTAGAGGCATATTTACTTGTGCAAAGCCCCAGCTGAGATGGGTTAACATTAAGCTGGGTTGCTGCTTCTGCCTCTCCGGGGCCAGGCCTGCCATGTGGCATTGCTGATGCTCTGCGCTCATGCATCTCCTTTAGCCACCCTCTGGCTCATCATGACAGCTGAGTTTTCATGGGACAAGCACGATGGATTGGCTTTTCTTTGCTTGTTTGCAACACTATAGCTTTCAAATAACTTTTCTTCCCGGCTGGGCAATAGCTCTGCAGCAGCCTTCCCTATAGGCCAGTAGCCTCCCCTTTAGCCTTCCTGCCGGGTCCCTGTCTGCTACTTCCCTAAAAAAACCCAAACATTATCTTCTTAAGACTTTTAACACATATGGACTATATTTGTGACATGTTTTTTATTTGGAATACTTACGTTAGTGCTTTAATGATGATTCTAGTATCACTGGTCTTCTTTAGAGTGGTAGCTGCTAAAGTTGCTGCCTATTACTGTGGAGCTGGAGTGAGTGGAAACCATTGTAGGGGGCCTTGTAGGACAGTATTTGGAGATACTTGAGCAGGATTAATTCTTGGGTACAGTTACATAGTAGGCTTGTATTTGCATACAGATTTCTTTTGTTTTTCCATTAATCTGCTCTGACTAATCCTCTGGCCTGTATTTCATTAAAAGTGTTGACTGCAGAATGATGGTTTTGGTAACAGATGAAACAAAACTTTTCCTTTTTTCGTTTGCATGTGCATGTACAAAATAAGAAGTACAGGATTACCTTTTTTTTTATTTCATAATTGAGAATGTGCCTGACTTTGTTAGGGAAGCCATAGTCAAAGAATACAATTCACTGGTCTTTTTATAAATCAATACCAGGATGGTGTATCAGTTCTCACTCCCACTTACCATCTTATTCTCTCCCCTTCCCTCACTACTCCCTCCCTATTTTTAGAGGTGATGTGAAGCTGTTTTGCTTCAAGCAAGGGACAAAGATTAGGAGAGTTTTAGTGTTTTGCAGCATTCTAAGAAGTAGATGAGACACATTTGTAAGTTGTACTTCTAAAACGGTCCTAAATTGTTTCTATGTTGGATTAATGGATAGTGGGTTTGTTTACCTGTAAAATTTTACTCCTTACGCTTAAGCTGTCAGCAATTTATGGCTGAAGGTTGAGTTCTGGTGAATCTCTGTGTGAGGAGTACAGATTCAGTCCTTCTCCATATGAGAAATGGTGCTGTGCAACATTCCCTGCTGTCTTGTGCAAATAAAACTGAATTCAGAGTCTCTACACTCCTGTGACCTGCAGATTGCATAGTGAGGAGTATTAAAGAAGATCGTTTATGTGCTGGTGATAAAAATCACATGTTGTTTCAGGAGACCTAAAGAGTCTGCATAGTTTTTTAAACTTGGAAGAAAATCATGTGCATGTTTGCATGTTTATCTGTATTGATAAATATATGCAACTTGCACGGAAGGGTGTTGCTAAGACTGCTAAGTTTCATATTTGCATCAGATGCAGGTTTGTGGCATTGCAAACATAGTACTGAGTGGGGACGTTAGACTTCTAGCTTATGTGAAGCATACCAAAAGTTTCACAAGGATTACTTGTTTTAATGGTAAAATAACTATTTACAGTACTTAATGATATGGGAAATAGTTGTGAGTTAGTTTGCTGGCTTTTTTTCTTCTAAAGAAAAATTACTAAATCCATTACTAAAAAAATGGATGATTCAAGCAAATGCTATCAGTATAGACATGGAGCAGTCTTTGCAGAGCAAAAATATTTCAGTTAAATAAAATCATTAGTTCTTTCAGTTTTAAAGTCTGATATTGAAAACTGTTGTGGGTGCTGTTATTCATAAATTTCTGCTATAGAAAATTTAAGAATATTATGTCAGGTATGTTTACTGAAAACTGAAGTTGTAATATTTTTCCCTAAGTGTAATACAGTGTGCACCTGATTTAATGTGAGAGGTACCTTCTTAAGAAGGCAGCACATTTTAATAGGTTCATCAAAGTGATGTAGGAATCTATCATGGTTGTCTTTAAAAGCAAGTCAATTGCTCCACCCTGGTAGTCTTCTTCCTTCCTGGAAGCCCTGTCCTTCCAGAGGAAAGTTCATTCTTCTGTGTCAGGCTGCCATCAGCACCCTTTCAGCTTAAGGCCTTGCTTTCTCTGTCCCGGTAACAAGTTTTGGCTACTATGTAGTCAGAAATTAGGTGATGAAAGTGGCGCTTTAAGTAGCATAGGTGCACACAGTGGGGCTTGGAGCAGTCAGAAGTTACTAAAATATAATTAGTTATCCAGCTTCCTTACCCACTATTGTAAGAGATCTCGTTTTGTATCTTTATGTAAAGCTCATCTAGAAAAATAATTAGATTTTAATAAGAATTCCATTCCAAATGTGTTGTGTTGTTTTGTTTTTTCTTTCTGTGTTGAACTGTCAGTTCAGGTTTTTTCTCCCTTTTATAAATGGTTGCAGTAACACTTGTTGGAAGACACCAAAGGTTCATCTTTTGTGAAGTTGATACTGATAACAGGTTGGAATCTACACATGACTGAATGGATCTGGGCTTTTACAAAGCAGGTTTGACACCCAGCCAGTTTTGGTCTCTGTAGACCTAATAAATGAAAGAAATTTTTCCACTGCCCTGTCACAGAAAACAAAAACGCAGCTTACTGAATTGGCTGTTCACTGCCAGTTTAGGAAAAAAAATGTCATTTTCTTGCCCTGCATAATAAAAGCAGTACTAATTAGTAGAAAGAACTGAAACAATTTCATATGCTTTTCATCTAGTATATGAAGCTTTAAAAATATTCTCTTATGTATGATTCTGGTAAGAACTTTAAGTGTTGTTAAACTTTAGCAATGAAATTGCATCTTTTCAGACAGCTCTTAAGCAGACAGGAGTTGTTACAAGAGTCTCTTTCAGAGTTAAAACTCTTGGTTTGCAGATTCTGACATTTCCTCCTATGAAAGCAAAATAGTCCTTTTCTTCTTTTTACATTCAAAATAAACCTATAATTGGTTTATAGGGCCTTGCGTTCAAGTTGATGGCATTTCTGTCCGTCTGGGCTGCAGAAGGAAGAATTGGGGGAAGGAGGGAGCCCCTTGCATCTGGTTAGCAGGCCCAGCTCTGTAATTGTCTGGAGATCAAAGAATCATTTGATGGTGGCCATTAACACCTTCCAGTATAATATCCTCAGCTCCCTCTTTGCCCATCCTCTTAGTGCAGCTCAAAAACTTGGCACTCTGAAAAACCTGCCTCCTGAACAGAGGGAAGATAGATGGAAATGAGGATGTGGGGTGCATGGGAAGTGGAGTGAAAGAGGCAGTAGAAGAAATGTGAGGTGGGAAGCTCTGGTATTAGCAAAGGATGGCTAACAAAACCCTTTGCAAGCTGGGGAGGCTGACCAGCCTGCAGACTTGCAAGAGGAGAAAAACAGATAGGCAAACCAGTTGGCCAGTTATGTAAAGAGAGAGAAAAAAAGAAAAAGCAGCATGTAGAGATGATTGGTTTGCATGCTCAGATGCTCTGCATGTGTGCGGTGGTATGAGCCATGCCATGGGTTGAACACAGATGTGGTACAGTATCTGAGAGTTGGCATGGCCATGGCCAGGCATGAGCACAGGCATTTCCACATATCCCTTGCTGGAGTGGCTACTTGGAAAACTGGAAACTTCAGTCCTCTCATTTGCAGTCATTAAAATAGCAGTAGAACTGGCCTGCCTGGTTAGAAACCAGTTGGGTAGCAATAATTTTTAAGGCTCTTAGCTTCCCAAAAAGTGGCTGAAGGCAGGAGTAATGCTCACGTGACTCAAGAAGTGGATAAGGTGAGTCAATAGTCCATGAAGCAGGATGGAAACATGGGATGAGGGTGCTCAGGGGCATTCCAAGGAGTTGCAATGAGTGTGACTGACGATCATAGCGAAGTGTGAAGCTCTTTACCTCCTTTAATTTATATGTAGTCAGAATTTCTTCGCACCATACCTTGCATGAGAGCATTATTTTACCTTTGTGAAAGCTGTAAACTACAGTTGCGCTGATCTGTAGACCCAGGAGCGTTTCCCATTTTTTTCCACTTGCACTCAGGCACACTTGCAACAATTAAAATATTTTCTGTCTTGTTAGGGATGCAACTTAGTCCGTTTGTGTTTAGCAGGGACAAAAGCAATTTCCTAATTTTTTTGGGTGTCTCCAGAAAGATCCTGGAACTAAAAAAAGAAAGTGAGTCATCAAATTTAGTCATAAAATTGGAGCTGTTCTGATTTTTAGAAGAACTGAGTAGTGTTTTGGGGACAGGCTTTTAAAATCAGCTTTATAAATTTTATATATATTATACATGTTTTATAGCTTTATAGATGCATGTGTAATTTTTTACTAAATAGAGTAAAATGATCTCATTAAAGTTGTATTAAAATGCTCTATGATCTTTTGTATCAGAAATTCATGGGATTAATATATAATAGTTATTTGTTTCTGTGTTGCAACTACCACTGCATGTAACTATTAAAACCATTTCACATTTGGAAAGATTATGTGATAAAGAAGCTGTTTCTTCATCCAGGTTCCTTAATGAGTTGCTGGTGAGTTGTCTTAAGGGGGGGGCGGTGCGGGAAGGGATGCTTGGCAAGAAATCAAAAAATAATAGAAACCAGGAAGCTCAACTAGAACCAAATTGCTAAAGTTACTGTTGTGGGTTTTTTCTCTTTGCTGAAAGGTTTACAAAATCGTGCACAGCTGCTGCACTGTCCAATTTAAAGTGTATTAAGTGTGTAGTGTTGATGATGTCCAGCCACACTGGCTGAAGATGAGAGAAGTACCTCTGAGACCACAGATTCAGAGTGGGACTTGCTCTTGCCATTGACTGTACTAGGGGCTTTCTGCAGTTCCTGCACAAGGACCCAAGCCAGGCAAGCCTGATCACTTGGTACTTCCCTAAATTCTTGAGTGTTCCCCCTGTTTCCACATTTTCTTGCTGGCTGCTGCTGTGTAACCCTGTGCAATTTAGGTATTTATAATTATATTGTACAATATAGTCTTGCCAAGCTAGCTATGGATCACTTATTGTGGCTGTCAAATGTGGATTACAGTTTAGAAACTCCTGTTTTGATACTCAGATTCTTCACCTTCAGTAGGAGAGAGACAGGAGGTGGCAGTAGTCATTAGGCTGCATAGGCAGGACAGAAGTTTCAGAAGGGTTGTCTAGCTTAAACAAATGCACTCATCTGACAACAAACACACCTGATTTCTAGTTTTTAAGCTAGCAGGTGTTTATCTGTGCAAAGTCAAGAAGCATCAACAGGTGAATGAGAAGGTTTGGTGTGCTTGGATAAATTGAGCTGATCTGGTAGGAGCAAAAAAATGGTAATTTCTGGAAAAGTCAGTCCTTTTTCTTTTCCCTGTCTTCTCCACAGTCTTGGGCAGGTTGTTGTGTTGTGCCCCCACGTTGTACACTCTGTAAAACTTCTCTCAGCCTTTGATGAACTTAATCAGTTTGCTAATCTACAAAAAAAAAAAAAAAAAAAAAAAAAAAAAAAAAAAAAAAAAAAAAAAAAAAAAGTGAATGCTAGGTTAGGTTTACTAAAGGATAGGATGAATGTAAGGAGAGGGACAGAAGCACAAGAACTTTTTAATAGTCATCAGCTGTTACCTTGGCTCAACACCCTGGTGTAACAGCACACTTTGAACATTTTCTGTCCAGAATAATGTGGTAGTGTTCAGAGTATTTCCATGAGAGGAAGGATTTGTGGGTTCAAATAACAGATCTCAAAAAGGAGATTACTAAGTTTTACAAATGTAGCCCAGGGGATGGAGGAGAAACCAGCATATTAGATCAGAGCTGTCAAGCTCTGAGGCACCAAAACCACATTTGCTCACAGAGTATCTGTTAGAAAATATTATCTGCTCCTTCTCATCATGGATTTCAGGCTCAAAATGTAAGATTTCTGGTGGTAAGTACACTACTGAAATAGCAAGATGGTGTAAAAAAGGACATTTTATTCAAAGAATGTCACAAATTAGGTACAAACAATATAATAGAGCTTAATTACATTTGTTTTATTAATGAATCTGTGCATGAAGTGCATTTTTGTTTAGGAGCAATAAAATGTCACAGTTCTCATATTTTTTGTTCTTTACTCTCTATAGACAACTTGCTTGTATCTTTGGCAAATGAATGAATTTTATGAAGTGTTCTTGAATTTCTGGGACTTACCTAGGTGAAAAAACTAAAGCATAGTTTAAAAGTAGTCCTAAAACCCTGTAGTAAAAAGGGGATTTTGCTCACAAAAATAGATGTCACAGTGTATTCCTGTTCTAAGCCACAATAATAAAAGGAGGATAACTTTAAAAGGTTTGCTTTGGTACAACATGGCCAAATGTGTTCCAGGATTCATCTTCATTCTGAGAGATGTCCTAAGAGCCAGATCAGGTCAGAGAATTCTTCAAGTGTATTTGCATTTATACAAATGATATGCAAGATATCATTTTATCTGTGCTGTTAGTCAGCTTTGTTCTATAACTCTGTGTTTTAGTAAAATAAAAAAAGCAAAGTCACACATAAGTATGTAACTTCCAATTTTCACAAATCTGAGACTCAAGCGCATTATTTTGAAAATTTAATGGACTGTAAGTAAATTTATTTTAGTTTGTGTCATGGATAACATACTACTATATACCTTTTACTAATTGCTCTGTAGCTATTTTTGGCACTGTCATTCATATATTTACTTAAGAAAAACAAATTCTGTTGCAGAGCACATGAAGTGAGGTGAACTTCAATGCTGGCTGAAAATGAGTGCTTATGAGATGACCAATTTAAACCTTTACTCAGTCAGTACAGTGCTTGAAGTGTTGGAGATTGCTATGAATCCTAAGAAAGTCAATGGAGGACTTGACTTGATGTCCGTAAAGCTATGATATTTTCACTCACTTTGCAGCTGGTGTTTCCCAAAATGTTTGGTGAAGGATGCAAGAGGCATTTGATCTTAAAAATATTTAACTGAAGCTAAATTCCCTTGAACTTGCAGTGGTGCTGGGTGTGGGATTAATGGTAGAGGGTAGTTATTGTAGGTGTACGTCTTGTGTCAGATTTGGCCTCCAAGACAGGGGCTTCTTTTCATATGACAACGAGTCATAAAATTAAGGATGCTGTGCCACAGAAGTGGGAAGTTGCAGGTGTTGTTCTCAGTATTGGTAACTCAAGGTTTGGCTTTTTTTTATTAATATGCCCTAAGTCAATAAAATCAGTGGAATACAGGTATAAGGTTGCTATTCCATTATAATGTACTTTCCAGAGTTGAGGACAAGCTGTGAGCAGCTGTGTGCAATGTATTGTGGAGCATTAACCTTAATGTGGGAGTCTGTTTATTTGCATAAGAACCGTAATGTTTTATACTGAGCTCATTGTGTCATGTTATTTGAACAGATTGAAATGAAAGAGAAAACTACATTATACATATTGATCAATGCATGAAATAGTTCTTATGTTGATGCTAGTGTAGTTATATAGGACAATAAAATAATTTGAGATAAAGAAAAATATGATTTGGGGATTTTTTTATGATTAAAAGTTCTAGTGTTGTAGGAAATTGTTTCTTATGATGATTTAAATATCAGCTTCCCTTAAAATCCTTAATAACAGAATTAATTTTACCATGTAGAGAAGAATCCCTTGTCAAATGATGCCAGTATGTTCATGCAAGCAAATACACTGTGTTGTAGTGTGGTTTTTGTGATGATTGTATTAGTACCAAAAAGCTGCTGAAGTTTTTCATGGAATAACTTGTGCTTCAAAAATGCTGGAAGCTACTTTAAAAAAAAAAAAAAAAAAAAAAAAAAAAAAAAAAAAAAAAAGGAAGGGAAGGGAAAAAAGGAATCTTGCCTTACAGTGAATTAATGGTCTTGGATGAATCGTCACTATTGGGTAGAGATGTTTGATACACTTCAGCCAGCTGGCTTAAGTCCTTGTAAGAATGCTCTTTTCCTAAGGAAGATTAGTCTTTTTGATTATTAGTTCACTGCACTGAGGCTCACCTTCTTCTTGACATACGTAACCGAGTGTTTATATATTCACAAATCTTATATAAATACATGCAGTCCTAGAGCCTTTTCAAGCATTTCCATTATCGGTGTTTTATGATTTGTTTTACATTAAAGCTTTCCTACTTGATGTAGTGTTTTAGCCCATAAATATTGATTTCAATGACTAAATAACTAGGTTAGTTTATGTTAAACAAACAGATTGCATTTTTGGAGGCCTGCTGGATTTCAGATGAGATTTTAGGAGCAATATACAGTGGACTGTAGCATCTAAATATGTTACAGCTTACAATTGAGAGACAACTACCATTGCCTGATACTTCTAATCAGTTTGACAGTGCTGTATAAATGGAAATACTTTATTTCCTTTTCCTTCATTGAAAAAAGTCCTTGCTGACAGCAAATACGTTATACTCTGCCAAATGAAATAGTGCATGAAATTCTGCTCTCATTTTAAAGGAAGAAGTTTTGTGTAGTTTCAATGATTATACATTGAAGTACTGAACTTGAATTCAACCTAATTATATTTTTCATCTTAACTGTAGGCTAAGTGATCAGATAATTACTCCGGCCTTAAAAAAAAAAAAAAAATCTAGCAATTATAGATGCTTGATAGCCAGTTTAATTAGTTAAATTGAATTAAAAATATAATAAAATTATTTATTAGTAATTTTAGAAAATGGAAATGAGTTTTTAACAGTTCTGTATGTTTTACACACTGAAACTTCTTAGTTTATTTTCATAAGAGTAAACAGGGATGTTCTAAGAGTGTGCATGTGGGTCACATACTTTTTTGCTATAGCTAGTAAGAGCTTTTTGAAAATTAGGTACATTGGATGTCTCTAGTCTAAGTGTGATCTCAAAGGAATAGTTAGTAATTCCTTGGACATAATTATTTAATAGTGAAAATGAAATGTCATAGTGCTTTTAATCCATACTACAATTTGGATCCATCCGTGAGCACTTCCGCTTTTATTCTCTTCATCTGCTGATCTGGACCGTGTTTGTACAGAAGTGTTTACAAGGACTAGACAGAAACTGTTGCCTTTTTGCTATTTAGAGCCCAGTACAAAAAAAATTAAAAAAAATCTGTGAATTGGATTTTGCTCTAAAATAATGTGTTATCTATTTTGAGAGGTTTTCCTTCTGCATATTCTTTCAGTTTGCTGCAGTTGTTTTTCATGATAAGATAACTGCTAAATAGAGAAAAGAAAACAAAAAGTTTCCAGAGTTTTATACAAGAAGGTTGTTTTCCCTCCAAGCAGGGGCAGATGATCATCAGCAATACCACTGTACATAGTTACCCTTTGTAACTGATACACTAGTGTTTCTAATTTAGTGCAAATTTGAAGTTAAATGAATTTGCTTAAATTATCTCTGTTAGCTGTATGTGACCTTCATGGGGAACGAAGCTAACCCATTTTACTTCAGGTTTTTGTGGCCTTTAGAAATATTGCATGAACAGCTGTAGCTTTTCAGGGAAGCATTGGTACCTCTAGGATGAAAAACGGCAACTGAAGCAATGCTGGCCAGAATGTGTGCTGTTGCCTGGCGATGCAGTTTGAACGTTGCCTGTAGGCATGCAGTGAACTGGTGGTGAAGGATGCTGTTTGAACATTGCCTGTAGGCCTGCAGCGAACTGCTGGTGAAGACAAAGGCAGCTTCTTTCGTGGCATCCGCTCCAGCACGATCCACCCGCAGCAGTGCACTGCTCCCTAGTGTGACCGCTGGTCTCAGGTGTTCATTTTTGCACAGTTCTCGTTCCAGTGAGCTGAAGGGTGGAAAGGGGAGTGCCAGGAATTGCAGTAAGGAAGCATACCTGATGTTTCCCAGTATAGGATGCTGGCTGGAGTTTCTTAGGATTTTGTCAAACATTAGCATTTGGCACTAGGCCTCTAGCTTAATCTTTATTTATTTATTTTCTGCCAAAATTATTTACCTTTCTGTAAGGATGAGTGGAAAATTTTATTTCTCATTGTAGTTTTTGTTTGTTTGTTTTATTTTTAAAAAAGAACCTTTTTGGGGGAATGCTCTGTGTCCCTCTCTTTGAAGCAGAGACTAGGAGTTAGATGGCAGTGTAGACAGTGCTGGTGACAGGCACTGGGGAGGAAGAGAGGCTTGGTTATTTTTAAAAAAGAACCTTTTTGGGGGAATGCTCTGTGTCCCTCTCTTTGAAGCAGAGACTAGGAGTTAGATGGCAGTGTAGACAGTGCTGGTGACAGGCACTGGGGAGGAAGAGCTGCTTGTGAGTCATCGCTTTGCCTTTGTCAGCACTGCGGAAGTCTCAGATCTAACCAAACTGTAGCCTTCTAAAGAAATCACAGTTCTTGCGTGCTGCCTGGAGCACGTGAGAGGTGTGTGGCCTGGAGAAGGAGGAGGAGGCTGAGCTGGAGGATGAAAATGGTACCTTGTACTCCACCACCTGAGATCCAGAAATGGACCCATGGGGACACTGGCACATATGGGGCCCTGGTATGGTCCAGGTCCCAAAGTACCATAGACTGGGAGCAGGAGAGACAGCCCCTGAGTGATAGGTAATATGGTAGTGTGTTGAGGAGCAAAGGAGGGGGCATCAAGGGGAGAGTGTGCCCGTACCAGCCAAGCCAGGAAGTGTGTGAGCCAGGAGAGATGAAAAGCCTTGGGGAGTGGGGCTGAGGAGAGACTAGGCAAGGACACTGAAGGTAGAATTGAAGAAGGGCCAGGTCTTGAATCAACACGGGCCATAGGATATAGCCTGAGGAGAAAAGGCAGAGGAATTGGTTCTGCAAGGTCCTGAATATAAGTAAGTACTCTCTGGTTTCAGTAGAAGCTCCTTGAGATTGTTTTTAACCATCAGGTGTGGCTACTCCCCATGCAGATAATTGTTTTGTGTTTGCAACCATTTTACTTCTTTGCCACAAGAGCTGCACAGTAGATGTAAGGATTTCGATGCCACTGCTGTTTTTTGTAGATGTCAGTGTGACCCCACTGTACAAGGTCTGATGTCTCAGTTTCTTTTTACTAGAACTGGCAAGTGCAAACGTTTTTGCAGTGTGGCAGCATCGAAATCAAGGAATGTCAAAACTGCGCTTGTCTTTGCAAACCTCTTTGGTTGGCCCCTCATGAGGAAGCCTTACAATTCAGCAGTAGTTAACCGTGCGCTGACAGTCTGTTTTTTTTCCGCAGGGCCCCTGCTTTGTTCCATTCACAGGATGGACTTGCTCTGGGAATGAGCCTGGTTGATGCGAAGGAGAAGGCTGTTCTCTGTAGTACCCCTGCCTCACTTCCAGAAGTCGGGACGTGTGTGGCAGGCGAGGCAGGGGATCGCAGGAGGCAGAAGTCTGGTGCTCTGTGCAGCTGCATGCTGCCCTGGCAAACAGGACTCTTCCTGGCTGTGCTGCAGACTTCCTATCTGATGCTTGGTAAGTTGCTCAATCCTGAGCTTTTCTCGTGTCTTTGCTAACTGAATGTGTCTTGCTTTCTTGTGGATAACTTGATATCTTTGGATCTGATTGGGAAAAGTGCTGAGCACTGATAACTGCAGGTGAGGCAGTGGAGGTTGAGGTTTTAAAGTGCTATATAAAGCACAGTGTAATGCTAAGTGCTGTGAAAAAATTAGGTTTTATTTATGCCAATATGGAGACAAAAGTTATACTCAGAATTGAAGAATAATTTTGACCTCAAAGCCAGCACTTCTTTAGTTAGGAAGTTAGGAATAACACAGTTACTCTAATTTAAGAGTAACAGAGTAGCAGGAGGACTAACCATTATGTTGATGAAGCACTCAACTGCACCCTTGAATTCACAATGGAATTACTTGTTCTGTCTTTAAAAAGAAAAGTGAGTATTGTTCACTAAATGAGGTATTGGACTATATGCCAGACATCAAGAGTAAAATAGATTGCTGTTTTGATTAGTGGTAATTCTGTATGCTGAATAAAGCAGAGGTGCTGTGGAAATGGTGTGGCATATCTGCTGTGTGTACCACGCCACAGAAGCAAACAAAGGCAAAGTTTAGGTTTCTCTAGAACTTCTGACATTTCCTCCTTCAAGTGGTTACCTCTGCAAATGGATTTTAGTGTGGATGTTTGTGTCACATAATACAATTTGAGGTGCAAGATGCACAGCATTTTTTGATGCTGTCAACTCAGATAATGTGTGTACATAAACCAAAATTGCACCTAAATTCACCATCCATGGCAGGCACATGCCTCTTGTGCCTGGTTATTTTATCAGATACAAAGTAGACAGTAATGCCCACTATCAGAATGGCTTGAGGTCAGAATTTCATCTGCATTTCTTCAGGCTCAGGATTTGTATTTTCCCAGTGTGATGTCCATAGCTAGCTACAATGCTTTTGTAATCAGTAGATAGCAGAGAATTTCTTGGCCAAGGCATGGTTAAGCTAAATATTGTTTTAACTTAGCTAACCTGAACACAAAATATCTAACATTAGATTGGATTTTATGAATTAACTAAGATTGTCTTCAGTGCCTAGAAATGTAGTGAACGTGGTTTGCCAGAGAAGCTGTTAGTCTCTGTAGCAGGAGAGAGAGAGAGACAGTAAAAGCTATGAAGCTTTGATAATGGCTAAATATTATATTAAATACACAGAGTAAGAATGCACATTCCCCTTCCAGCCTGCTCATGGGGAATCTACTACATACGGCTCTCTGAAAGGCTGCAGTAATGCTTCAGGCGCCAAGCAATATATTTAAGTGCTGCTTTCTAAGAAAACCTGAGTTATTTTTGTTTGACTACTGCTGTGCAGTGCATTGTTCTTTACATCTTTGAATATAAGCAAAAAATGCGAGGGAGAGGGGGAAGCAGTCGGTATTTTATGAGCAGAAGTTAAAAATGAAATTATTTGCTTTACCTAGAGCATTGAAAATGATGTTGCAATTAGACTGATGCAATAGCACACATTACGAAAGGATTGCAGAGCCCGCTGGAGAAAAGCACGGGACTGGAACAGCAGGGGTGTTGTGGGCCTGCGGGGTAGCCTGCTGGCAGGGCTATGTGGGGAAGATTATCGGCTAATGTGGAGAGGAACACCAAGAAAAATAAAAACTCGGCCACTCCTGCATATCCCATGAAGCAGGGGGGTGGAGGGGCGGAGGAGGGCGACTTGTTTTATCAATGTGCCTACTTTATTTTGGTGGCACGACTAATCCGGTATGGAAAATGTTTTCTGTTGTGTGAAGGAAAGAAAGGATGGAATTGGAAGCTAATTTTGAGCTACTATTTTTTGAAAGCTGCTAATAATAGTGGAATTTTATTCAGCATGCTGTGTTTCTACAACAGAAAAGTAAAATTCCTTTGGGTTAACTGAAACATCTGTTGAACAAATTGGTTCAGTTTCATGAGTTACTAATTCTGAGAAGTAGATGGTGTTTTATAAACCGTAGATGGTGTTTTATAAAACCAGTAGAGTTGGGGGGTTAGTGCCCATATTCTATTTTTACTATTATTAAAGTAGATAATATTGAAGTGTTAAGTTTTCATGAATACAGTAATATGTGCGTAGTATATCTAGTATTTCAAGCTTCATCTTTGCTTTAATGTGTATTCTTTCCTGGTTTTAATCAACATTACTAGTATTCCTTAAAGTTGTGGGTTTCCAGTTTTTTAACAAGTTCTTACTAATGAATGAATTGAGTAATTTTTTTAAAAAACCCTCTTGCGGTGCATTTCTACTTGTATTTCCCTGTTTCTGCAGTTTTATCTGCTCTGTTTTACTTACAAAGTTTGAATGCTACCAGCATTTTAGTTGGTTCTGCTGCTGTTTTCTTGTTTGGACTAATTATTCTTTGTAGCTTCACAGTTGTGGGAAGAATATTGTAGGTGATAAATTGGTTTATGGCTTCACATGGTAGAAGCTAAGAATGTCATAAGAGTCAAGAAGATGTAAAAAGGAGAAATTAAAAACCATTTCTTAACTTCTGTTCCCATGCATCAGAAATGCTCTAATTTAACTCACACCCATGCATGCATCTTAAAGTAGTTTAGATTTCTCAGGTACATCACCTATCAGTGCAATCACTGAAAGGAAATCTCAAGTAAGCGTAATGTTAGTACGCTGATCAAATTAAGTTCTGTGTGCTTTACTGTAAATAGATAAAGTCAATGCAAGTTCTTCTTGCATTCAACTACACATAACTAACTATAACACTTAGATACATTTAAAAGGAAAAGCTGAACTTTAAATTGAGACATTTCTCTGTAGTGCGTATATTATATGGAAAATACAAGACTGGCATTAAATATGTACATTCAATGTGATTGTAAGCTGTGGCATTTTCAGCTTTGTGGTCAGGATGTCTTTTCAGAATAGCTCAGTGTATGAAGGATGTGAACAGAAGCTGATAATACTTTCTAATGTTACTGTAACAGATAATTTCCATTACTTGTTATTATGGCTATTTTTGAAGCTTTAATATATGTTAGTCGTGTGGTAATGCAGTTGTTGTCATTAAAGCTAAAGATGCAAGTATATATATGAGGAACAGCGGTATGGGTATCATTGCTTTTGAGGAGTTGCTGTTTTGCGGAGTAATGGAGGTGTGCAGTGAAGCTGCATGTGAGTATTGGCAGTGCAAGGAGCTGCCCACTGCTGATAAGATGTTCCACACTCCCCTTGTGTCAGTTTTGTCCTTGGTGCAGCTTGCTGAAGTTTCAGATGACGTGCATGAAATGAAGTGAGGGGAAGTTTTGTGACTGAAGTCCTGTGCCAAGTCTTTTTGAAGTTGCATGCAGCAGCTGTGCTGTAGCTGGAGAAAGGCTTTCTTTGCCTTCATCATAACATCTGCATGATTTTTAACAGCAGAATTATTCCACTGTGATGTATCATTTAGCTGATCTGGGTTGCCTTCATTAAGTCTTCTCCCCCTCCTCTAATTAGAAATGCTCACATTACTTTTGGGAATAAGTTTGCAAAGATCTGCACTTTGAGTGCTTCTGTATAGAAGTAACAGCAGGCTTCAGTCAAAAAAAATGTCAAAAGAGGAGTTGAGACTTTGAGTTTGTAGCTCAGTGAGACCCTGAAGGTAACTGGGCAGCTTTAGACTTCACCCCAGGCATCCTCCCCTGGAGGAGATGGGCTGAATGTGGGGCCAGTTTTTGTGGAGGTGTCACAAATGCGACGTCATTGCAGCTAACTTTGGACTAACAACTTCCAGAAGTGTGGCTTTCACCCTCCCTGCTGAGACATTACCCCCTATTTCTCATGCCAGCACTGCTGCCACCGCAGCTGTGGGGTGAGTTGGCTCAGGGACCCAAAGCAGTGGTCAGCTAACCACATTTTTGGTTGGGTTACTTGGCTGCCTCTTTGAACTTGCTAAGTGTAGAGTTTGACAGATGGACTGAAGATGACCTGGAAGAGGGACAACAAGACCAGTCTCTTATAGCTGCAGATTGGCTTGTCTTCCACTTAGAAACTGTTGCCTTGACTTGAGGCAGGAAGAAAACAATCGAGGGAGGTGTTTTTAAAGAAGTGCATGAGTTAGACTATATGCCATGTTTATTTTGAAAGCTAAGTGAAGAGAAATCAATAAATCTGGTGTATTTTAATTTTGAATTTCAGCTTTAGTTTTTTCTTAGTTGGAGGCTTTTGCATAAGGACTTTTAAACTGAAACTTTTATTTAATCTTCCAGACTAAGAGGTCTATAATTATTCACTCTCTGTGAGCACTGCAAGGCTGGCAAGTTCTCATGGTTAAAAAGTGGGATCTAATGGTCAGAAGGAAGAGGTTGTGGTCTTGGAGAACAAAACAAAGGTAGTAGAAAGGCTGACACTTCTCTGTGTTAAGGATTTTGGTGCTCTTGACTGCAAATATCTTGCATTGATAGGGGGTACTTGACTCTCAAGCAGCATGTCAGGAACGAAATCAGGAGGAGTACATCGTAAATTATATGTGGGTAGGGTTTTTTTAATTAAGAATTACCACATTTTCTTACCAGGAATTACTGGATATGCATTTGCTAATCAGTTGAACAATATAATCAGTTTATACATGCCTTTCTTCTGTAATATCTTAGGAAAATGATTGTCAATGGAAAAGCAGAGTACTGATTTATGTACTTGTATTCATTGCAGAAGTTTGGTTTGTGAGAACAAATTAACATAAATAATCAGAGAAAAGACACAGGAAATAAACTGCAGCTTATCAGAGTTGTTAAATGGTATTTGCAAAATTATCTTCTAGTCAAATAATGATTTTATTTGATTTATGCCAAGAGGACTGTGGAAGTCCCCATACTCAGTGTCTATAAAATTGAACATACACTTGCCCCAGTGAAGAATTAATAATGTTCAAAATAACAAAGCTGCTGTTAAAAATGACTTGAAATACTGCATATTGAGTGGAAAAAGATAGATCTGCCGGCATGTATAATTCAGAGAGCAGCCTGCCTGCTCAGGAGAACGCCGGGCTGACCGTGCCCACGTCACGAGGGATTGAGCACACCCTGGGTGACAGCTGGGCCTTCTGGTCTCACACGTGGCAGACATATGTTTCCTAACACTTAAGGAGTACAGTTAGGTCCTAGAAACAGAGGTGGTTGACAGCGGTAGTCCAATATATGCATTTTATCTACATGTTTAAAAATAGTACAATAAGAGCTTAAGACCAGTCTTCAAAACTGACCACATTTAGTACATTCTGGTTCCAGCAACATTATCGTGAGGTAAGGGCAAGCAGCCGAGGACTTGTTTCAAAAACAGGAAGTGCCCACATTTATATAAAATTGCATAGTTTCAGCTGTCATAAATGTGGTTTCAATGCAGTTACAGGAGTAAAGCCCAAAGTAGTTATAACCAGCTTACTTCCTCTTCCAGTCAAAGTGCAAATAGCCATATAATTAACAATCTGTGGCTCATTTTCTCTAGCTGGGTTAAGTATTCTGTTTCACTTGTTCAGTTGCTGTATAAACAGAAGGAACTTGACTTGCCGAAGAACATTTTAAAACACAAATATTCTTGGTCATAACCAGGTCTACAGATTCACAAAACAGCATCTTCAATTGCCCCTCGAGCTTGGCAGCAGCAATGAGACCTGTGAGTGTGGCTGGAGAGCTGCCAGGCTCCTTGGAGAAGAGGTAGCCTTGCCAAGTTGGCTTCTTGCCATGGTAAACTGCATGGGGCAGCAAAACCTGCTGCAGAGCTGGTAGACAGTTTTTCTCTTTAGGGACTTCCCTTCTTACATTCCATTACAAATTGGCTTTATTCAAAGTCTTTTATCATTAATTTTTTGAGGACTGATGGCTCAGCTTTTTTGGACAGCTTTTTTTCTTAATTAATTCATCCATCCTGCCTTTGGCCATGCTCATGCACTTAGTATGGCAGAAAACCATGAGTACAAAAAGATAAGAAAGAGTTCCTCTTCTGCTCCTGTACTCTCTCAGGTTGATTCAAATATGTTTTCGGCTGCTTGGGGCCTTTGAGGAGAGCCCTAACTTTTCATCCAGAAAAGATCTGTCATCACTTCTCTGTCTCTGCTGATATCAGGCACATGAGCAGCAAATACCTGCTGAATATTCCCCATGTACTCTGCTTGCTGGGAAGAGCTGCTAAGGAGCCTTTCCAGGGAAAGGGAGCTCTCCCAGGAGGTTATCTTCAGAGAAGGTCTGCTTGGTTACTGAAGCTGCAGCCCTTGCTGCATACGGGAATCGATGCTGGAAGCTTTTCTCCTCGTGAGAGATTCTTGGAGAAAAGCTTTTCTTCATGAGAGAGGTAGCACTGCATTTTGCAAAGCCTATAGGCAGATCTCAACACACATTACTCTAGTGAAGAATACTTACTCAAGAACTTAAGAAGTATTGTACATTCATAGCAACCATCTTTTGACTTCATGCAAGAAAGCTAATAGTCCTTAAAAGGACTGTTTCATCCTGTGCTACCTAAGGTTTTCCCTTCTTCAGGAAAAGCTGGCTAGCAAGTTTTGTTGTCACTGAAGCTAGGAGATACATTGGTGGCTGGAACTTTAACTTGTTTTTGTGAACGAAGTTTTAAAAGCAAAAGCAGTCCTAACAGCCTCCATGTAAAAATGAAGGTGTATCTGACAGCAAGGGGAACAGAAATCAGGACAGAGTTCTACTTTGAGCTCCCTAGTGTTTTTAGCTGTAATTTAGCAAGGCAGTCAAGGGAAGACCAATCAAAGTGAGAAGTCCTTTATGTCCTGTGAAAAAAACATGGTTGTTAGATGTATTTAGGTGTTTCTCTCATTCTAAATAAAATTTGGAAACTTCCAGGGCACAGCAAGGTTTATAAAATTTTTAATTTTGTGAAGGATTCCTTCCTATTCTTGTCTTCCAATGTTTTAAGTGAACATACAGCTGCCACTCTGAAGACAGTGTTTGCACAGCCTTTGCTGCAGCTTCTGCTTACTCTGTAGGTAATAATTTATTATAACATCAATATAACATTACCATCAGTCATTCTGAAGAACGTTATCTTAGATGCTTGCCAGAGTTACTCATGTGTTTCTTTGCTTAGCGTGACATGGCCATATTTTCCCTCATGGCTTAGTTCCTAGCTCAAGCACAGGCGATGAAATGTGCTCACATTGAGCTGTGTTTTATCACTGAGTTAAGGGATTGGATGAAGTCGTGTTGTAAAAGAGGACAGTAGGGCCAGTCAGTTCAAATGAATAAATTGCTCTTATTTGTAGAGGGGTATGGTCCAAACAGTGGTCTGTGGGCCAAGACCAGCCTACGGGAAATTTCCATCTGCTCTGCTTTTTACTAAAGGCAATGGAGAGCAACTTTGCAGCAGCAAATGCTGCCCAGCAACCAGTCAGCTGGAGGCTTGCCACGGTCCAATTTAGAGGACTGCCTCCAGGATAGTGGAAGAAGGTGGAGTGGAAGGGGCCAAGTAGAAGAGCTTTCGTTGTCTTGTGTCCTGATATTGTTTCCATGATGACACCGTGGCAATATTTCTAGAATAGATGCTTGTGGCATGTGCAGGCTTATCAGGTTGGTGACTACCCTAGGGACTAGGAAGTCAGGTCTCTGAGAACTAGCTGGTGGGAGTATCTTCATCCAACCACCAAAATGTAATTGCACACCTCTTGTAATAAGTGACGTCTTTTAATGGAAAACCACATCCTTTAAAACAGTTCATTAAAAATGCTTATCAATTATAAGCTACCATACCATTTAAAAAGCATCTTATTTGCATGTGAAGTAATGATGATTCAAGCTTCTAATTGCCTTTTGAGAAGTCCAATACTAATTTTTGAGTGGATTTCGATATTACAGTTTTATAATGCCTTTTAGGAGAATTTAAAATTTGATCTGAGACTGTAACTATTAAACCTGAAAAGAGGATAAAAACCTGGAAATCTCAGTAAGTAGTAAAAAAAAAGAAGAATAAGAAGGGATGTGTACTCTTCTTTGTCATGCAGTGATTGTCTATGAAGTTTTTATTATGCTGAGATAATACACATACTCATTACATGACAGCACTGAATACTTTTTTAATCTATGCAGGTCATGCAAAACAAATGCCTCTAAAAATTATCTCCATGCTTGGTTGTGTATTTTTGTCATCAGAAGGTTCAACAATAAATGAATATTTAGATTTTTATTTATTTTTTACATCTGTATTTTATCAGATCCACTGTTTTAAGAATTTTCAGTTAGGAAAACCGTTAAGCTCTTGAAGTAATGAAGATGGTTCAAGTGAAAATGAAACAATAAAAGAATCATTTACAAAGAGGGCTCTAGCTTTAAGGTCTTGACTTACTATTCAGCTGATGGTAGTAAAAAACTTTCAGTTACTTTTATGTATGATTATTTGCACAAGTCATTTGGATTACTTAATTCAAACACCATCAAACAGAGAAACATATGCACTGTTGTAAAGACTTACAAGAAGCCACGCTAATTGCAGTATGTACAGCAGAATTCTGGTTCTTCAGTAGAACTGAACGATTCCCTTGCATCACAGTTTCTTCATGTGATTGCTCTATGGACCTAGCTGATACTCCCTGAGCCTCATCAGGCTCCTATAAGGTTTCTGACTCTGGCATGAAAGTTCTGTTTGCCGGGCACAGATTGTTTCTCTTTATCAGGAATGGGGCCCATGTGAGTCAGCTAACGAAATTGCTAAGATCAAGTTGAAGAGTTGAACTCTCCAAATTGCCTCAGTAATATAAAGAATAGTATAAATTCATGCTCAGTTGCAAACTTTCTAAAGTAGATTTTTTGTATTATAGAAAAATGAGAGGAGATGCACAAACTTGAGACAAATTAGCAAATGGCTTTACAGCGTTTCTCTGCTACTGGGTCACCTTGGGGTTTGAGTCAGGTTTCCTGAGTTCTCAGCTTCACTCTTTCAGTCTTGTTGTCTCTTGCAGCTGTGTGAGCTCTGCTCTTGATCAAACTTTTCTGCCAAGGTGAAAAATTTCCGTGTTCAGACATGTGAATACCTTTAGGTACCTTCAGCCTTCCTGTTTGTGTTCTTAAGTCAGTTCCATCACCTTCTTTTTCTTTTATACCAGCCTCTTTCCACTGTTCTTTGTCCTTTTTGCTGCTGATAAGCTGAACGGAGTTGGTTTCCTCTAAACACCATCCGTCTTGCTTTCCCCTGGATGAAAGACTGTTCAGTTGTCTTGAATCATAGGTGACATCAACCCTGTTAGGTGATGTCTGAATGCTGTGTGTACATGTGCACGCTTTTTAAAATAGATATTTATGTATATAATATATAAAATAAATATCGGTGTTGTATATAGTTTTATATAGTATCTAATATCTAATGTCTGGTATATGATTGTTAGTATTAATATTCTTAATTAATTATTTTATGTTTATATATAAAATAACATTTGCCAACATGGTGACATTGATCAGGCATCGACTGAGACTGATCAATTTATGGAAGTAGAATATGACGAATGTAGTATATGTGACTTAATAGATAGCGTTCTAAAGAGATGTGCCTCATTAAGCAGCTTGGGTTCAGTTCATGTGTATTTTTATTCTGGTGGGATTCCTACCTAGCAATATCCTCATTTAGAAGATTTCTCTAAGGTTTCAGTTCTTACCTTTAATAATTAAAAGTGGGTCTCAGGGCTTCTTCTTTAGCTTGTTGTTTGCTCTTTGAAATCTGATTTCCATTTCAGATAGAGTACCTTCATTTTCCTACAGAAAGAAAAAATACAGGGTTCACTTCAAAATTCTGTTTGTTTCTGCAGGATTTTAAATTAATCTTTTCTTACTGTTGTTAATGGGATTCAAAAATGGGAAAAAATTCAGCATTTTTACAGGCATGTGGAGAATTATTCAAGTGTTAGGTAGGCATACATATAAAAGGTCTGACTTGTCTGGAAGTTTGTTAAAGCTTTTAGATGTGAATGATGGCTCATTGAGAATGGAACAACTGCTTTGTAACTGTATTTGCAGAACAGAGCCATGGAAGTGTCTCCAAGCACAGACACAAGGTTTAGAAGTGCGTATTTTGTTCTGCTTTTGACAATACATGTATGACCAGACATGGTCAGGTCTGAAGCGGGTAGGTTGTTGGTAACAATGCATCAGTGCAATAAACTTTGCTGGTGATGCCAGAATATCAGACTTACTTTAGGAGCTGCTAAGTAAAATCCTATGGTCTTTGTTGAACAAGAGGTGACATGGTCTGTTGGCCCTTAAAATCTGTATTTTTAATTAATTGGGGTAATTTTTATTCTATCCTTTACCAAATGATTTGATTTCATAACTGCTTGAATTTTGTGTGTGAACATGTTTTATGACCTGCTTAGAAGTGGCTTGATGCTGTTATTTTTTTGATTATTCTCTGGTATATATTATTTAACTCATCTTCTTGGTGGCATGGGTTTGCCTTTGTTCTCTGTCACATATAAGAAGGGTTTAGCATCCAAGAGTCAAACATGAAATGGAGCAGTATGGCTACTCGTGAGTGCTGCCTTGTGTTTATGTCCTTGGAGACAGAGCACAGTTGCATTAAATATTAGATGAAAAATTATTCAAGGATCCCAAATCTATCACAATCCATAGATCACAGTGAAATACACATCTATGAAAAGTTTTCTTCTTATTTACCTGTATCTCGTAGTAGAAATGGGGCCTGTGTGTCTCTTTTCATTTGAAAATTGCCTAGCAAAATGTATGAGATGGATTGAAAATATTGTGATCCTCCTTCTAGGTGATTTGTTAGTATAGCCAGCTGTTTAGTTTCGTCCATCTAAATTAGTTTTCTGTGAAAATATAATAAGGTCAAATACTCTGTTTTATTTTTAGCCTCATTTCCTATGGAAACAAGGCTCATGAGGCCACACTGTGCACTTGTGAACATGCGCACATGTCCCTTCATCTCCCCTCAGTAGCTTTTGTACCCACTGGTGATTTCAGTCACTTTTTTTGGCACAGTGGAGGGCTCAAATTTCAAATCCTGCAAGTTTTGTGAATAGAAGTAGGTGGGTATAGGTGAAAGCACCTATGTGTGCCCTGGAAGAGGGAAAAGTTACAGCATGTAATAATCTTACTAGTTGCCTGGCAAGCCTAATGATGGGAAGAGGGAGACTTTAAACATCTCAAGTGTGGGAGAAGCTTTGTTCATAGCTTTCACTTTTCTGGACACCAAAGTCAGCTAACCAGGAGGTGTAAATCTATGGGAGATGAGGCTTAATTAATTATGTTGTTCATGGAACTACTTGTTCCACAGATATTTTAATAATAATAGTATCAGTAGCATAAATGTTTCCATGCAATATATATTTGCATATTTAATTTTTACGGTAAAAATGTAGAGATATTCTTATTACAATCCTAATTTTCAGAGGTAATTTTTGTTTCCACTGTGAACGTTCATTTAAATATTTACAGAGCATCTTCTCTCCCTATTAGGACAAACTGAGCAGTTGCTTCCCCCTGTTTGTAAAATGACAGGTATCATGAATGCTTACAAACCCTGTTTTCCACGTGGTTCTGGATTGCAACTAGCCAGAAATGCTGGAGCATTTTGTGGGGAGAATTCATGGCCGTATGGTTGTGCTCCAAGGGAGTTAACTGGGAAGAACAAGGTCGGTACAGTATGCATACTGAATATGGAAATAATAATAATTATTAAGCTAACCAACAAGAAGTGTATTCTTAATAAAACGTGTGGGTTTTTTCAGTGTAGTCATATGACTGTGTAATACAAAAATTGCTTTGAGAGTGGGTCAAAGATTACACATAACAGAGACTTGTGTGATTGGTTATGAACAAGCAAAAAAAGGGTAAACTTTTGACCCGGCAGCAGCAAATGGAACTGTGTAAAGCACCTACAGATGGCAGGATTTAACATATAGTCAGTCTCTCGCCCTTTCACAGCAATTACGATCATGTTACACCAGGCACAGAGGGGAAGGCACTCAGTAACTGTAATACAGTGTGTCTTTGAAAGTTTTGAATATGCGGTTGCATGTTTCGTTTTTGTAGGGCCATCAATTAGCTTAGCTAGAAGAATTCCACTTTTGTTGCTTGTGTTTGACTCAACAAGTTCCTGACCAGTGTGCCAAGTCCATTTGGAACAAAAAAATCATTTCAACGGTCTGAATAATTTTGATAA
>NW_009952893.1:5371925-5431174 GCF_000747805.2 Chaetura pelagica | reverse complement strand
GTTTTTTTCTGTTGTGCTGCTGATGTGAGGTTGAAGGGACAAGGAGAACGTGCCCTCACAGAGAAGTCTGGGAAACGACGGTCTCAACCAGCCCCTCACATCCTTGTGTAGGTGTACTCTTGGTTGAGTTTTAAGTTTGCAAAACTTAAACACCCAAAAGACCAGTTGATAAATTGTGTTTATTTAACAATATTTTGTCATTTAGGCAATTCATTGCCTTTTGGTTTTGTTTGTACCTATGAAATACTTGACAATAAGAAAAAGTGAATGAGTCTTGTGAATTAGAGATGAATAATTGCCATTTTCCTACGAACTTTATCAGTTAACAAAATCTGAACCCCACTTGCACTTTCGGCACAGAGTGGTAGTTTTGAAGTCATCCAAGTATATTTTGTGTAGTTCTCTGCCTTTCAGGGAACTGATTGAAGCAGGGGGGATGTTTGTGTGCATACACATGTATGACTTTTCCCATGTGTACTTTTGTTTATCACTCTTTGACATATTGGTATTAGGTAAAAAAGTCTGAATTACAGAAGGTGTGCTTCCTTCTAGTTGTGATCCAGTCACTGTCTCCCTTTCCATCTCTTTGCTTTGCCTTCTGGCCTGTAATCTGATGCGTGTGCCAGATGTGGGGAGGTGGAGCAGAAGCAATCCAAGCTTTTAGACCATTTCATGGAGAGGGTTATTTTATTTGTGGTTCACAAAAATTTTCCTTTGGTTTTCCAGAATTACTTCTGTGGAGAGTAGAAATTGCAAGCATATGGTAATAAGCTAAGTAAGATACTGAAAAAGGCTTTTTGGAGGAAGGGAGAATTTTCAAATACTGATAAAATAAAGAGTGGTTCGTTGGGGTTTTTTCTTCTTAAATCATGCTGAAGCTTGCACTGTATGTAGACTGCTGGGTTTAATTCAGTTTCTTTTTGGAGACAAATTGTATTCATTTTAGCCATGCCTGTACCTGCAGCAAAGAGCTGCTGATGGAAATTTTAAGGAACTTAAACAGCTCAGTGACTGCTACCATATGAGTCTGATCCAGTCCCACAAGATTTTGAAACTTTCCTGGTTGTTAAAATACAGTGAAACAAAAACTACTTTTCTCAAGTGCCAAGCAGTACACACTGTCATAGACTAATTTCTTCTAGAGTTTTCTAACCCCCTTCACAGCAGAAAAAACCTCAACCCACCACCAAACCCAACTTTTAAGTAATTTTAAAACACCAGCCTTGCATTTCTCTTTTAGTGATGAACAGCCTTCAGATATCCAGATTTGAGCTGCACTTGAAATTTGCCCAGACCTGTTGAAGCCTCAGCTCTTCAGAGGAGGCTCACAAGCTGTGGTGTTGCCCTGTGCTGCCTGCCAAGGCCAGGCTGCAGGGGTTTCAGCTGGTATCTGCCAGAGACAGTGGGTTAGCAGTTATCCACCTCATTAAAACCTAATTGACTAATCTTGATCTAAAGGTGGTGGAGTAATTCTTCAACGTGAGGCGGCTGTCTCTGTTGTTTTAATTACTTGTATGAATTAGGGCTGTTTGCATGGCAGCAAATCCTCCAGAACCAGGGGCAATTATTGCCAGCTTTATGCCTCCTCTTCAGTACCAACTTCATAGAAATGTACTGGATCTGTTGTACCTGGGAGATGAAAAAAAAAAAAAAAGGGGGCAACTTATTAGAGACAGAATGTGCTTAATATGTGGAATAGAAAGGAAAGCTAAATAAAGAGATAGGTTTCCTACTTGAGAAAGGAAGCAATTTTATCTAGTTATGTTCCTTCCTGTTCTTTTTGAAGTAGAAAAGGTATTGAAATGTTATTACTGAAATGCTATTATTGAAACATTACTGAAGTATTAAGGGATTATTGCCGTAGTTACACCGATTAAAATAGAAATCTAAGGATGTGTACTTTTCACAGGTTTTTTGTAAGTAATAGACTAACTAGTTTTATATTGCTTTAACTGAAATATCTCCAACAATTTCTTCTACTTAATAAACATGCTGTATGCTTCTGTAAAATATAAAAACATGTTAACACACCAACCGGAGGGATATATGAAACTTTTAATATACTATATACTATATATATAGTATATGCTACCAGCAACGTGTACTTTTCAGTGCTTAAATTTTCTTATTTTAAATTCTGATCATTATTTATTGCCACAGTATAACAGAGACATTACTATTTCCTAATCATTGCTGGAAATAAAATAGTTAAAATTACACTTCTAGTATCACCAAGTACGAAGGTTCCCATTATGAGTTGCACAAAAAGTTCTTATCTGCCCTTTGGTAAGTAGGTGAAACGCCTGTGTGTAATACATGCAAGTTTAGTTTCCTTTCAGTGTTATCTAAATATCTAATGTAGCTTTCCTATGTGTTCTGAAAAAGTAACTGACAAAAGCTATCCTTTCTTAGACTACATCTCATGTACAGATACAAAGAAAGCATGACAGACTTTTCCTACTCACAGGCAGGCTTTTTCTGCTCCAAGTAGACAACTTTCTAAACCTGGTGGAATCTTTCCTTGTTGCCCCTATCAAAGCATTGCTCACCTGTGTCCATACTTACGGTTATAACTCAGGTTTGAAGTTATTGTGGTGCAAGGGCACCATCACTGCTATACCAGTAATAATTTAGTTTACTGCAAGTGAATTATCACAGGAAAATTCTGGATATTGAGGTGTTTTTAACCTGTCATTAAGTCATTGTATAAATGTTACAAATCAATTCATACATACATTGTAGTTGTGGCATGTAGTATAGCAAATAGTTATTTGTGTACTACTCACCAAGCTAAGTGCTATCTTTGTAGCTGGATAATAAAAGCAGTAATTTGCCCATTTATATCTAGCTGAAATAACTGTTTTTCCTGATATGTTTATTTTGCTACTGGAATAGTAGTCAAGGTGCCAATTTAGAATTTTTGTTCGGTTTTGGTTTTTACATAAAGCACTAAAATTAAATTGAAATATTTATTACCAAAAAAAAAGGGTTGAACTTGGCTCTCTTTATCTATGAACAATATGGGAACTTAGAAGATTCCCTCTCCTGAGGTGTGTGATCTTCTGAGAGAGGTTTTCTCTTCAAACGCCTCCCCACCTAAGCTGTGAGGATCACTGGCTTTGCACAACATACTTAACATTAGAAATACATGGGGAAAATAAAAGTTAAAAAATTTTACAATGTTGTTTTCCGTAGATGTGGGAATTAGATTGATATTGGGCTTTAGCAGAAGAGGGGGAGGCAAGAATGTGATTTTTGTGCCCCCCTTGGCTCAGAGGGTGGTTTTCACTTCCTGACAGACGATCCTGAGGCATAGCAGGAGCACTGGCGGGGTGCAGATTAGTGAAAGCTGATTGACACCAAGCACCAGCCCTTCCTATGTTTGTAGACGTGACCACTTGCAGCTAATAAGCTTATAATAATTTCTGCTTAAGCGCAGGTGGTGAAAGTAGTAGTGAGGAGGAAAAAAAAAAAAAGGTAAGGAGCTTAAAGACGATGAATTATGGGGCAAATTGTGGTGAAACATGTTCTGTGTGTGGTAATTGTAATAGTCTGCCTCCTTTTTGCACAGAGGCTTGGGTTCATCCCAGTCCTCAATGCTGCTGTACCTGTTTACATGTCAGCTGTAGGGGAATCTGAGCTTGAACTTTACCAAGAAATACTACTTATCTCTCCATTACATTATTTTATTTTTTTTTGTCATCAGGTATAAATATCAAGATTTTTTTGATGGCTTTTTGTAAATCCTGCACAGGAATTTTTTTGATGACATATATGCACATTCCATTTTACTGTCTGGAGGATGTTATTTGCACAGAAGAATATATTTTGTTTGGTCTTCTGAATGATTTTTATATGTTGAAAGCTTTAAAAATTCTCTTCTCTAAACCAAATTGCTATGCTGTAGATGACTTGATTGGAAAATAGCACGTGCCTCCCTGCCTACTTTGTATTTTTTGCCTAAATTGAGTAAATTCAGCTTGGGGAGGCTTGGGTAGAAGAGGGGAATTTAAAATTATTCCCCTTTAATCAATCTCAGGAAAATCTGGCAAATTGTTTTTTTCTTAGTGTGTGCTCTATGTCATTTACCTGCCATTTCATTCTGATTGCAAAGACAAATTTTTTTTTTTTTTTTTCCACAGTGATACTTTGGTTTGTCAATAGCCAAATTCTGGGTTTACTTGATTTTAGCACATGCAGAATAAGGACCATGTGTAGTTCGTGAATTTTTTTTTTTAGTCTTTTTGAAAGCTTGTGTTCTGTAAAGGAAACATTCCAATGGTGGCATTAGTTAAGTCTAGCTTTGAAGCACTGACCTTTTATGAAATCGTGTTTTACTACCAATTGTTATAAGCCAGTGGTGATAACAGTGTCAATAATTTTTTTTCCCCATGTAAAATAGAAATGTTTTGTTTGTTTAAACATTGTTATTTGAAGAGAGTAAGCTCCCTCTGTGGCAGATTATATAGTATGTTCTTTATTTGGGGAAAAAGAAACAAAGACAAGCAAAACAAAGACACAACTCAAGGCTTATTTATTTGTTATCTTTTCTTGGCTAACACATAAGGACATTGGGTCCTACTCCTGCTGCACTTCAGAGGCCAGCTGAACAGATAATTTATGCTATGTTACGTGCTTCTATGTCCTCAGGACTCTGAGACAACCTAAGGAC
Source organism: Chaetura pelagica (assembly GCF_000747805.2). Taxonomy (NCBI): domain Eukaryota; kingdom Metazoa; phylum Chordata; class Aves; order Apodiformes; family Apodidae; genus Chaetura; species Chaetura pelagica. Next base: position 5,426,502 of record NW_009952893.1, on the reverse strand, counting down.
TCCATCCTAAAAAGTAAAGATCATTCTGATCTTACTCCAAGAAAGCATTTACACAATCTTTACTGTTAAGGACATGAATGGAGCCTGGGACTTAGTATTAGGTAAGACAGTTCAAAGAATTCCAGATTAAGTATTTAATCCAAAGCATTATTGCTGTAGAGTTAAATAACAAATAATTTGTCCCCTGCAGTGGTAGGTTCTCATAAATATTCTTATATTTATGTATCATGTTGGGGTTGTAATTAAACAGTTTTCTATATGAAGCTTTTTGCACGTTTTTTATATAAAGTATTTTTCAGAAGTTAAAGTGAAATATTAATACCAGGGAGGAACACCATTCTTTAGCTTACCAAAATATATGATAAAAATATAAAATAAAGATAAAAATATTAAACAATATAAAAGATAAAAATATAAAATCTTAGATCTCCTAGAATTTTAAATGTGTCTCAGTAATGTTTTACATAACTTAAGTCCTAGTAGCGTACCTTGTTCTGGTAATGGTGCTGCAAGTGCTAACAGTCTTTCTGAAATTAATTATTTTCTGGTTGGGATGTTCACAAGGTGTCATGAAATCAGTATCAGAAAATAAACTGTTGAAGTACCTCTCTGTACAATTCATGTAATAGTGTAGTTGATAATAGTGTACTGCAACTACTACTGCTGAGTTCTTCAAGTCTGGTATATTATATGGTCTCAAAGAAATTCCTGTGTGGAAGAGGACAGATTTTTTGATCCCTGTTCAGCAGATCCTGACAGATCTGCCTATGGAGCCAGTGCCCTTTCCAGAGTGTTTGCACAAGATGATTCTGGGGCATTTCTTTAAGTGTCCTGGTCCCACATTCCTAGAGTTAGTAATTTTTCCTCCTTTCCCCCATGAACATGTTTAGAGTTCTATATTTGTAAAAGAGGTAACATCCATCTGGTTTTCTTGTATCATTGAAGTACAAGGCTGTAATTGACTGTTTTCATAGCACTGTTGTAAGCTGCAACCTAAGTAAAAAAGAAGCATGCTTGGTATTACCCACTTAAATACACCTGGCTTACTGAATGACCTTGAGCAGGTCATTTCGGTTCTCTGTTCATCCTAACATATATAAACTGCAGATAATAAAACGTTTATCCACCTTTGGAAAAGCTCTTTGAAATCCAAGAGTAAAAGGTATCCCATAAGGTCAAAATATGAATTATTTATTGCTACATGACATGCACAGTGTGTAGGCTGTAGGGTTATAGAAATCTTGTCTGTTCCTTTTTCCCCTGAGAACAGAAGCCATACCTTCAGATCTCTACTTAGAGAAGAGGTATTGGTCATATGAAATCTAATATAATCTTTATCTGTATTATTATGTGATAATATTGAAACTTTGATATCTCCAAGGAATTGTTTTCAAGTATTAATACCCTGCTTTCTCTGACAAATGCAAATGCAGTTTTCAAAGTAATTAACATTTTTTAAAGTAAAGAATGAACATGGGAAGATTAGAAAGAGTAGGAAGATATGGGGGAAAGATTGGGTTTTGATGTAAAATAATTAGAATTTCATAGCCTCAAAATTGTGGTAGGGTTACTACAGGGTAACAGATCACTTGACTTTCAGGTGATTATTGATACTTACAGCCATTATCCATTTCCTAACATTTGAGATGCCAGCAATATGCTGTGAAAGAAACTCATTTTTCTTCTACTATGCTTCCTAGGTTTTGTTGTAGGCCCTGCTTGTCATCAAAGTACTGAAGGGGAAAAAAGTTTTGTTCTCTGTATTATTTATTTTATTAATTTAGGTATGCACTATTCAAGGTAAGAGATATACATATACACACATATATGGATATACATAGGTAGATACAGATACAAGACATATAGAAAGCAAGAATAGGCATGTTACAAGCCAATTAGGGCTTTACACTTCAATGTGAACATCTTCAACTGTACATGGAAATCAGAAAGCAACTAGCACAGACTGTGAAAAACTGGTATACAGGTTTGTGCTGAGATATGCTACTTTAATAATTGAGTTTCTTTATATCAATTTTGGCCTCTGAAAGTGTTTCAAGAATGGTCTTCTGCAGAGCACACTTTAATTATCTAGCATTTTGATCCATTACATTAACATACACTTAAAGTGCTTGGCCTTTAATCCAAGTCCAAATATTAGGTCAGAATTGTATCCAGATAAATTCAAAAGAGCCTTTAACTATTTGGGATAGGCCCAGACTTTCTAATACTGACAATAGAGGCAAGAGGATTCTTGCACAGATTTTAGAACTCCCCTGGGGATAACTGACTCCTGGCTAACTTTGCTTCTCTATTGCACTATTGAATGAAGTGCAGCTCTACAGCTGTAAGTCATGTCCAGTTAGAAAGGTTGGGGAGGTAGTACTAGAAAGAAAACTGTGTTAAAGAAGGAAAGCAGTGTTATGCCCAAGTAGGAGATTTTTGAGAAAGTTGTCCAAAGAAAAATTACTTCTACATGTCTTAATTCTGTTGGTTTGGAAGACTGTACTTTTAGGCCAGAGTAAATTGGTTAAAAGGAGCCATCTGCTCAGAAGTATTTCCCTTCATGTTGCCTTCCATCTTGGTTCTCTTCCATTATGCTTTAGGCATCATTTTGCTTGTTGTAAGTATTTATTTGATACTTTCATCTAGCCCTCTTCACAGCTGTAGAGTCTTGATGACTTTGCTATTCTAATTTTTCTTGCCTGCCCCCTACTCTGACTGAGAGAGTGGCTGAGTCTATATATTAGTAAAAGTAATTAATCTATAGAAATTTACATATAGCATAGGTGTTAAGTGAGTGTGATGTATTAAAGATTGCAGGGATCTTGTGTCATAGAAGCTTTCTGAGTACCAAAAACCTAAAGGGATACTTTATCACTTCCTCTTCTTTCTCCTTACCCTTCTCAGTAATGCCCATTGCAAATACAAATGTTAGTGTCAGTGTTATGTAGGGTATACCTGACTCAATAGTACCTTTGCTGTTTTTTCCTCTTGTATTATGGAACATTTAAATCTATAAAATAATACTGCCACCAAATAAGGTGGGGTTTTTTATTTAAATCCTGCTGTAGCAAAGAAGAACTTTGCAACAAGGAGCTGTAATCTCACATTGCCTCGTTTTCTAAAATCGAGGCATTTTAATTGACCCTGTTACTTAAATCCCAAAGTATCAGTCATTACTTCCATAGGGGCTTTCCTCCGTTGTTCCTCTCCAAAAGTGTTCTGACATATATCCCTCCTCAGTATCAACTAGGATATGTCTATGTATAGTAAGAACAGCTAGCATATTCCAAATTATGTTAAATCGGAAGTCTCCAGACAGCAGGTAATTTAAGAAATTGCATCTCTCATGGATAATAGAATCATAGAATCATTAAGGTTGGAAGGGACCTTAAAGATAATCAAGTTCCAACTCCCCTGCCATGAGCAGGGAACCCTACCACTAGACCAGGTTGCACAAAACCTTGTCCAACCTGGCTTTAAAAAACCTCCAGGGGCAACCCATTCTAGTTATTCACGACCCTTATAGTGAAGAATTTCTTCCTAATATCTAACCAATATCTCCCTGCTTTCAGTTTAAAACCATTACCCCATGTCCTGTCACTGTCTTCTCTGATGAAGAGCCCCTCCCCAGCTTTCCTGTAGCTCCTTTCAAGTACTGGAAGGCTGCTTATAAGGTCTCCCCAGAGTCTGTTCTTCTCCAGGCTGAACAGCCCCAACTCTCTCCGCCTGTCTTGATAGCAGAGGTGCTCCAGGCCTTTGATCATCTTGGTGGCCCTTCTCTGGGCCCTTTCCAACAGGTCTGTATCTTTCTTGTGCTGAGGGCCCCAGAACTGTACACAGTACTCCAGGTGGGGTCTGAGCAGAGTAGAGGAGCAGGATCAATAATAGGGACATAGAATTGCCATTCATTATTTGCTTCTTTCTGTGGTTTTAGAAATTTCTTTTACTTTAGATACCTTTGCCTAGTGAACTGGAAGGGCTTAAATTTCTGAATTAAATTAAATTTCTGAATACAACACTGTGTGTTGTACCCACTCCCATGTAAAATTTTAAAAAAGGGTTTGTTTTTTTTTTTCCTCAAAAGGTGACCCCTAGTACCTTAATTTTCTTTGAATAGTAACATCAGCAAACATAGGCAGTGTCAAACATGCTTGTCAAGAGAATCACTCCAGTTTGAGAGCAAGATTCCTTTTAGTGTTAATTAATGGCCTTAGTTCACCTGAATTATATTGTATCCACCCTTGTTAGGCTTGTGTCTGGGACAGTTGAGTGGCCCTGAACCTTGGCTCTCCTGAGCTAAGTTAGAAGCCATTTCCAAACCTGAGTGGCTACCGGAGTGTCTGTGTGGATGTTCCAAAACAACAGCATCCCAAAACAACCCCGATCATATACAACAGAGAGAAAATCAGGTTTCCAGTATCCAGGACCCTACATGGCCTCATCAGCCAAAATTAGCATCACAGTGTAATCTGTAAATCAGTTGATACAAACTCTCGTAGAACAAAACCACAAGATGAAATGTTGCTTGGCAAGTAAGGCAGGCCTTGCCCTTGGACAACAGTAGTGGCTGGACTGGTGGAGGTGGCCCTGTGAGGCATCCCCCTTCTCAGGTGGAGGCATAGTTCAGAAACACAGAGCACATCAGTTCTCTCACAGTTCCTTTTGTTGTCTGTTGGCTTGTGGTTGAACTTCTGACTTTTGAAAGCCATGTATAACTTACATCCAGATTATTTCACAGATAATCTCTGTCTTCTTTTGCCATACTGCTGTTAAAACTGCCAGTAAAATGTTCTCTGTGAGGCCTTTTTGTTTTGATGTGTTGCATGCCTTGCCTGTTTCCTCTGTAGTTTGGGGAAAGAAATTGCAGAAGAGAAAGGACAGTCAATTTCAGGGACTTAGCTGATCTCTTGTCAGGATACCCTCTTCACTCTTCATAAATGGCTTGTACAATGTTATTTATTATTACATTAATAACTTGAATCTTAGAAAATGAGGGTTCTTAAGAATCTGGGACAGGCAATTTGTAAAAATTTAAATAGCTCATAAGTTTCATATTAAGGACGATTTGCTAAGGGTTTTAAGAAATAGTCCTGTGAACTGTAAGATACTTCAGTTTCAAGATAAGAGAGTCACGACAACCATGTGTTTGAAACATAAAGATGGGAGTCGCTTTGCCAAAAGCAAAGCAATAAAATAGCCATGTATTCTTCCAAACATGACTTTTCTCCCCATTTAACTAACCTCGTATCATCTTACGTTTCAATACTGTGCTCTCAAGTGCAGTCTTAAAGAAAATGAAATGCACCATCCATATTGTTATGTTTGCTAGATTAGAATAAGGTAATACTTTTGAGAGTGCTTTTGTGGAAAATTCAGGATGTGTGAACATTGTTGAGGCCATGAATTTTGCATTGAGGGAAGATCTCTCAGCCCTGCAATTGGCAAATGGAATCAAATGTAATGTGTCTGCCACCTATTTACAGAGATTACTCCTGACTAACTTTTATTGTTAATGTACAATGTAACATCAATCTGTGTGTGTAGGAGTTCTCAGGATAGGACAGGATTTGCTGGATATTAAGTATTTCAGACTGGAATCTTTGAGCTGTATGCTGTTTCTGAGCCTTTCCATCAGTCATACTTATGGACCTACTACACAGTTCATTTTAGGGAGAACCTAGAACAAACTAAGTTTGAAAAATAGATTTCTGTTGTGGAATTCAGTGTGTTGAACTTCTATCTTAAGAGTTAGTAATAGACCCAGGTCCTGACATGTTTCCTTTCTTATCTTAGAATTAAATATTCAACACTAACTGCACTGGGGGTTATTTGAGATTGTGTAGCATTTCTGCTCAGAAGTAGGTCTCTCTTAGAATGTTATGTCTTGTTTCTACTGCAAATAATTACTTGCTTACCTACGTTTTGCTCTGTATTCGTTTAGATTAAATGAGTATTATCTTCCATATATTAGAGCTGCCATTTATTATTACTGGCACTATTAGCAAACCTGCACGTTTGTCAGATGAGTAGTGAACAAGTCCAATGTCTGTTGAACACGTAACCATAATTGTTTTAAATATTCCTTAATACCCTGCTTTCAGTGGTTGCTGTTACATCAGCAAAACTTTGGCTTTTTTCTTTTACTGTCACCAAGTAAAATTTGACGTTCTTGAATTTTAAGAAACCTTCAGTGAGGTCTTATCAACCTCATTATAAAAGAAGCACACACCAGTTGTCCTAAAGCTGATTTATTATTATTTTTTTTATTTCATATCAGGGTATTTATTTTATTATAAAGCATATAAATTTGATTGCAAATCAGATCAATTCTGTCTGGTGCTACTTTTCCTTTCACTTTGTTTTTCTTGTTAGGCTGCAATCTATGGCTCTTCCTTTTCTCATCAAGTAGTGTTAACTGACAGCCCTTTTTGTTTTCAGGGGTATTTATGCTTGGGCTCAGTTAAACAGAGGTCTTCTCGTGATTCTGTCTTGATACTGATAGAAATTATCCCCAAAACTCTTTAAAAATCATAATTAAAAAGCTACCTTTCTTTAGTTTCTCTTCTGTACCTCATATCATCCATTGATATTAAGGACATTTAATAATACCAAATTTGGGGCATGACCCTGCTTTACTGTGCACTAAATTCCTAATGGTTAAGGCAAGAGGTCACTCCTCAGTGTTTACTGTTCTCCCTGTTTACCCTTCAACGTTTACACCGACTTAGTGAAGTTTGTTTGACGTGTTTATAAGATTTGGCTGGAGTGGATGACGCAGCATTAAATTAGTGTATTATTTATTTTCAAATGTGTTAAGAGCAACCTGTCTCTGTGTTCCAGTTCCTCCCATGTGAAGTTAGTTGTAACTGGTAGTGAGGTCTCTTGGAGGGATGTGAAAGCCTAGAATTTCAGGGTTGGCAAGATAGAGGCTCTGTGTGTTTCCTCTTTGCTGCTCATGGAAACTGGTGTTTCATATGCACAGCCATGTTTGCAAGCGACTGGCAGTTAGAAGATGACTGCTGAACATAGACAAGATGCAAAAATTTTATGACTTATTGGGAAATGTTAATTTTCTCTTTGGAGAGAGGTTTAGGTGCAGAGACCCATGTGTTCATCACCAGGTATGGTAGAGTATTTTGCTGTATCGTGAACTAAAGGTAGAGGTCCCACTTGCATTAAACACAACAGCAACTTTATGTTTCAAGGAGAACCAAAGGCAATGTATCAAATCTTGCTGAGTTCACACAGCATTGCTGTTATGGCCAGGTGGAGCATTACACGGTGCTGCCCTGCCTGGTTATCAGAGACCACAAAATTTCACTGAATTATTTCTTTTTTAATCCTCTGCCTTGATCAAATCATATGATGTCAGTTAGAAATGTGTGTGTTTCCAGCTGAGATTACATGAAGGAAAACCTTTCTTATCCTTTGATGAATTAGTATGATTTGTTCCACTATTAATAATAAACATTTTCTACTCTGATTTTTGTCTTAAGTTAAATTTTTGTCTGATTGAAATCTCAGCCACTGAATCTTGTCATCTGTTGGTTCACAGATTTCAGCAATATTTTATTATCAGAAGTCTTTTCCCATATAAGTACTCCTTTTCTGGGATGAGGTGAAATAAAGAGTTTAGACTTATTTAAAAAATATTTTCATTTAAAGACACATTCTGAAGAGCAGAAAGTAATTTCTTTTAAAAACTAGTAATTCTGGACTCATCAAATGGTAGCACTAGATATGTAACATATAAAACACTTACTCCTATGCTGTAGCATTTCCATTCTAGTTCTGGTTTTCTTTGTGTTTGCTCAACTTCCTGTTCCGAGTTCCTCTCCTGTGCTGTCAGCACGAATGGAAGCAGCCCCCTGTCTTGAACTTGTCTCTCTGTGGATTGACGCCCATCTCCACCAGAGAGCACCTTGCTGAGTACAGCCTGTAGGGAACACCAGCAAGCACCCTGAGGCGGAGATTCCCAAGGAGAGAATATGACCCTTTTTCAGTTGGCAGGAGAAAGAGATGAGCCAGGAACTGAGTATTTCCAGATCACTCTGAAAGGAGCCTCTCCCTCTCCTCCCTTCTCTGACACCTTTTTAAAGGTAAGGGAGTGAGGCAATACAGATTTTGGAAAAAAAAAATTAAAAAATCCCAACCATTACTCAAAATATCTAGGTAAACATGAGTCATTGAACTGGTATTTAAAAAAGAAAAAAAAACAAACATATAAAAAAAGCACGCCATCCTCTTGTCAATGCACATGCCCACACAGAACTTAATTGCTATATATAGCACACACCATAGTATTGAATTTTGCAGTTAGATATTGCAGAAACTTGCATACAGAATATTCTTAAGTGGGTGGCTGGGTGCACATTTAAGAAGTTCTGAGAGCCTTGGTAAAGTGTGTTTGGGCAGCATGAATATTTTCGTACTATGAGAAGTCAACAGTAGTATCTGGAAGACTGCAAGAGGAGGGTGAGTCTTTTCATTGCCCTTGTATGGATACAAGTTTCAAGGTACTTAGCACTAGGTGTATGTGCTGCTAATACAGAGACTGACTGAGAAATGCCAAGTGCTCCATATTCCAGTTGAAGAAGTACATTTGGTACAATTCTTGTATCCCTCAAGAAGAACACAAAGGTCATATTTATTTACCAGCATCCTATTTATTTTTCCTCAGCAAAAAGTACTTAGTTTTCAAGTAGTGGCAGATTAAGAGTTCCTGAATTGGTAAAATGTTAATGTCATTGATTAAGTCAGCAGGTTTCCAATTTTGACTTAAAAAACCTAATGTTTTTGTTAGTGTTCAGATAGAAGAATGTTAAAAATTGACCTAATATGTGAAAGCTGTATGCGTACTTCTACAGTTTCTGAAGTGTAACACATGAAAAATCATTGCACTGTCTTTGTTCCTGATGTGAGCTGTGGTACAGTTACTGTGCTTCTTGAAAGTGAGTCCTAGTTGTTTCTGCTTGTTGTTTTCTGTGCTAGTGGAGGGCTTTGGCCCTCCAGTCTTTCTCACAAGCAGTACTTAATGCTGCCAAGTCAGTTTTCCTAGAAGTAAGCAGCCTCTCGCCTTGAGTAAGGCCTAGAGAGTCACCTTTGTAAACCTTCTGATACATTTTGAAGTGTCTTACTATTCTGCAGTGTAAGAAAGGGCCATCACTATAGCTGGCAAATAGGGTACCCCTTCAGGTGTTTCAAATTTTAGAAGACTGAAGGGATTATGACAGTTGAGTCGGATTCTCTTGGATATGGCATAGAGGGTGAGACTGAGAAGGACTGAGAAGACAGAAAAGGTGTTTTGGGATTGCTTTACCAGTCCTTGCCTCAGGTGTGGGCATGTTAAAAGAAGGGCAAACGATGCCAGATTGTGTCATGGTATGTTCTCATCTCCAAGTCACACTTTCTTAAGAAAACATAAGAAAAAGAAAAGACAAACTCAAAAAAAAGTATAAAATACATACAATTAAAATATTTTTTTCTGTTTACCAATTTCAATTATATAATCATGTTAAGACATAATTTGTAAATGTTTCAGTGAAGGTACAGTTTCCATGCATCTGCTGCAAAGCTACCTGTGGGTGGACAAACAAAATGAGGTATTAATGAGAAACGGTTCTGTTGTTTCCATTGGAAGCATGTGTTCTCTGCCCGATAAAACCAATGAGCCTTTCCTCCTTTGCAGTTGATTGTTTCCTTATTTATATTCAGACCAGTATATTCTTAAAGTTGTTTGGGTTTTTTTACTCATTTCTTCTTTCCCTTTTAGTCTAGCATCAGTCTGTTCACTGCAATGGTATGTTCCCTCTTCTCCATTCACTTTATCTATACTTTTTTCTTCACAAAACAATCTTTTTTTAACAACATCTGTATGCTTCCACTCCTTTCAGTTATTCAATTTATATTTTATTACCAGAATTACCCTTTTCTCTTACCTCCTTTTTATTTACACATCATTTTTTCCTTAACACTGTGATTATTGAGTTTGTGCTCACCATATTGTATTGTCTTTGAATGTCACATCTTAGGATTCCTGTAAATATCAGCAGTACAGTTCTAGCTATGGTATCTGGCTGGTGTGCTCCCATTTTTTATGTTTTCTTAAAATTTATACCTCACTAGTGAAGTCTTGTGTGTGTGTTCTTGTGAAACTTGTTCTCCTTCTGGTTCTTGACTATTAATATATAATCTTGAATATCAGAGATATTCTCTGTGAACTTCATACTTTATCCAATTCAGCCAATTTCCTTGATGCCCCTTTGTTGGGCTAAGGAATTAATATGGAAAATGCAAATGACAATTTGTTTTAGTAAAAGAAGGTAAAGATTGTGAAACAGTTCTTGTCCTATTGGTCTTAAAGTTATACGTAGAGCTGAATAATGTTAATTTTACTTACCCTATGTAGTATGGTGCTTTGAGATGGAAAGATGTAATTAGAGCTGGCAAAAAAAATACTCACTGTGTATGTTTATGGGCTTTTCTGCTGAATGCAGTGTGATATGCAGTGTCGTCTTGGAACGAGATTATTTCCTCCTGGAGTTAGGTTCATTCTCACAGGTAATCTCTAAAGCATGGAAAATAGAAGAGTAGAAAAAACATTTGAATGTAGCCTTGGAGCAGGGATCCCTCATAGCCCTGGCTGGGTAAGGCCACTTTTGTGAGTAAAGCTGTCCGTAGGAGAAAGAGTAAATGGAAAAGGTGACAGGCCACTATTGGCAAAGATGGTGTGTGTGAGGGTAGCTACTAGTTCCTCACAATTTCCACTTTATTTTCCTGTAAGTACAGCCATAGATTCTATCCTTTTCAGTTTCTGGGGAAACCTTAAGTGTATGAGCAATGTTATCTTTAAGGAGAATCATCTGGTGTGATGGGAAATGATGGAAGTAGGAGAAAAGGAGTTACTTCTGTTTCCCAGTTAAGATTGAAAAAGGATAGGAACAAAGTTGCAAAAGTTGTTTTGTGGATTTGAAAATTACTTTAAAATGCTTCATCCACAGCTTTTTTAAACAGCCTGCAAACCCCAACACTGAAATGTCAGGTCAAAGGCTCTGCTGGTCCCTGCCCTCCTGCACTGCTCAGCCCTGTCAGAGGTGGGCAGACCAGGACGGAATAAATTTGCTATCTTTATGCTGCATACCAAGGTTAACAGGGAAGGGGTGTGCCAGCACAGAAAAGGAAGGGTTTGTTCTGCTTCCAATCTGTGAAATATTTCAGTGAAGGTAGCACAGAGTAGTATGTTTGTGTGTATACTTTACCTTTTACAAGTAGGAAACCTTCTGAACAGTGAGGTGCAAACCTGCCTGGGGCTTGGCACTTGAGAGGGGTGGGAACTCTGAAGATGAAGCATAGATAGGTTTCCCCAGTAGGCAGTGGATTTTAAAAATGCTTAAGATGTTTGTCAGGGGACAGAGTTAAAGTGAGATAAAGGATGTTACTTTAAAAAGAAAAAAGGAAGCACTCACTGGAGGTTGTGGTGCAAATCATTTGTTATTTGTGCTTTCTTGTATTTGCAGGCAAGTTGGCTGCTGGGAGGAGTTGAACCATGGGATGTTGATGAGAGAAGAGTATTGCAGCAGAACTAAAATTACAGGCAAAAAAATTAAAGTACTCTAGCGGGAAAAGAGTAATTCTGGCATGCCAGATATTCAGCATTAAGCATGCTTAATATTCACTTTAGTCTCATATGGCATATTTATGACCGGTATGTGTGCCCCAGTGAAGGCACTGTCTGAAAATATATTTGTTAATTGGTTTTGGTGCAAGAAGTAAACAGAGTGCATGTATTGCTCTACTTCACCCTCAGCACAATTTGCTTTTCGGTAGAGCAAGATGCAAAATGATTTCAAGTGTGCCAGGTTTAGGTTTCTTCTAGATTCGTACCCTTAAAATCAGCAGAAGGGAGGGAGGGGAGTTACTCTGTCTATTATCATCAAGCTCTGCTAATGTAGCTCGGGTGCCACGTGACTGCAGAAAAGGCTATTATCTCAATGAAAAGGAAACTGCTTTTTAGAGCAGCAACAGAACAGAAGCAGGAGGAATTTTCGAGTACTCCACCATGCTGGATTGTCAAAGGGGGATCTCTGATCAGCAGTTAGGGAAGGATTAGCGTGGCCAGTTTGTCAGCTGTCATTAGAAGCAGATGACAGAGATGATAAGCTGCTGTGTGCGCACGTCCTCACTCAGCATGTGCTTTGGTTTACATCAAGACGTAACACTGGTTTGGGATAATGGAGAGCTGATTTTTTAAGGCTGTAAATTCACTGGTAATTGTCTCTTTTTATATCATTATTATTATTTTTTGCTTTTTTAAATTTTTGCCTCCTTTTTAAAATAAAAGGCTAGTATGATGGATGGGGAATTTATCTACATCTTGGTCTGAAGACGCAGAAAAACTAGAGAGATCTGCCTTCAACTGCAAAGGCTGGAAGACGACAAGGTGTGTTTCTGAAGTGCTGTGACTTCATTGTTAGCACTCTCTTTTTCCACGTATGTGTGCTCCCGTGTGTGCATCCTAGGTGTCTGGATGTTGGGGCTGGGGGGCAGGGAAGCGAGGGAGGTGTTGATTTGGGAGAGTGGGAGGAGGAAGAGCTAATTTCTTTTCAAATAAGACAGTTTAAAGATAATGTTTCTAAATAACAAAGAAATTACATCAATTTGGTTCTCCAGTTTCTGTAGTTTCCCCCCTTTTTAATGGCTACAGGTGAACTTGTGGTTGCCTGCGACACTTTTATGGGTTTATGAGGCTAAATATATCTTAGTGCACAGGAAATATTTTTGTAAGCAAGTTTTCTGGCATCCAGGTTAATACACAAGCCCATCTATATTTTCCCACTGTCAAGAGGAGGTGGAGCCTGAGAGTGTCTTTTTCATTGCAGTAATTACTATTCAGTATTCAGTAATTTCTGTGCACATGAAAAAGTACAGCCTTATTCAGAATGAGACATTTTTGCTGTAAAGCTTTCTCTTTCTGACCAAGAGCTTAAGTAGACAAAACACATTGAAACATTTGTCGGTGTTATACAAGTTTCTTTATTCTCTAATCTTAGTAGATTTTTTACAACTATGTGATCCTGTGAACAGAATGACATTCAGTTAATCTTCAGACCTCGTATTTATCTCATGGTTATGCATGCTGATGTCATTAAATATCTTGGCAGTATTTACCTTTCTTTTAACCTTGGGAGGGCAAGACTTAGTATTGCAGATTAATTAAACTATAATATAACCTGAAGAAGGTTATAGATTGTTACTTGTAGTAAGTGAGGATAGTATGCTGTCTCCCCTGCTCGGGAAGTTATTTGCAGGCTTAGTGGCTTTTATTTTCCTGTCGTATACAGCATTAATCCCAACACTGCACTTTACCTCACAGCAATAATGCTAATCCTGAGCCACAAAAAAAAAGCCAAAATTAAGTGTTTGGATTTGTGTAGGAGTGCTTATTGTAACTTCCCAAGAGTTTTGCCTCCAAAGATAAGGGCAGGATTGGGAAGATGCATATAACTAGTTATTGCTGCAGTGCACTGGCAGTTTGCTTGAAGTGTTTTCCTGGATTCATATTGGAATAGCGGTGGTGACTGTCATGCTTAGAATGTTTAATAATTAACTAACTACATACAGGAAATGCCCTAGTTTATTTTATTTGGGACTTTGAAAAACTCATGCTACTTTGAGATAGGAGTGGGGAAGGAAAATATTATTGTTTTTCAAATTAATGTAGTGTGTGTTTGAAGAGACTTTATTTCATACTGTGAGGGCAGAGCCAGAAGAGTAAACAATTTAGCGCTATTTATTTGCTTGTTCCCTTTTGTCTTGGTTTGATTATTTAAATTGCTGTATACCTACATTTTGATACAGAGGCCTGGGGCAGGTGGTGCCATTGAGTAGAGGCTTGAGAGCCCGTCACATTTGCAGCGCCAAATGTTGAAGCCACAAGAACAATGAGACTTCCTCTCTGCTTCTTGTGTTTTCTTCCTTTACTTCATTACGGAAGATCTAACAAGATAGTGGGGACAGAGTAGTGTTTACTGAAATGTTGGCACCTGTGTTTTGTAGAAAAACAGATTTGTGCTGCTTGTACTGTCATTTTTATTTGCCTGATGCCTTTTAGAATGTACTAAGGGAAAAAAATTGAACAAAGTCAACCTTTTGTGTGGACTGTGCTCTTCAGGTGGCTCTGTGTTCTCTCAGAACTCAAGCTGGGGTGCTTTCTTTCAGAAGCAATTTCTTACAGAAATATGGTATACAACATATATAAAAAACTTCAAGCACTACCTTTTTATTTGCCCACTCTTCAAAGTTCTCTACGCTAGTGTGGTCAACAAGGTTACACTGGTAATCTTCAAAAGGTGTTGCTCTCTTTGTTTTTACCTCTCCCTCCCGCCCCCTTTTTTTTTTTTTTTTTTTTTTTTTTTTCTTTTTTCCTTGTCATCTGTGTAAAGTAAATTTCTTGTGCAAGGAAGGAAAGACTTGACTGCATTGCAAAATATGCTGTGTTGTAAGAAAAAACCCTTCTTGGAAAGGGTGAGATAGAGAAGTACTTTGAAATACTTCATTTCACTTCAGAGATCTTAGCACAATAATTAATGGCAAATGTCATTAATAAGTTAACTGGCTGGTTAGATTTTGCTTTATTTATTTACTTAGAGAAAAAAGGAGGAAAGGTGTGAAAACAGCCTTATTCTCAGAATCTGTTTAATTAATAAATGGAATAAATTTGTTGGTCCACTACTATAGAATAACCCTATAATTGTAATAAGTAAGTTGAGTTAAAGTTGAGTTAAGAGCTGAGGACTGGGCCCACAATCCAAGCTGTCTGAGCTGAGTGAAGGTGGAGACTGTAAGTTGATAATCATCGTACCTGCAAGGAAATCCTGATGGGGTCATCTTACTGTCTGCAGTCCTTGTTAGCTTTTCTTGTTGGCTTATGTTCAAATGTGGAAGGCCTAGAAACATGCCTGAATTGAACTAAAACTGTTTATTAGCTGCTAAAGCTTTAGTCTCTGAAGGTGGGGGCTAGGATTTGAAAGCCTGTGTCTTTCAGAAATGAGCTGCCCTTGTTAGCTGGGGGTCTGTGGCTGACCTGGTGGGTGGTTTCTCTGATAGCTGGGGTTGTACATTGAGGGATTGTGAAAGCCTGGGTGGGATGAGAGGTTGGAGAGCATAAGGAAGACAGCAGGAATTTGATGAAGTTTCTAAATGAAGAAACTAAGAAGTTTCTGATAAATAACTTAATTTGCAGTGTGTGTTGTACCTGAATCTCCTCATTGCTCTTCCCATTTCATTTTCTCCTATGCACGCTGTCCCCAAACAAACTTAATCAGGATATGGCTGTGCTCTGATTTTCCATTCTTTACAGTATAGGCTGTTGTGATTGAGTAGCTATCTAACCCAAGATTCCCATGAAAAAACTTATGATAGAACTGCATAATAATATTTTTGTTGTTGTTTTTCCTGAAGTTTTTCCAGGTGATCAGTCTGGCTAGTTTTAAAGTGTTCTTTTTCACTTCAGAGAAATGTATTGCAGGCTTCAGGTCAACTCCTTTTATAAATGTAGTGGGTGTTTCTTCCCCTCTTCATTAATTGTATTTCACTATATTCCAAGATTAAAAGTACTTATAATATATGCTAATTCTTTCTTAGCACTTGTAATTCTTTCTTACTATAAATGGTTTCATTATTAACACAAATTAATTCCAGTTTATTTTCACAAAGAAAATAAAATGGCTGATAATGAATATTCAGCTTTAATAGTAGAGTAACCTTGTTTTCCTTGGGCTGCCAGATACAAGCATAGTTGTGTCAGGCCCATGGAGTGATTTATGACCTACAAAAGAGAGAAATAACAGTTTGACATGTTCGTCTAGTAGACTAGGAGAAAAATCCAAGCTTCTGTGAAGTCAGTGATAAAATTTTGATTTATCCAGTTGAGTCATAAAATCCCCGTAGAACTCTACAGTTTTTTCCAGAATGTCATTTCGGCTGTTAAGGGAGTTGTGGCAAAGCTTATATAGTGCTGCCTTTAAGTGTTGATGAGGTCAAAGGAATACATGGAGTTTAGAAGGAACTGTGCACAACTGAATATAGGTTTGGAGGGGAGAGGAGGAAGGACAGCTACTCTACAGCTAAGCTGGAACCACGGGTTGTCAGAGGCAGAGAGGAGGTATCAGGGGAAGGGTCATTTGTAGTTTTTCCTGAGGCATCGGCCATTAGCTTCCATGGCAGACTAGTCACTAACTAACTGTTTCTTTCGTTTGATTCATACAGCTATCCCTGTATATGTGTTATTTGTTCATAGCTTTTATTTATATATACGTGTGTGTATACACATACATACATATAGATACAGGCTTGTGTCTACAAGGTTTTATTCCTTGGCAATTGACCAACTGAAGTAACTAGATTTGTATGAGTTTTCATTTTAAATGCTTAAAAATTACAGTTAAACTTCCCTCTTTTGTATTGTTGGTTGTTGTGTTTTACCTAAGCAAATAGAAGAGTATAAATGAAGAGGAAGTATAAATGTCTGAGACAGACATTAAATTTGAAGGCAAGTAATTGTTATTCCTGTTCCCAGTTCAGTTCGTAAACTCATGGATGCATTAAAACAGTATCTGATTAGGGTGTCCAGGTTGCTGTGGACATTTTAACTTCTGTCAAGTTAATAGTCTTCATAAGTATTTGCAAGGTGCTTCTGTGTGGCTCTGACATAATTTATTCTATTAGTTTTTATGTTTGTGATTTGTAACAATGTGTGTAGTTAGTACTTTCAATGCCTTTGACAAGAGTTTAACTCGTATCTAACACATCTGTATTAGAATACAAAACTAATTCTGCGTCTTGGGTGATGATGCAAGTGTGATCTTTTATGCATATTGCTATATTCTCTCAAAAAGCATGTATTAAATTGCTTTTTTTCAAATTTTAATAAGAAAAAAAAAATTTTTTTTCTACTTCCCAACTCTCATGCTGCTGCTCCAATATAAATAGGTGATACTGACATGGATACTGGTATAAGCAGGAAGAATCCGCTGAGAGGAACTACCTATTCATATAAATATAGGATAGTAATAAGGGCTAAACCCCATCTGCTTTCTCCCATAGCATCTGGGACCGTGTTGCCAGGGTACCATCTGGGAGCAGGGCTGAGGTGAACCAGCTTAGACTGAGTAGGATGCTAAATTCTCTGGTGGAGATGCTCTAAAAATATTTCAAAGGCAGAGAGGTTGGTTAAACCAGGCACTATACTGAAGAGGACTTGGGTATTTAATTTCAAGAAGTAGTACCAGGTTCTGAACCTCTCATGTGCACTGGCCGTGTCCCTGACTGACAGGAGACATCAACATGAAGTAGAATTCACCTCATAGCCAGCTGCTAACATTACAATGTCCATGGCTATTTGTGGAGCTGAGCACTAGCATTTATATAACTTGATTATATGTATATTTGACTTTGGTCTGTTGTTAACTTGCAACCTTCTGGAATAAAGAAACTTGAGTTGATTATTCTTCAATTCATAGTTGATTGTTACACACTGTTAAACTAAATGTGTGCTCATTATAGCATCTGAGTACTTTAGAAGTGTGTGAATATGTAAGTGTATCTGGTAGGTATGTGTGGAGTAGGTTACTCATTCACCATGATAACAATGTTAAAATGTGTAGAAATGTGTTTAGATAATATTAAGGTACACTTCCTGCAAATCAGTTTTAATTTGGTGCTTGGCGTTTAGCATTTGAAAGAAGTGTCTGAGGTTTCAACATGCTTCCTAATAATAGGTGGTTGGGTAGAAGAGAAAAACAAACCCTCTTAGTGCTGCATCTAAGTGAAAATAAGAATACTGAGTTTAATTTTTTATTAGGCACTAGAGAAGATACATAGAGCTGGGCTTTCTAACCTGCAGCAAAAATTTCAGTAAGATAGTGTTTTCAATAACAGCATCTACTCTGGGACTAAAGAAAGATGATTTTGATTACCAGGCTAGAGCTAGGAAAGTGATGGAATTCAAATTCACCTGTGATAGGTGTAATAACTCTGTGTACTATTGTATACAACTGATGTGAAAATGCCATGCTGTTCTCTCTGGCTCACCCTCTTCTTTTTACTTTTGACCCTTAAAGAACCCAGTTTCATGAGCTTTTTATTAAAGGAATATGTTTTATCTAAAGTAAACAGACTAACAGGCAGGTATTTGACAGGTAGTTAACTGAAGTTAGATCCTAATGTAGGCATGCCCATGCCACAGAGATGCATAAATGCCTTTGCCTCTTGTCATTGGTCATACTTTTCACGCTGCCAGGATTGGTATCTTGACATTCAGACTGAACTGTAAGAAATGTATTCATTGTATCAGTTATATTTATGAGATTAGAAAATGTTCCTGGATATGAGTTTTTCTACAGGGCCTTATGCTTGTGAGAGTGGTTGTTTCAGTCTTTCCCTCTCTCTGGTCTGGTTTTCCCCTCACTCTTTTGGTAGTTTCTCGGGGGGAGGTTGGTGTGGGAATTTAAGTGTGCAAATAACAGTTTTGAAACTGAGATCGGCAGAGAGGATTCAGTAGGAGTTAAAATATACTTAACTAACTGTTCCAAAAGTGCCATCAACTGGAAATGAAAGCTATTTAAATACAAAGTTTTCTATAATATTAATCTTTCTATGTTGTTCGATTTGCTTCATTTGTAAGCTGTGCTAGCCACAAAGTCTTACTTTAAATGACAGTAGATTTGAAATACTGTGCTTAAAAATCAGAAAAATCCTAGTTTAAATAAACATGTGAGAAGCTGGATTTTTAATTTTCTTATTTATTTATTATAACTTGGCTGCCACAAACAAAGGGATGTAAGAGTGACTGGCATATATACAGATAATGTTCTGGCATTGTATTTCGTTTTTAAATCTGGTATTTTATGGGGAGCTTTAGTGGTATTAAGCAGCACTTCTTGTGTTGTTGAGTATTAAGAATCAGAAACAATTCTAGATAACAAGAGAGACCTGCAATTACGATACAGTCTTGAATGATTTTTTTTCATTAGTACCACCTGTGTCCTTTTCGATGTTGTGGAGAAAATGGACCTTTTCCTTCTTAAAAGTGGAAATGGAGCAAAACTCTTGTATGTTACATAAAAAACAGTACTTTCTTCCTGTGATATTTTTTTTTCTGTTGTCTTATTAAAACCTAGTCTTGCTATTCCTGAGCATACTAGGGAGGGCTGACATAGTCTAATCCGTAAGCGGCTGAGTGAGTGGTTCTGTTAAGAGCCTTAGCCTATGGGAATACAGAAGGTAGGAGCCATCTTAACAGTGCTGAGTTTTTGCAAAGTCTCAAGCAGAACTAGGGTTTCTCAAACCTGTGGCTTTTAATGTCTGAGGTAAAACTCCTTCTCCTTCAAGATCTATTTGGATTTTAAAGAAAGTCCTATTAAATACCAGTCTGTAACACTGAACATTAACGTTAGCCATTTATTTGATTGTTACAGCATGTGTTAAAGAGCTGCTGCCACCCATTTGCAGCCTGATGTGTTTATTAGATCGTCTTCCCAGTGGCATCTTGAAGTGTCTTTCAGCTAAAAAATTAATGAGCATTATTGGCTTTCAGGCTGCAAATGGAATGTGTCTTATACTGTCTAATACACTACTCTAAAGCCATTACACAGAAGTGAGGGAAAAGATATTGTTGAGGAAGGAGCCTTTGGCTTAAGCATTTGTTTATAGTGTGTTATGGCTTTTTGTAGAGTGAGCAAAAATGTGAGTAGTAGGTGTTGGAGCCGGTTTTCTGTGTTTTTGTATGCGGATTTAATGCCATTTGCTAGTAAATTATATTCCTTTTCTTAGTTCTAGTTTGTGGAGTTCAAGAATAAAGTAAAATTTAGTAAATATTTACCATAGATCTTGCTTTAATTTTACCTCTTACAGGCTCTTCTTCAAATGAAGTCTTATCTTCTAAGTAACAAGTTTTCAGATAGAAAAAGCCACAGGTGCACATCAGATTTTAGTAAAAATCACTTAAAGATTACTATAATTTTGCTGCTCACTTCCTCATAGAAACTTGTTTTCTATTTTCACTTTGTACTAGGGTACTGTTGTGACAGATTTTAGGCAGTTTCATCGATAGTGAAAATGGTAGTGCTGCTTGCTGCTTCAGGAAAAAAAAAACATGTCCTTGAAAAAGTTAATTAGTATTTTTAATATGAGGTTTGCATTAATAACTGAGGTATTGGACATTTTGCTTATTTTGGCCGACTGGCATTATTTCATTTGGGATATATCTGAATTCCAGGTGTTCAGTGATGAAGGATGGGTATAGTAGTTGGTTGTAGAACATATGGTTTAATATGTTCTTAACTTTCTGTCAGTCTTTTTTTAGTGGTGGATCTCTCACTTTAATTTAATTGTATCAGACAATACAGCCTTTTTTTTTTCTCCCCCTTTTATTTCCATTGATTTTTCATCTCCATTGTTTCTTGTGTTTTTTTTCTTTTCCAAACCCTGTCCCATGTCTCTCTGGATTTGTTGAACTACCTGTGCAGGAGAAGGTTTGCAGGCAAGGAGGCTGAGCTTTTTGCAAACACAGTGCAGTGCACAGGGCTCAGTTAGCTGATTCGGATTCTGACAGGTGCTACAACAAAAAGTACTGGGAGTCAGAGCAACCCTTTCTCCTGAACTGCTGTGGCTCACCAATAAATGATTTGCCTTAGGCTCCAGTGGCTTCAGTCTCTGCTCTGGCATCTTATCCTGCCTCTGACAGCAGTTTCCTTTTTTAGGCCTGGGAAAGTAGCTAGCAAGTATTGTCTTCTTCAGAAGGGTTGAAGGTTGCAGTATGTATCAATATTAATTCAGGTTCAGAAATGGAGCCAGTGAAAAAAGAGTTCATAAGCAGGAAAAAAATGTGAAGAATCGGACGTTACACGTGACTTCCAACTTTCCTCTGACTCCTACCAGAATTAATGCTGTGAGGGGTGCATCAGCAATTTTGAAACTGAGACTGAAAGCTTGTAATCATGAGAGCTTCACAGGAAAAAAAAAGAAAAAAGAAAAGAAAAAAAAAAAAAGTATGTTGGAGTTTATAATTGACCACAGAACTATTAGCTGTTTATAATTTTTAATTGCACTCTTAGAGAAAATTTTGCCAAACTTTTCACTGCCTTGTTATATTTTGTGTCAGTTAACAGCATTTTTTGCCATTTATTACTCAACAAAACAGGGACTTTAGTAAATTACTTCTGTATTTATCAGTTGCATTTATACTAAATGCACATATTGTTGTGCAGGAAGAGTGGTAGTGTAGTACTGCTACCTGATTGATCACTATATTGTAACTTACCTTTTGTTTGCTGCTTTTCAGGTTGAAATAGCAGCTTTGAAGGTGTAATCCTCATTTATTCTTTAACTGCACTTGTTAGGCTTATAATAAATCTGACAGTTTAACAGGCCCTGTTTGGAAGATGGCCTGCCCTGATAAGAGATAAAATGCACATTATCTTCTTCTGCATTGACTCTGGATGATTAACTGGATTCACTAATGCTGAGGATCAGTGCTGGAAGGTTTACTCCAAGTGCCATGTTCCTTTATGGCATTTGAGGCATGGAGAAGATGATAGAAATTCATGCAGTGTCTTTGTGCTAGATTTTTTTCTGTCTCCTCTTTCATGGGTCCTGTACTTGTCTTTTTCTTCCATGTGCTTTATTTCTGGGTTAACACTGTTTTATTTTTTTTTCCCTTTGAAAGATGAATGTCTTGCAAAAGTATGTTTACTGTTGCTTAATAATAAGGTGAAGTCTCTCTGTGTGCTTTAACTTAAAGCAGTTACTGGTGGAGGATGTGAAGGAGGATGTGCTGTCACAATGAGAGCAGAAACTATTGTTTTGTTGCTGATAACAAGAAAAAAAATTTGAAACCTCTTTCAGGCCCTGTTGTTTCAGTCTCCTAACATCTGGTAGAAACTGGTCGGGTGTTAATGATTACGATTACTTACGAAAGTAAGTTCAAGAGTTTATTAATTTAATTTTTCAGAGTTTGTGATTTACATTTAACAGTTGGAAAAAAATGACCAAGTGTTTGTCTGCACATATTTTGGATGCTTAGACTTATGATAGCGAAATGGAGAGAACAGGAAAGCACATCTCTGATCATAAATACAAATAATGTATTTACTTACGTGAGAGTCGTGTTGGTACAGATTATCTGTTGAAGCCTAAAATTAATTCTTAAGGTATTTTTAGTAATAATAATTCCACTTCTCTAATTATCTCTCCTTCCTTGTATGAAAATGTTGCAGTGAGTGTGTTTACCTTTCCATTGCTCCATTACTCCTCAGTGATGCTCAGTGGAATTGAAGCTTGAGGAGCGTCTGAGTCAACATTAGAAGTTCAGTTATTAGTTATTGTTGTGGGTTTTTGCAGGACAAATGAAAAATATAACCTAAACATACATATTGAGAAGAAAAATCTGCTACCACCGCTGAAAGCAAAATGTTAATCCCACAGTGGGATATGAAGTTTGTATTTTAGAGTGCAGTACAGCTCCCAAACAACTTACAAAATAAAAACAGTGTGTGTTCTTTCATGACAGTTCATTCTGCAAAACAGCATTCAAATTTGGCTTTGGAAGACATTTTCTTTCAAATAAAAGTTAGTTTGGTTCAGCATCTGACTTATCATGATACTGTTTCTTTCATTAATATGTCTCCGTCTCTTTCCTCAATGCAGTGACTATTGCTGGTTTTGTTTTTAGTGATTCCAAATTTGGTTAAGCCTTTTCCTATTCTATACCATTCTAAACAAACCTTACCCACTCTTCCTTGATTTTTGTCTCAGAAGACATGGTAGGATTGAGACTACGTTTCCATTTCATCTAAAGCACTAAATAAACTGAACTGTTCATTTTCTTTCTCTTCTTTATAGAAATTACTGCAGAGATGCATAAAAAGATGAGTAGGATGAATGCTGCTTTCTAATCTAAGGTAGTTCCCTGTTGGGTAGGTTTATTGGAGTAAAACTTTGAGCCTCTGACTTACCGTTCTACTCACTGTGGCTTCAGTTTTGAATTGTCATGTTTCTGGGAAAAATTAAGACTTCAATTTTGGGAGTTCTGTTTTCTGGTCTGAGAAGTTATCCATGTGGTTCAGGAGCTGAAGAATACTTAGAAAAACTTTGGAAGTTCCTAAATGATCTTGTTTAACATTACAAATTTATTTAATATTACAAATTTTTGTGTTTTGTAAAACTATTAGTAATAATGAATAACTAACAAATTTTGAGATGAGTAAATTGATTTCTGGAGGGAGTTAAGGCTGAACTAAAAAAAACAGTATAGGCAATTAAGCTGCTCCTGACCCAAAAGTGTTTGTTTATCTAAAATTCATCTATCATTTCAGTTTAAATTTATGAGGTTTTTCACTTTAAAGTTTCCTAGGTGACAAGCTTTTTTGTACTACATGTGCCCAGAAGTACCTTCTTCTGAAAGCTGTGGTTTTAGTTCCTTGCTTACGCAGCATTAAACTTGTAGAGGTACTTAGACTAGAGATCATCTAATAGTGTGCATAGATCTTGAGTGTGACTTAGCTCATGGAAAAAAAATATGGAATAGCTGCTTTCCAAAAGATGTGAGGAAACTGGGAGGGTGCTCACCTCTTTGAGTTTACTTGACATGTGAGAGTCATTGCTGAGAAATGGGGAATATGGGAGATACCTTGTGTCTCAAGACAGTGATTGAACTAAATACTGGTGAGTTTAGTATGGGCAACACACCTGAAGATTAGTATTGCGCTGCAAGAGGTAATTAACCTTGCCCTCTTTGTGTCATAGAATGTCCAGTTTTGGCAAGCAGATAGCCTACCACCTAGAGGGCTGTTCTGCATGATGAAAGGTTGACTTTGATGTAGCACTGTGAATGCCCTAACTGGGGTCACTGGGAGTTCCCCAGCAAGGACAAAATGATGGAGTTTGTGATGCTACGTCTTCCCTTTGAGAGGTCAGCTTTGCTCTACTGCAGAACCAGAGCTTTCTTGCTCTTCTTGAAGTGGCTTGTTCTCAAAATGTTGGCAATATATGGGTACATGCAGATACACATATACATGCATAGACATAATTGATAAAAAGATAATCCAGGTATTTTTCAAATAAGATCTTATACCATGCATGTCAAAGACAAGCTGGGAGCAGTGTATTCCAGGGATGAGCATATTTTTCATGACACTTTGACCAGTATCTTAAAAAAAGACATTATGCCACTTTCTCCTCAAACTGGTTAAAAAGAAAATACTTCTTTGTAAAAGGAATTTTTTTCCTGGTGTTTTGTTGATTTTTGGTTTTGGTGTTTTTTATTAGGCAAAATATTAGATTGTGGTCAGTTCTGCCTGAGACAGTTCTGAGTCTTTGTGACAGTTGGTTTGCTCAAATTTCAATAAGTAGCCTTCCTTGTCATCCCTGCAGGACTGTTTAGATCTCTGTCTCTGCGCTGCTTCTGCCCAAATATTCTCAGTTTCTCAGCCAGTTCGCTGGGAAAACTAAGACTTCCAGTGTGAACATCCTCTTACCAACACAGGCTCTGGCTGCTAAATTTTGCACAGTATCAAAATTAAAAGAAGAAGGAGACCACAGTTTTAACCCACAGTGTTGAGTTCAGTGCATGGCTGACTGGGCCAGCAGAGGAAAGGGAACTGGTGGGGCAGAAATGAAGGGATTGAAGGAGGTTGTGGACCCCCTTGTTTTGATCCCTGATTTCGATTTTATGGTGATGTGAATTGATGGTGGGATTATGGACTCCAGCTCTTATTTTAGCATGGTATGAATAACCTCCTGGAGACCCCTCCTTCACGGCCCTCGTGTTTATTTATCTGCTAATCTCAAGCAATACAGGAGCTCTCTGAAATGTCTGGCAATGTCTCCCTGCCAGCATCCTTACTGAACTGGCAGCAAGTAGGCAGATGGTGAGCTAAGACTGTCCTGAATTGCATGAGCTTTTTGACCATTTACATTATCTCCTTATGCCCTTTGTAACTGTTTTCTGCCTCTGAAGTATCTGTATTTATTGAAAGGTAAGTAATATGGGCAGGCAATTTTTGTGTGCTCCTGTGGTACATAGGACAGCCCATGGCCAGGAGCAGGGAAGGATTTCGAGCTGTTTACTGCACAAATCAAAATAAGCTTGTGTTGTTTTAGCACAGGATACCTTGAGAAGTTATTTTCCTTATTAAGTAGATGATGCGTACAGAATATCAGTTCCTCTGTGGTCTCTACTGTTGACAGATGTTCTATTTCTCTGACACTGTACATGTACTTGTGAAAGCATTATCTTCTGATTTTTAGCAAAAGCTGCATGTGCTACTTTTTTGTGTAGCTGAGATACACTTTCATTTTGTGTATTTGGATTCTGTTGTGTGGCACTGTGGCTTTCCCTTTGTCTTTCCTCATTCAACCTTGCAAAATAGCCATGAAAATTCAGCAGCCCAAGCATGAAAGGTACTTACCTGTTTTTACATACGGGTAACAATCGTAGAGATGATAACGCTTTGCTTGCCCACCACAAATTTTCTTCTGAAGCAGTGTTGTATAGCATTTTGTGGGGTCATAAACACAGTATTTTTATTGGTACCTTTCAAACAAACTGTTTCAGAAGGTAGATTTGCGAAGGAAAAACTGAGTTGAGCATGAAACAAGAAACTTAAACATATTAACAAAGAACTCAAGACTTTTCCACCATAACCCTTTCTTGCACTTTCTTCCTTTTAGTTGCTGATATGTGTTCAAGATGAGTGGGATGGGAGAAAATACCTCTGACCCATCCAGGGCAGAGTCAAGAAAACGCAAGGATCCTGATCAGCTTGGACCCAGGTTAGACCAGTTATGCCTGAAAACATTGAAAGTGAAAGTTTTTTTTAAAACTTACATATGCATATAATTTTCAGTTGGAAAATTACCCCATTGTTGCAAAGAGAAGTCAGTACCAAACTACTCTTGATTCAGTAATTCTGTGTTGGTTTGGGTTTGGGATAGGGGTGGGGGCTATTGTCTTTAACTACTATTTGCTTGTTTGGTTTGAATCCAGTGTTGTGCCAAACACGGAATTTTGGTGGCAGTATAGGAGCTATATAAAAATCTTTTTGGCTAATCACTGCAAGGGGTCTTCAGTCCCTCATCTAGCAATCTAAGATTTTGCCAACTCTCCTGAGTGTCATAAGCAGGGACCTGAAAAATATTCTTCAGTTTTATAGCATTTGCATTACCAACACAATTTTTACCAGTCAATTAGCATTTTTTCTTGCAATTGTTTGTCATAATTTTACAAGGAGTATGGATTGTTTGGCTTAAACTTTTAAGCTTTTTTTTTCTCATACATGGGTCACTATGTGATACTTGTTGGACTCTCAGTCCCCTGTGGAGTGATACTTGCAAGTGTTCAAATTCCACCCCCTGAATTTTAATCCTCTCTTGAATTTCAAATTCCAAACTTCTTTTGAAAAGGGGTTGGTGAAAAATATTTTTAATGGTCCTTTCCTTGTCCCAGAGGAAACCTTTCTGCTTGAGAAACTTGCACAGTTTTGTGTGTGTGAGAGAGGGCAGTTCTCTCTGTTTTTGTGCAACTATTCTCAAGCCATCTTTGAGCTAGCCAGAAAGCAAGCAATCAGTCATTAAATACAACACTTTTATGAACTCCTCTTTCAGCCCTAAAAGAAGTACTGAGAAACGCAATCGTGAGCAAGAGAATAAATACATTGAAGAACTTGCAGAGCTGATTTTTGCAAATTTTAATGATATTGACAACTTTAACTTTAAACCTGACAAATGTGCAATCTTGAAAGAAACTGTGAAGCAAATTCGTCAGATAAAAGAACAAGGTAAGGAGACTGATTAATTAACTTTGAATGCTTTCTGTGTTGATTGTTACTTTATTTTTGGCAAACTCAATAGTCTCTTCATCTTTTCTGTAGCAAATTCCCAGGTTTTTCATTAATCAGTAATGAAAAATGCTGTAATGTCATGTTAACAGTGTGCTAAGTATCATATTCAGTATTTTAAAAAGGAGCTTGATGTAAAATTCATAAATGTCCAAGAGAGAGAAGATTGGTGAGTCCAGTGTGTGCATCTAATGAAATTGATATCAGTTTTGCTTTTATAAAAGTTAAACTAGGAGATGGCTTTAGGGAAAAAATAAAAAGACTACTTATATACTCTTATGTAGATGATGAATCCATGTAAAATAGGAATAATCCAGGAGAGTGGGGTATTAAAGTATTCTGCATCCCCCCCCGCTTTAGGGAAAAAATAAAAAGACTACTTATATACTCGTATGTAGATGATGAATCCATGTAAAATAGGAATAATCCAGGAGAGTGGGGTATTAAAGTATTCTGCATCCCCCCCCGCCCTGCCTTTTTTTTTTTTTTTTTTTTTTTTGTATGAATAGATATTGTGGACTAAATTATCTGTGTCCCTTAAATGATGACATCATATCCTCAACTACAATAGATTTGAAACTATTTTAATCTCTAGATAGGGTCCTGTTATAAATGTAAACCAGAGAACATGATAGTTTTCTTCCTGTTCTTTGTCTAGAAGATTGGTTCTTTATTTCTTTTCTTTTGATATATTTCCTATCTAAAGAAAAAAAATCTTTCAGAAACTGAAAATCTTTGGAGGTGGTTTTTGTGGCACAGGTCTGTCTTCTCTGGGCAGGTGTGAATGGAACTGCAGGTGTTTGGGTCAGATTCAGATTGTTAAAGTAGGTGCATATAATTTTTCTCCTAATTTAGAAGATTGCAGTCTCTTTATAAAACGTGTTTAGAGCAATTCCTTTGGTTTTCAAACACTCTAATGTCTTTCACTTGTTCAGTATTCTGATTTCTGTGGAAAAATTAAGCTTTCTTTTCCATACTTTATATGTGAAGTTAAAGAAGTGGAGATCAAGTGTTGCATAATTTAGAATCAGATTTCCTTTTAAAACAAGTAGGTGAGTAGACCTGTAGTTTCAGGCATCAGTTTATTCCAAGGTTAAATGGAAAGTGGAAAGTGTCCTATTATGTATTAGATGCCTCTGAAGTGGTTTTAATAGATTATTTTTTGTGTATGTTCCTATTTCTCACCTTGTTCTCTTCTTATTGCTACTCACTTGCCATAATTTTTTTAAATGGATACTCTAGTGAAGTTGCTGAGTAACATATTAGAAATATACCTCTTTACCTAGCATAGTGTCCATCATCATTTTGCACTTTGCTGACTTTTGAGACTTTTTTTTCCTTTTTTTCTTTTTCTCACTCTTAGTTTCAGATTTTTGTTTTGCTGTCACAAAGAGACACATTCTCTTTATGCTTTCCTGTAAAGGGATAAGGACAAAAGGTTGTGTTTTCCTGGGAAGTGCATGCATAGAGAAAAATCTGCTTGTCCACTTCGTGACTGTCTCAGCAATTGTAGGACATCTCGTCTGAAAAGTTAGCTCTTGTTAATGGCAACTTTGGCAAATTCAGGGTTTTGTTGTTCAGGGCCAGTATCATAAAACCAGTTTTTATATAGTAAAGTGTTCACGTTCATCAGACCAGGTTTCATGTAAATTATTTAAATCATCATGGGCTGGAATTGTACCAGAGCCGAATGTGCACTTCATTTTCTAAGCTCATAAAGTTTTATTGCAAAACCAACTGAAAATACAATTATAAAGACAGACTAAAATGCTGTGCATGCTTTTTATTTCAACTAGTAGTAGTTTGCAACCCTGGAGCAGTAAAGATACTAAATTACTCTTTATGAAGTTCATTTGTTCCATGAGGTTCTTCAGCAGAGAACAATTAGACTGTCTGATAACTGGTTAGGTCTGTGCCTAAAACTCATAGCTGGTATAGGCCGGACTTTAAGCCTCTCTGTGGGGCATTGCCAAGGACTGAGACCTTCAAGGGGGTCATTAGTAGCATCTCAGGATGTAGAAACGAAGATTAGAATAATTGAAATCAATCCTTTAAACTCGTAAGTTTGATATAAATTCCTATATAGAAGCTACATCTTTGTTGTTGTGGCAAATTTAAAAGGCTTTTCCTTTAAGAAGAAAATCAGATGACAGCATATTCTGAAATGCAATGTTATTTTAAAACAGGCATTTCATTAACAAATCTCACTCACACATAGTAAACATTTAAACTACAGGAAGAGTACAGTACCACCTGTACTTCTGTTGAGTACCACAAAAAAACCTGTTTGCTAAATGAACTACTTGAAATTACTGATTCTACACTAACACAGAGAAACTAAGATGGTTCAGTTTTTGTGCAGTAGGTCTTCTCTGCATTTCTTCAAAGATAGATTAGCTTAAATTAGTGAAAACTTTTTTTACAGTTTTATTTATAGAAGTTTCAGTAAAGCAGCTGGGTATCTGAAATAAATTCTAAAAATTCTTCACAAATTTTCCTCTTTGTCTATGAATAGAATTGCACATTAAGGTCTAATTGCTTACAAAGGCACCGTCAGTTATAAATACCTTGTAAAGCTACTGAAAGCAACAAGTTTTATAGCTGCTACTGAGATTTAACAAGGAGACTTCATTCTATATTTTAGGAATGAAAACGTGGAAGGAAGAAATACAGATAGATGTTTAATTTCCCATGTCAAGCTTGCTGGTCTGGTAGTTGAAAAATGTAATAGATATTTTGCTGTAGTAATGCTGTATAGTTTAGCATAATGTCATCCTGATCTATTTTGTAGGCAAGTATATATTTGCAATACTATATCTGTTATATTTATATCATTTCTCACAGTATATACTTCAAAGATTCTTTAGTTGTGGTATGTTAGAGATTCGGTTTATTACCATTTGAAACCAAGTTGTAAATATATGCATGTAACTGAATTCTTTAGAAGAATTAAAGGTATTTGGAGGATGTAACCATGGCATGTTTTAATCTGGGTTTTGAAATTGTTTTAGCATTTGGTAAAATGAAGACAAGTTTCTTTACAGAGGTTTAATTTTCTACTGAGGACTTCTGCCATCTTACCTTACAGTGATCTTACAGAGATTTGTGGATATCTGGAGGAGATGAAAAAACGTGAATTTAGCAGTTAGATGAAATAGAAGTTGTATTAATGTAAATCTTAAGTGGGTATTTCTTGAGACTTGTGTTTCTTTAAGCACTTGGGAAAAAATATAATTTGGGGGTTTTTGTAACGTGAAAATTATTAGAAATGGTGGTCTTATGGTTATGTTACGTGGTCATGAAAGTGTAAGCTCTCCTGTTATTTGCAGTCTACATTAAGTTACTTTGAAAGAGTCACATATGTTGCAGATGTGTTCATAATGTACATGGATCTGCATAAGCACAGTAAATTCCAATTTGCATGTGCTTAATTAAAAAGGCTTGTTCTAGGCAAGTGTAAAGACCACTGGGGATAAATGTTCCTTTACATGCCAGACAGCCAAGAAGCTGTGAAGCCATTTGGTTGTACTTAAGAAATATATTTAGTAAAATAGTATCTGATTTTAGGGTCAAACCTTATTTTTAAGAAAAAAATTTGGCACTCAAGACAGATTAATTTCAGGTGTATAAGTACTGCTGAAAATGTTTTCTCGTATCTGAAGACAACAAAATTCTGACAACAAAATTAGTCTGGATTCTCTTCTTTCTTAGTTTATAATCAGTTGAATTGTTTACATAAATCTTGTTTTATTTCATACCTACACTAGTCCTTTTCCTTGAATCTTGTCATCTGCCTAACTCCTCTCATTATGTTAGCATTTTTCTTTTCATTATTGTTTTTGATTGATTGCTCCCCGCCCCCCCCTCCCCCCCATAGTTAAAAGCTGTCTTTATCCATCATGCTGACCTCAGTCTCAGCAGGTAATAGCTCTCATTTTAAAGCAGAGACTATGTGTTTGATTTCACTATTTGAATGTCTTCTGGTTCAGGCTTTGAAACCTTCATTTCTTCATTATCTGGTTTTGCTTTTGCCCTCTTCTCTGGATATCAGCAATGCAGTAGGTACAGAGAATACTGAAGATCACCTTAAGCTTCTTCAGCAGTTTCTCTAGCTAAGCAGTCTCCTCTGACACCTTCAGTTGGCATGCTGAAGAATGTGTCCTGACATCAAGTACAAGATGTGGTGGTTATTTTTTTTCTCTAGTCCCCCGAGTACCTTTTATCAAACTCCAGGTCTGCATCTCTTATTTTTCTCCTTCTACTCTCCATGTCTCTCTGTTTTTTTTTTGATTGATTGCTCCCCGCCCCCCCCTCCCCCCCATAGTTAAAAGCTGTCTTTATCCATCATGCTGACCTCAGTCTCAGCAGGTAATAGCTCTCATTTTAAAGCAGAGACTATGTGTTTGATTTCACTATTTGAATGTCTTCTGGTTCAGGCTTTGAAACCTTCATTTCTTCATTATCTGGTTTTGCTTTTGCCCTCTTCTCTGGATATCAGCAATGCAGTAGGTACAGAGAATACTGAAGATCACCTTAAGCTTCTTCAGCAGTTTCTCTAGCTAAGCAGTCTCCTCTGACACCTTCAGTTGGCATGCTGAAGAATGTGTCCTGACATCAAGTACAAGATGTGGTGGTTATTTTTTTTCTCTAGTCCCCCGAGTACCTTTTATCAAACTCCAGGTCTGCATCTCTTATTTTTCTCCTTCTACTCTCCATGTCTCTCTGTTTTTTCTAGTCTTTTTTTTTTTTTTTTTTTTTTTTTTTTATGATGGCATCCACCTGTCTTATTTAGATTCACCTGTCTTATTTAGATTTAGAGTGTGATATAACCCACTGTGCCAAAGTATCCCCAAATGCAATTGTACATCTCAGTTCCATTTGCTGCGGAGTCCAGCTTTCATATGTCACCAGTTTCTGAAGAAGTTTTGTGTTCTTTGGATCAGTAGAGGGAAGGGATATCAGGGTGGCAATTATAGTCTAGCTGTTAATTTACACTTTTGAGTTCTCACATCTTGTTTCCTGAATAGCATTACAAGACAGACCATGTGAAAGCTAAAACAGTGTTGGGAGAAGTACTTGGTAAAGAGAGACATGCAAGAGCTATGGTACCTCTATGAATTAAGAAGGCTTGTTGTTAATCACATGCATCTTCTTTTTCTTGTTTCACTTTTGATAGCAAAAACAGTTGTTGCTTCCCCATAGTAGTATTGCTTTCTAATCACAGGGTCACTCCACCAGGGTATTGTTGCCTCTAGCACTGGTATGTATGCAAGTAAAATCGTTTGCTAAAGGAAAACAGCATGGTCTTAAAACTGTAATAAGGTGTTACTTTATCTGCTGCTACTTTGACTTTATCAGATCTGAATTTAGATTCATATTTCACAAGGTATTTAAGCAACTGCCTAACTTTAAGCAGATGAGTAATCCCTGTTAAGTCAGTGGAACTACTTAAAGGTTTAAAGTTATGTGCATATATATCTTACCAAAATAGGATATTAAGACAAGGAAATATATGCAGACTTGTGTTGTATTGGGTTTTTTTTTGTTTTGTTTGCTTTGCAAATATTTCAGTTGATCAGTTTTACTGTAATTATATTTTTTATGTTAATCACACTTGAGATGGCAGAAGATATAAGATTTATGCCAATTTTTTTAAATAGTTTTGCATGGCTGTTATTATTTATATGTACTGTACTTTCAGCCTGATAGGATTTTAAGACTGAATTAAGTGTCAGAGGAATTTGTTTCTGTGAAGTTGAGCAATTTATGCTGAACATTTACCAAAAAAAATCTATTACTGAATTTGTTTTGCTGTCTCCTTTACCTACGGCTGCGAGTGATACACTGAAAATGGCTTTGATCTTTCTCTGTATGTTGTAAAACTTTTTGGCTAAATATCCAGTTATGTTGACTTTACTGTTTCATGCCTCCAGAGAACTGATTCACTGAAGAATTTAAACTGGGTTTAAGTAATGCCAGATCATCAGTTTCTTTTCTGGCTCTTATGAAAAGTGGTCATTTTTTGCACGAATAGTTTCATTAACATTTTGGTTTTGTTACTTTGGTCTATGTATAT
The DNA here is from genome assembly GCF_000747805.2 of Chaetura pelagica. Lineage (NCBI taxonomy): Eukaryota > Metazoa > Chordata > Aves > Apodiformes > Apodidae > Chaetura > Chaetura pelagica. The sequence continues at coordinate 5,393,529 of NW_009952893.1, read as the reverse complement.
TAGGCTTCTGGGAGTGTAGTAAAATGTCTTGTATAAGGAAGATGGAGACATCTCTTCCTGAAATTTAGGATTTTGGAGGTAGTCTTCTTGCAGATAGTGTATGGTTCTCAGGCTGCTTTTAAACTGCTATGGAGCACTTTAACCTTCAAAACTTTTCTGTTTTTCTTTTGCAGTTTATTCTTTATTCTCTTATGAACTGTAAACATCATAAATGCATTTAGCATTTTAAATTTGGGGAAAAAAATAAAATACAAAAATACAGACTGACATCCAGGCTTTTACAACATGAATTTAACTCCTGAGTTTAGTGTTTCTCAACAGCTGTCTTCAGAAGTGTCCTCCGTGAGAAGTACTGAGTTTAGGTGCTAACTAGGATTTGGGGGCTTCTGATTCAAGACTTCATGTTTGTGTTTGTAGTCTCTTACTGCTGGAAGGTACACAGTGTAAAAGGTGCTGAAAGCAGAACACCAGGGCTTTATGCTTTAGATTAGTGAATGCAACATGCTAATCTCAGCAACATGTAAAGCTAGTAAATGAGGGAGACTTCAGGTTACCTTGACTGTCTCTGTGGAGCTTAATTTATGGAATAGCAAATTAATTTACTGAGAGTAGAGGTGATACTTCAGTCAAAATACGATAATCTATTGTAAGGAACCCAGCTTTTGTTACACAGCTTTTATCTTTTTTTAAGACTGCAGCCTGAAAAGTAATAATAGAATATTTGCTCACAGTAGATCACAATGCCTTTCATACCATTTTTGAATTCTGAAAACCTGCGGATTCACAGCACATTAAAGAGGTATTGATCAAAGGCTTCTCTGTGTTCAAACTAGAATCGAGATAATTGCATCTGTTCCAAGTCATGTGTTTTGTTATTTCTGTAATGCTTTCTGCATATGGACAACTGCACAGTTAGTTAGAAATAGGGGTCCTTGAGTGTAGAATGACTGAGAATATGAATAACAATTACTACTTACAATTTCAGTTTCTTTTTAAAAACGCACTGTGTGCAACTGGGGTAAAAATACAGACTGAAGTTTGAAGGATGATGTGGCAAATGATCATTTACTCACCTTGTCCTGTACACTGTAGAGCTGCTAGTGAGTGTCCTCAGATGGTTAGAGAGGCAAAACATGGACATCTTCTCTTTCCTTTCATCATTAAAGTGTGTTGGCATATCTATATATGTTTTATGGGACATTGGGAGCTCTTATGTGTACACTGCACACGCACACACTCCTTTCTGAAAGCAAACCACTCTTTCTTAGCTCACACAAGATCAAAGCAAATGTCAGAAGATGGAGTGAAGTACAGAAAGGTACATAAGTTCTGCTAAATAAAAAACTTTACAAATCACTATTCCATAACTGAAGATGCTGCAGATATTGCCATGTTATCTGAAGAGCTATCCACATGCCCCTTTGGAATAAGTAGCAGTGTACTCTGGTGACTGATGCTCTAGTCCAGAGGAGGGTCAGAAAGATCATCAGAGGGTCTGAGCAGCTCTTGTGTGAAGACAGGTTGAGAAATTTGGGGTTGTTCAGCCTGGAGAAGAGAAGGCTCTGGGAAGACTTTATATCAGACTTCCAGTACCTAATGGGGACCTTCAAGAAAGCTGAGAACAGACTTTTTACAGGGCCATATAGTGAGTGGATATGGGGTAATGGCTTTAAACTGGAAGAGGGTAGATTTAGGTTAGACATCAGGAAGAAATTCTTCACTGTGTGGATGGTGAGACACTGGAACAGGTTGCCCCGGGAAGTTGTGGATGCCCCCTTGCCAGAAGTATTCAAGGCCAGGCTGGATGGGGCTTTTGGCTGCATGGTCTAGTGGGAGGTGTCCTGCCCAAGCAGAGGGGTTGGAACTACACGATCTTTAAAGTCCCTTCCAACCTAAACCATTGTATGATTCTAGTATCTTCAAGCAGGAAGGCATGTTCCTTCAAACCTTGCTTTGCTTACTGATGCAGCAAGGGAAAGGGACCTATGCAATATGCCTGCCACAGAGGGCTCTTTAGCAGGGAAAGGCAGAATATGGCCTAACACTTGGAGTCTGTGGCTAAAGCCAACTCAGACTTAAGGTGCACATTCTTAGTGGGAAGTTAATTTAAGTTTGAAGCACCTTAATGAGGAAACTGGTGGGTAGGATCAGCCCTCCCAAACAGATTTTTATGTCCTTCAAAAATGTATCTTTTAATTCAGTGGAGGTTCTTGGCATGATGTGGGAGTCACTTGGTGAAACATTTTGGGATGTGTTACAGAGATCCAGCTAGACAGTTAGAGTTGTCCCTTGTCATCTTAAGATTTATGATCATGAAGAGTGTTAGGCTTTACTGGCACTTTTTCTTCTGAGGCACATTTTCCTAGAAAGACTTGGAACAACCTGTGGTTTACATGATCCTTTTGAGGAAGGTTAACCTCTCTCCCAGGGACAGGTTACTGTATGTAAAATTAGGTCTGGGCCTATGTTCAACATTGCAGAGGAAGTGTGCTTAAAAATAACAATTTATTCACTTGGAAATGGAAAAAAAAATTTAAAAAAAGGAGAAGAGTAGGAAAAGTTGTCAAGGTTGTAAGTTCTAAATAAAGATTGGAAAACTCAGAGGGACCATTATTTATATATAATTTTCTTGGCTTGTTTGTTTTGGTGTTGGGTGGAAAAATATCAGGGCATTTTATACTAATAACATAAAATTCTTCTTGTTACCTTTTCTACAAAACCTATTACCTTTTTAGCTTGGAGGAAACATTTGAGTGCTTGAGTTTATTTTTCTATCTTTAGTAATTTCTTAATACCCTCCTTGACTTTTTTGAACACAATACTCCCTGTCACTCGCTGTCAAAAGTGATATTTTATGTAGAGTGGATTTTCTTTGTATTTCCTTATTTCTCCCTTTTCTCTTGAAGAGCTTTATTTTTAAGCCTTTGCTGTTTTCTTTCCTCTCTTTTAAAAGAGTTGTCCTGCATTTTGTTTTCCCTTCCCTGGTTATGCTCTCTCTTGCCTTCAGTGGGGCTTTAGCCATAGTTTTTGGACCATCATCACCATGCCTGTTAAAATTTTATTCCATTTGCTGGTCTCTATGATACTGTCTTTTCTCTTAGTGCTGCAGTAAGAAATTATCAGATAGTTTCAGGGAATGTGACGAAACCTACTAATGAATTGTTGAGTGTTACACTGATCAATATCAAGGATTATTGTGTTTACTATTAAACTTAGAGTCACCATCTGTCTAGCTGCTAGAGATGCTGATTTTTAACTGGACATTAGGGTACAGCTTGTCAGGCCATTGTACTTAATGTTCAAAATACAATTTTGTGTTTGCACTTGGCAATCTAAAATGTAAAGATGCCCAGTAAGCTTTTTGCCTTGCTCTTTGTATTGGTGGGGCAGGCAGAAAAGCCAGTCCATAAAACCTTAATTAAAGATAGCTGAGGGAGGATATTGGCTTTTTTGAGGTCCTTGTGAGTTACTGTGTAAGAATACTCTTCCTTTCCCTTAGCTCTGTGCAGTTTATAGGCATCATCATTCTTTCTTTCTGCACAGTGCAGACAAGGAGCATATGTCCTTTCAGTCAATAGCTTAAACCCTTGTCAAAGGAGAGGATTTGGTTTATTTTGTTGGGTGGGTGATTCTTTGTTGGTTTGGTTTTAATAAGGACTTTCGCCCAGCTCTACAGATGGCTTAGAATGGAGATACATAGCTCAAAACCTAGTATACTTAAATATTAAGGCTGAGATAAACCCTGTGGAAGTAACAACTGTTATTGAAAAGGTCTCACCTGTTGGGTGAAGTGAGGAGCAGGCATCCATGTTGAAAAGCGAGTAAGTAAATTGCAGACTAAAGATCTTCAACACTTCCTGGGTAAAGCTGCATTTGTTCAGCATATTCAGTGATTGTCAAACAGGAGCCCCTCCCTCCCAGCCTGCAGTGAATCTCTTCAGAGAGGTTGTGGAGTCTCCTCTGGAGACTTTCGAGACCTGTCTGGATGCCTTTCTGAGTGATCTGTCCTAGTTGGTGTGTGGGTTGTTGTTTTTTTGTTGTTTTGTTTTGTTTTGTTATGTTTTTTTTGTCCTGCTCTGGCGGGGGGGTTGGACTTGATGATCTTTGGAGGTCCCTTCCAACCCCTAATATTCAGTGATTCTGTGAAATAGAAAACAAGAAACAATAATGCCTCATTAATTAAGTTGTATTCAGCCTGTTGAAGGGAACCCATTTGTACCTATCAGTTCTATTAGCAGTCATTTAAAAATCCGTCAGAACAAATTAATGTAATTGAGATTAAAAATTACTTTGTGCAGATGTAAATCTTAGCAAAAAGATAAGCCAGAGTTTTCTAGCGAATGATAAAAGGTCTTTTAATTTTAGAGAATATCTTAAATGTTACGTGTTAATAGTCATTAACATCCTTCCAACAGCTACAGTTTATTAATAATGTACCTGACATAATGTAACTGCTGTTGAAATACATGAACCTTAAACACAGTTTCATGAAGGATTTGGATTTTAAAATTCCTTTAGGTAACTAAAACGCAGAAGTAGTCAGGTTCTTTTAGGAAGCTTTTGTTTTTGCTTTTGCTTTCCTTGCAGTAATAGGAACATTTTTGTTTCTAAATTATTTCTCCCTTTTCTCTTGAAGAGCTTTATTTTTAAGCCTTTGCTGTTTTCTTTCCTCTCTTTTAAAAGAGTTGTCCTGCATTTTGTTTTCCCTTCCCTGGTTATGCTCTCTCTTGCCTTCAGTGGGGCTTTAGCCATAGTTTTTGGACCATCATCACCATGCCTGTTAAAATTTTATTCCATTTGCTGGTCTCTATGATACTGTCTTTTCTCTTAGTGCTGCAGTAAGAAATTATCAGATAGTTTCAGGGAATGTGACGAAACCTACTAATGAATTGTTGAGTGTTACACTGATCAATATCAAGGATTATTGTGTTTACTATTAAACTTAGAGTCACCATCTGTCTAGCTGCTAGAGATGCTGATTTTTAACTGGACATTAGGGTACAGCTTGTCAGGCCATTGTACTTAATGTTCAAAATACAATTTTGTGTTTGCACTTGGCAATCTAAAATGTAAAGATGCCCAGTAAGCTTTTTGCCTTGCTCTTTGTATTGGTGGGGCAGGCAGAAAAGCCAGTCCATAAAACCTTAATTAAAGATAGCTGAGGGAGGATATTGGCTTTTTTGAGGTCCTTGTGAGTTACTGTGTAAGAATACTCTTCCTTTCCCTTAGCTCTGTGCAGTTTATAGGCATCATCATTCTTTCTTTCTGCACAGTGCAGACAAGGAGCATATGTCCTTTCAGTCAATAGCTTAAACCCTTGTCAAAGGAGAGGATTTGGTTTATTTTGTTGGGTGGGTGATTCTTTGTTGGTTTGGTTTTAATAAGGACTTTGGCCCAGCTCTACAGATGGCTTAGAATGGAGATACATAGCTCAAAACCTAGTATACTTAAATATTAAGGCTGAGATAAACCCTGTGGAAGTAACAACTGTTATTGAAAAGGTCTCACCTGTTGGGTGAAGTGAGGAGCAGGCATCCATGTTGAAAAGCGAGTAAGTAAATTGCAGACTAAAGATCTTCAACACTTCCTGGGTAAAGCTGCATTTGTTCAGCATATTCAGTGATTGTCAAACAGGAGCCCCTCCCTCCCAGCCTGCAGTGAATCTCTTCAGAGAGGTTGTGGAGTCTCCTCTGGAGACTTTCGAGACCTGTCTGGATGCCTTTCTGAGTGATCTGTCCTAGTTGGTGTGTGGGTTGTTGTTTTTTTGTTGTTTTGTTTTGTTTTGTTATGTTTTTTTTGTCCTGCTCTGGCGGGGGGGTTGGACTTGATGATCTTTGGAGGTCCCTTCCAACCCCTAATATTCAGTGATTCTGTGAAATAGAAAACAAGAAACAATAATGCCTCATTAATTAAGTTGTATTCAGCCTGTTGAAGGGAACCCATTTGTACCTATCAGTTCTATTAGCAGTCATTTAAAAATCCGTCAGAACAAATTAATGTAATTGAGATTAAAAATTACTTTGTGCAGATGTAAATCTTAGCAAAAAGATAAGCCAGAGTTTTCTAGCGAATGATAAAAGGTCTTTTAATTTTAGAGAATATCTTAAATGTTACGTGTTAATAGTCATTAACATCCTTCCAACAGCTACAGTTTATTAATAATGTACCTGACATAATGTAACTGCTGTTGAAATACATGAACCTTAAACACAGTTTCATGAAGGATTTGGATTTTAAAATTCCTTTAGGTAACTAAAACGCAGAAGTAGTCAGGTTCTTTTAGGAAGCTTTTGTTTTTGCTTTTGCTTTCCTTGCAGTAATAGGAACATTTTTGTTTCTAAATTAACTTAAACGTTTGGCTTGAGCCTGTGATGGTGGGTTAGACAAGCAAGAAGAGGGGCCCCAACTTCTATTTCTGAACACTGGGCTGTTATAGGAAGAAAACTTTACTTGTCCTTAATGATTTAGAGCTTTTTCATAAAAGATTTATCTACTGTAATCTAGACTATTAGAAGCAGTGGGAGCCCTGTTATCCATGTTAGCATGGACACATTAAATTAAGCTTGTTTCTGTTCTTCCTTAGCTGTCTTCAATTATCTGTGCTCCATTTTGGCCTACACTTTATTATGGAAACTTTTTTCTTTCATGGGCTCATAGGGAGCCCATGATCCATCATATTTCTTTTTGGTGTGCTATATTAGGTCTCTTGAAAACTTTTGCAGTCGTCAGTAGTAACTTATAAAAGCAAAAAGATCTTTGCCTGTTGTGGCAAATGATTTGGTGTGTCACAAAGATTTATCATCAGCATCCTAAAATAAAGAAGATATTTTGTAATCATGGCAATGTGGCACTCAAAGCAAGGGAGTCATCTGTTTCCTTTTAACAGTTGGTTGAGTACATAAAAGTGAGGCTTCAAGAAATGGAAATATTCCAGTATGTTATTTTGGTCTAAGTTTTGGAAACCTAGAAGTTTAATTAGCTTGGCAATTGAATCTGCAGATCCTGGTCTAAGGAGTGTTAACCCTTGTATCTTTCTTTTCAAAATCTCACCTGTTTTTTTATGTGTCAAAGAACCAACTAGTGAGCTGTTAATATTTGTGAAAGCAATATATTATTCTGACACGGTGATGGAGCCCTGTTTTGAATGAAATTATCAGATCCTGCCATATCTCTTGTCTTTGAAAACATCAGCTCAGCCAAAGTGTTAAGGAGCATCGGACTCTCACAATTTAGACATTTATATTAATACTGGGTTTAGAGATGAATTATCAAAACAAGATGAGGTCACTCACTAAGTAAATATCTAACACTTACAAAATTGTAAATGCCAAAAAATACAGTAAAATGTTATGTCCTAATTTAGTACATATCAAAGAAAATAATTACTTTGTTGAAGTGAGTGATGTCAAATATTTGTATCTAATATTTCAATGCAGAAGTCAGTTAGCTTGGCTCTTTCTTTTTAAATTCAGCTGTATTAATGTAACAGATTTCAAGTCAATGCATGGTGTTTGTTATCATGTGCAGTTGAGTAGTTTATGTTAAGTGTTTTGAAGTCATCTAAATACCAACAGAGACGAAACTGTCTCCTGGGTATGTAACTTTTTCTGTATACAGCTACAGATACATATATTTTAATCTGCTTATCTGATTCCAGAATAGAATAATAAGTGATGGATTAAATTGAGAGTATCTTTCTTTGGGTAAGGCAGTCATAGCCAATGTACTTGATCTGCCATGTGTACTCCTTTGTTGTCTAAATACTGTTTTTTAAGCACTTAAAATATTCTAAATTACAATGCAACCAGTCAGAGTTGAGATTATGCTGGTGACTACACGTTCCTAGAAAGTGTAAATGCAGAAGAAAAACCCCAAATCCATTATGTTTAAGAAGCGTTTTAAACCAGTGAGAATTATAAATTCTCAGCACCATCCTGGATTTTGGTCTTTTGACAGGGAAATCTCCTGGGCAGGCAGCACCTTTGATGATTAATTTATTTATGCTCTTTCTCTAGTCAGTCAGTACACACTGGAAAGACAGTGGTCTTTTTGGAAAAAAAAGAGAAAGAATATAGCTTATAAACACAGGAATATGCACACATACACATTTCATTTGTCAGTTTGCAAGTTAAGGTTTTTGTTTTATATAAAAGCATATGTTGAATGTACTAAGATATTTTAGTAACATATGATCTGTATAAAAATTCTGCAGGAGTAAAACTAGATCCAGTTATCTTCCTATCATTATTTTTTTTTCAACTTAGTGGAAAAGGTTAGTGTTGCAGGATGTCCAGGGGGTCAGCAGGTGAAGGTTGGAAGCTTAATTCCACGTTCAAGAGATCTTAATGAAAAAAACATTCCACAGAATGCAGTTGTTTGACATAAACTCACAGTTTAAAATGAGACATAGGATGAGAAATTGTTTCTGTATCCAGGGTTACTTTTAGTCTTAGTTTAGACTTCACTTAAATGATAGGACAGCAGTTGTCTGTGTCTTTACTGAAAAATAAAAATACTAGAAATAATCTCAGCAGGCAATTGATTCACTTGCGGTGTTGTTTTGTATTTTTATTGCATGCTGGGCATGGATCAAGTCATTGAGAATTTGGGGGTGTTGTAATTCAGAGTAGTTCAGTCCCCAGTCCTTAATCTACCCGATGCTAGTGACCATCATCCCAGACATGACTAATCCTTGCCAGTCCATTAAGTAGATAAATGTGGGAATAGTAAGTGCATATTTCTGAAAATAATGCTATTTTTATAAGTAACATCACTTTTCATTGTCACTGTTAAATCCAAGGGTTAGCACTCTTTAGAGAAGCTATTTAAGTGTATTTATAGAGACTTGGCCTCAGTGCTCTGGATGGAGCCGTGTTCCGGGAGCAGGGCACTATATCCCCTGGCTCACAGGGCTTGGAGCCGACTGGCTCCTGGGGCAAGGGAGGGAAGGAGGAGTCACTTCCACCACTGCCTCCTCTCCTCTTCCTCACGTTCAAGAAGCAGACCATTGAATTTTGTAACCATGAGTGAAAAATGGGATTTTGTGGGTGTGACAACAGAAAGTACAGGGAAAATGAGAGTGGGAAAGAGAAGAAACTGAGAAAAGGGTAATAAAAATGCATATTAAATGTTTAGCAAAAATAAATACAGAGATACACTATTCTTGGTGAGTCAAATGTGATTTTTTGTCCTTGACAGCCTGATTCTTTTCCAGTTTAACTGAGCTGGGGGTATTATTTCTCAGTCAGTACTTCTTACAGAAGTTGTATTGGGTGACAAAAATGCTGACTTGTCCAAAAAAGAACAATGGAGAAGTGTCAAAATTATTAAGATAAATGAAACTAGTATTAATTTTATATATTATTAGTTCTATTTGTTTCTATTCTTAAATCCATGCTGGTTTTTCAGTGCTTATTTTACTTTCAATGTCTGTGAAAATTTTATACACTGGCTACTGTTACTGAATTTTCTAAGAGCAAACATCACTCAAAGCTTGAAAAGCTCCACGAATGTGGTGGTTTTGTGAGAATAAGGAGCTTTTAATAGAGCTCTAGAGTCTTAGTGATGCTTCATTACAGTGGGAAGGTGGGGCAGATGTTTTGGGACAGGAGAGCAGCTGTACCAATTAGAAGTCAAAAACACTGCAGAGAGGGAAACAGGGTGTTCTAAGTGCTGTTGCTCCTGAGCAAGAAGCTGAGCTTACAGCTTCCCAAGGGCTTTTGTCTTCAGCTCTGGGTTTGTTTACCATTTAAGTGTCCTTCTACCAGCATAGTAAATATGATGCTAAACCATGTGGGTGTGATGTGTATAGCAGGGCATGGGGAGCTGTGGGGTGATGTGGGCTGGGCTGGGCAGGCGGGTGGGTGCAGGGCCCTCTCCAAGGGAAGGCGAGGGCTGAGCTGTGCTAACAAGAGGTCTGTGTGTTGGGGAGCTGGGCAAAGCTGTGCTCCTAGATTGCTTGCAGTGAATAAATGTGCTGAGAAAAAGTGCAGCTGTGCTTTTTTAAAATGCACTGCAGGAGATTTCAGCAGCCTGGTGATATATCGTGCATTGATGTTGAAAAGATAAACACATTTGGAGAGCACAGGAAGGCCTTGTGTTTTTATGTTAGCAGAATGCTTCCTAATGAATAAGAACGTGCTGCTGGCTTCACAGAGCCATATGGCAGCTTTTCTAATTTTAGTTCGGTGCAGATGCATAATTCTCCCTTGTTTTACCTCCTAAAACCTTCCTGAGATGTTGCATAGTTTTTCCTGTAAGACTTGATCTATAGTTTCTGGGGGAAAAATGTATTCAAGAGTCTAATAGCTTCTTTGCTGTGGACAGATGTACGCTGTATGATGAAAGAGCAACCTCACTACATAATCACTTCCCTAAAATAGTAGCTAACTTTATTCACAGGGATGGGATAAGCCGGTATTAAAATTGATGACTGAAATAGTTACTGTTTCTTAGGCACCAGTCTTTTGAAAAATTACTTGCTTTCAGGGAGGAAAAACAGCTTGTGTCAAGGCAGTGGGTAAGAAACGTGCATGTGGATATCAAGTTCCATCTGAGCCACAGATTGTAGAGCTTTGAATTACACAGCTACAAGGCAGAGCTGCTTTCCCTGTGGTTAACCAAGCATCAAAATAACTTACACATTCTTCGCTCCTTCACTTCATCATGTGTGGTGATCCAAAACTACTCATGTTACCAGATATAAGCTTTCTTTTTTTGTTACTTTGTTTTGGTTTGGCTTTTTCTGTTTTTCATTCAACTTGATACATTAGAAGGCACTTTTTGCATAGCCCTATTCATGTTTAAAACCTGTTGTCCATTACCACAGTCAATATCATTACTCAGCAAAAGTCATACACAGATGTTATTAAATCTAATACTAGAAACTGTAATGTCAACTAAAATTTAGCTGTTTGCTAAGTATACTTTCTATTATACGTTAGCATTAGGTTTTTATACTGTATCTACCCTTATATTTCACCTACTTTTACTGTTTCCTTGGTTGTTTAAGTTTTATTTTTGCACAACAGTTCAGGAGAGATCAGAAGGACCACACAGGGTATACTTTTTCACAAATATGCGTGAGGCAAGAAGTAGTTGGCTAATGAATACAAAAACATTGAGAAGATAAGTTGTTTTCAAGATAGTGGCAGTGTAAAGTTTAATTGCATGTTTAAACATTATATAGCATTTACAATCACTTTCAAGCAATGTTGCTGCTGTTACAAGCATCTTTCTTGATTTGTGTGATTTTTCTAATGTACAGAGTTGAGCTATTTAGTATCCCTTGTAATAGATCTCTTTCCTTATATTTTGTATCTGTTACTTTGTAAATGAGGGTGTATGATTTGAGATGGGTGTGGCATTAGAGTAGCAGCTCCAGAAAATTATGAATAGGAATTATATGGGGCACCTGAGAAACCCTGTTTTAAACAGTATTGGATAATAAATTTGATTCTGCCTGTTATAGGTTTTCTTCCGTTTATCTCTTCTCAGCAGTTTGGAGAACACCGGTGCTGCCCTGTCTAGGGTTTTGCCAGTGTCCCTTTTTTTCTCCTCATTCTGTGAAGAATCCTAAGTGTTTCTCCTATGAAAAATAAAATAAGTATGTGTTGGTGCAAACTGTTTCTTCAGATGATGCTTCAGCTTTTTGCAGTCCCTCCAGAATTTATGGGTTTGTTCTTTACTTTGAACGTGCATTTTGGTTTTGCAGAGAGCATCAAGGAGGATATATTTCTGTAGCTGGTTTCTTTAAGGAAGTTGGTGTAGAGCTTGAATACAAAGAGAGCTTTTTGGGTGGTTCCGCTGGTCCTCCCTGACCACCTGTAGGAAGAGGAAGTTTGAAACACAGTCAAGAGAAGGTGATGCCCGTCAGTAGCACTTCTGAGTGTGCTGTCAGAAATCCAGAGGGAACCAACATAGCTTGAGTTAGGAGGATTGAAAACAAGAAGGCTTCCTAAGTTAAAATGTAGCAGGAGACTTCAAACTATTGCTTTTGGCTTCTCTTTCTCTGACTTATGAATTTCTGTTAAGCTAATGTGATTTCACAAAGGTTTGCTTTCAGAATCTGGAATGAGCTTCAAGTAAAGCTTGAGGCTTTCTCACTGATAAATTTGTCAGAAAATATTTTGAGGGCTTTTTTTTTCTTCTTTCTTCGCTATGTTAACGTAGAAAAGTAAATGTAGTTTATGATCACTAGGAACATGCCAAATTGAAGATATTAATATGTATTTTAGTATATTACTGTGTATATAGTTGTAAACATGTTCACAGTTTAAAGTCTAAATTTACACTCACTACTAAAATGCTACATAATTACATATATACAGTCTTTGTAGTATCTCTCTCAGGAGTGCTTTTATTTTATTTAAATTTTTTCCTCTCTCTAGGCTAAACTCTTAATTGAGCAGAGCTAATAATTATTTCATGCGCATTAAGTTTATTCTGCTGTAATTTAGATAAAATATGCTTGATCCCTGGTAGTCATATTCAAAAGAATGGGACTGGTTTCTGATTCAATGCTCCCTCTCCAGTGCAGAATTCCTGGTGTGGAGATGAAGCCATGGAAAGCCTCTTTCCACCCTGCTCACTTCCCCTGCTGGCACAAGGCTGTATTTCTCTTTCCACACTAAACCTCCCCTCTTAGCCTCTCTGCCCGTAGGATGCCTGGTAAGGCCTCCCTAGTGTTTTACATTGAACAGGGGCATCACTGTTCTAGGAGGCAGCATCACTGGAAGGTGCAAGATAAGGGAATGAGCTCCTGCTCTCCCTGCTGGTGCCCACAGTGGAAAAATCAAACATCTGTGGTTATAGTCACACGATAATACAGGCAGTTCCCATGGGGCTGGAAAAAAGGCTTCTGAGAGACTTTGCAAGGTTGGGCCTCTGCAGCTATTTTCCTAACCCCTAACATTCAAAAATCATTAATCCAGTGTAGAGATAATAAATTCTATCTGCTTTTGATTTGTTTGTAGGGCCCTCAGTGAACCTAAAAAAAGATAGAAGTAAAAAAAGGAAAAGTAAACTTCATATTTTTGCTCCGCTACTTAACGCCAGAAGCCCAACAAATACCAGCTTGTCATAAATGTACAAGTGTTATCGGCACTAGAAATTTGTGGATCAGATGCTGGTTTTTTCCTACCTTCCTGCAACACATTTTTGTTCTCAATTAGCCCTGCATGCTGTATTGCTGAAGAAAAGTTTTGCATTTCAAGACGTTCCCCATGCCTCTCTTTCAGGATGACACTGCTGACAGGGTTTGCACTTTTGGTTTTCCTGTATGTGCTGTTAGAATCTTCATGAGGGGCTTTGTAGTTTGTAGTCAAAAATGGATAATTTAGTGCACAGCTTAACATGATCAGTAGCTGCAGTTCATAGCATCTATGTAAATTACTGCTGGTCCTGCTCAGAGGGTGTCTGAGGCCATGGTTTCCTCTACAATGAAGCTTGAATAGATGTGTTGGGAAATGTGGTCTGAATGTGTAGCCTCATCTAAGCTTACCAGCCACTTAACTTCTTACACAATGAAGTTACAGATCAAATTATGAAGTCCATAATTTTGGAGTACTTATGATTTATAAAGGCTCCTGGTATGTATGTCCAAACATTATGACCAAACACCACTGTATGTTGTCACCCTCACTGGGGGAGGCAGATAGGCAATGTTTGTGTCTAAGTAGCATTGTCATATTTTCTCCATTTGTTAGGCTTTTTCTTTGAGCAAACACGGTGTTTATTGATCCCACAAAGGTGTTGGCCTCCTGTGGAAAAAAGTTTCTAAGGGAAAAGAAAGTTGAGAAGTCAGATGGTTGCGAGATACAGCTGATGATGGAGCAGAAGCATTCAGGGATCAAAATGGAGAAATAAGGAGCCAGAGGGGAAAACAGCCACTGTAAGGGACTAGATGTGAGGCTTGAGAGATCCTTGATCTGACCTGGTATCACAGCTTCTACAGTAATTAAAAACTTCTACATTTTCTTTGCATAATACCTTTGTGTGCACAAAAGATAACAGTGGTTTTAATAGATAACTTTTGGTTGGTTTGTATAAACTCTGTGGTTCTAAGGAGAAAAATCTTCAACAAATATTTTGTATTGTTGGAAAAATTATCATAAGAGTAGTCTTCATAAATCAGTGAAATCTGTAAATACTGAGTAGTGGAAATGCTTGCACACCGTTACTGTTGGTGTATGCAGCCCTTCCATTTCTAGCCCACAGAGGATAATCTCATGTTCTCCAGTACTCGAGATGGTATCATGGCTGCAGCAGTGAGAGGGTGAAAGCAGCAAGCTGTATATCCATTATACTGTTTTGCAGTGTGAAACCAGGGATCACTTTATATTACCGGGAACAGATGGGAAACAAATATCATCTCTGACTTTATTAAAAGCTCAACCCTATTTTTAGAATATTTTTCAAATTCTTTCACAATTTTTAGAACATGTTTTCAGCATTGTATCATCTTATGGTGCCAACTCTGCTCTATTGCAAGCATGGGAGGGATTGTTTAGGGCTTTTTCTGTTACACCTAAATTCTGCTTTTTGGCAACAGTAAAGAAAAAAAGAAAATCCCATTGCAGTCTTTGTATTCTGATGAGTTTAAGAGGCAGAGGAAGGGTTAATAGTTACTTCTGGCATATTTATTCAGTTATGCTAATCCAGGTGATATAATTTTATTCCATCACTTGCAACAGTCCATCTTCAGAACAATTTTGTTTCATCATTATTCATAGAATCATTAAGGTTGGAAGGGACCTTAAAGATCATCAAGTTCCAACCCCCCTACCATGAGCAGGGAACCCTACCACTAGACCAGGTCATAATGGTCTTACATTGTGTATGAACACACCCTAAGAAGACAGCTCAGATTTTCATTACCCATTTTTTATGAAAGCAAGAAACCACAGAAATCTAAGGTGAGACACCCCGAGTGACCAAAGCCTTATTGCCAGCAGGTGGTCTCTGACAGGACAACATTTGAGGGCTCTGAGAAGCAGCTCTTTTACTATATGTCTAAGTAGCACCTTTTCACACTGACCTTAAAACTTCTGCCAAGGAAAGGATTCAGAGGAGCTTTGGCTACAGTATTTTAGATCTGCAGATCGTGGGAAATACTGTGTATTTGCATACATTTTAATTTGTGTGACCAATGCTTTAATTTTCACTAAGCATAATTTTCTGAAGTCCCTTTGATCCACCTGCACATGGTATTTTCAGTAATTCCAACAGTGAATATTCTTCTGGTTTAGTGTTGTAGAATTCTTATCATCATTTCAGTGTGCTTTTTTGTTTATTAAAATAATCTATTGCTTAATATTAACATTTTTAAAACCTTTAATGATTTTTAGTATTCTAGATTGCAATATAGCCCTAGCTTTTACCTAATTGCTTGAAAATCAATAAAGGAAAGTTTTGAGTATAGAACTAGCAACAGAAAATTAAGCGTTCCATTAAATTATAATGTCGAATATGTATTTTGTATAGTGTTTTGATTACTTTTGTTACTTAACACCATTAAATACCAATATCATTCTTGGAATATAAAAATTAATACAGTCCATTACTTAATAGGAATTACAAACCCTCTTGATTTGAAAGTTCCAGTATATATGAATATGCCTTATGTTTGGAGTTTAGTATGATCTGTGATACTATATATAACATATTGTAATAGCTGACATTATGCTTCAGAAACCTTAAATCAGTATATTTTTGCCTGTAGTTTTCAAGTACAGCACTTGAAAATGTATGTAGTTCTAATAACATATTGGTAAATAAGGTAGTATAAAAATAATATGATAGTAAAAATGTGGGTGGAGGCATGGGAACAGAAATGACACTGCTGTTTCTCAGTACTGAAACAGTAGATTGCGGCCTGATGTTTTTCCTTCTAAATATAGCGATCATGGAAAAGTTGTGCAGCTGTGAGCTTTGCATACACTTTTAGATCTGTCTTTTGATACACCTTGATGCTGCCTTTTGCTCACTGTACCTCCATAAGTAGCCTTTCTCTTTGCCCAGAGTTATGTTTTAGAATTTAGTAAAATGTCTAGTAAAGTAACAGCAGAAATTATTTCACTTGTGTCTTAAAACTTCAAAACTATATATACTAGTTACGCTTCTGTGAAATCATTACTTAATCTCGTTTTCAGAATTGTTGCACTGTAACTGTTTCATAGCTAGACTAAATACTTGGTAGGTTCTTATTATATCACTTAGCACTACTCTGTCATTTAATACATAATTTTTTATATTGCAGAAAAAGCAGCAGCAGCTAACGAAGATGAAGTGCAAAAAGCAGATGTATCATCGACAGGTCAGAGTGTCATCGACAAGGATGCACTTGGACCAATGATGCTTGAGGTGAAGAGCACAAAATTCCTTTATTTAAGCCAGTTCTACTCCCCTAGGATAAAGAGCAGTGTAATTAAATGAAAGAGTGCAGTCAGAGCCTGCAGTAAAAAAAATGGTCAAGAGAGACAAGCCATTCTGGCTACTTAGGATTATGTAATTTAAGAGCAGGCAGCATATTTTTGTTGATTCCAGAGGTGAAACTTGGCATGGGGAGAAGCAGAGAAAGGGATTATTCAGCTGCTCTGTGAGGCAGACAAATTGAGGGGCTTAAGTGGGGGTGGCAAATCTTGGGTATCTGCATGTGCACGTTTTGTTATAAACAGTGATAGATTCGTAAGGCCTGTTGTACCTAAACATTAGTATACACCTGAGTAGTACTTCCTCTAAAATGGCATGCCATCACTATACTGTTTTAATGGTTTATCATTTCAGCATGAATCTTCCCTCTATAATATGAAAGTAATCTAGGAGAGTTTTCAAGCTATTTCAGCTTGTTCAGTTACAATTTCTGTCTGATTTTAGCTGTTATTTTGATATCTCAAAAGGCTCCATGGTTAAAACCTAGCTTCTACATATGTTAATAGTGATGTTGGGTAGGTGTGTTATCTGAGATCCTAATGTCATACTGTACTGTCCTTTGGCACTACTGCTTTATCTGCTTAAGCTCACTTGCAAAGTGTTTATTCCTGTTCTGACTGTAGTCTTTATCTATAAGGAAGAATAAATGTTAGTTTGGCTAAAACAAAATACATGCTCTGAATCAAGCTAAAGGAACCAAGTTTGGCAGAAACATAATTATTCTGTCAGCTCTGAAAGTTGCAAGAGAAAGATTAATGTTATAACAGGTTTAAGTATTTGCATTATTTTTCATTCTTTGTTAGAGGAAACCAGTTTCAAAATAAATGTACAAAATGAAGACTCCAAAAGCACAGTACCAAACAAGGAAGACTAGGCAAGTTGGAGTGAAAGCATTCTTTAAAAAGCAGGGGCAACAAATTTACTTAATTTGATATTTATTGTATGTGCTCTCTGAATTGACTATTTTCTTTTTGCTATCGAACAAGGTTAAACATCCTTCTCTTACATGCTGTCTTAAATTTTTTTCTTTGCCTTTCTATTGATGTAATTGTAAGGACCTGTTTTAATCACAAGGAAAATAAGAAGATGCTTTTTCTTTTCCTGGCTTATCTTGCATGATTGGCTATTGCAACAAACATGACATGTGAAATTACCCGTCTGTTCTGTTACTGTATTTAATTTAGTTTTCCTTCACAGTAAAACGATTGCATATTAAAAATGAAAGATTGTGGAACAAAATTAATAAATGGTGGTCCTTTTGTACCAAGAAACTTGAAAGAACCAAAAGCTGTTATATGTTTGCTGTGAAAAGACTATAGATACCTTTTTTTGTGTCTTTATCTCCTTAAGGAAATGCAGTTAAGTTATTTCATATTTACAGAACCCCTGTATACAATCTCTTCAAAAACATACCCTTTTCCATTGCCAAACAGTAATAATAATGATGGCAATGCTGATGAGTAGTCTGTTAGTTGATTTGGTTTAGAAATGTAATTGTCTCGTTTTATTCAAGAATAAAACTGAAGAATCCTCCAAATAATGAGTATTTCCAGCTGAAGACAGTGAGTAAAATTCATCATGCAGCTGCCTTTGAGGAGTATTTTAACATATTTCATGGTAAAGCAGAAAGTAGGTAGGAAGAGAGAATGACAGCGTAGTGGAGAGAGCTGACAACAGCTCAAAGAACACAACTGTATTTTCTATTCCAGTGTATCATCTAAAATAATTTGTTCTCTTACCTTCTTTTCCAGCATGTTATCCATTATTTGTTCCCCCATTGTCCAAATAGCTCTGAAGAAAAGTGTGCTGGCCTTCATTACTGTTGTAGGTGTTTACTGTGGTAGCATACATCTGGGGACAGAATTAAGAAATTACTGCAGTAGTGGGAGGCTTCTAGAAGATTTCTGTGGCTTGGTGCATTAACTGGCTCAAAAGCCTGCTGCTGCTTACTTGAAAGATTATTTTATTAATGAAATACAAAGAAATGGGAAACTGGGAGACCCTGTGTTTAGGCTCAGATGACCGCTTTTGTGGTCAACCCAAGAAGCATCTCTGAGGAAAAAGCACAGAGAGCTTCCTTGCCAAAGTAGTTGCTGTAGTAGGAAATAGTAGGGAAAACTGAAGATTACTGTGGGATGCCAGTAACTCTTGTAATCTCTTGTTTGCCATCTTGCTTACCTTTGAATGTTGTGTTCTGAAGATGTGGCTTTAGCTTTGCAATCCCTTTGCATCAATGTAAGCATGGAATGCTGCCACACAGAGTGGTTCCACCAATCCCACACCTTTCTGCCAGCTCTAAATGCCATGTATTTTCATGGTGGGCCAGTTCAGGGGACTGGTGTGGATAGCATTTTTTGCTTAGGTTGTTGGGCTTTTTTGTCTTGAACCAATTTTCAGCCAAGTCAGTTCTCTGGTCCAGCTCTTCATATGCTCAGATATTACAGGGAGCTATCATGATGTAAAGAGGACTAAACCAAAGCTTACAGTGGCTTCAAGCAGTGGTGAAATGTAGTTTTAAGACACTAATCCGTAGCAGACATGCTGACAGAAAATTGTATTAGAGCCTCAATTAATTAAATCATGTAAATCATTGTTCATTGAACTAAATATTGGTCATCAGGAAAATGTCATGAGTGTTACAAAAGCACATGGAAAGGAGGAAAGGAGGGAGCTCTCCAAAGGAAGTGAATTAATAAGAGGAACCAAGAACAATCTGAAACAAAAGAAGGCTATGATAAAAACCAAGTCAGAGATTAGAATTGTTGACAATTAACAGGAATAAAAAAGACCTAGTTTATCTTAATGTATGTTTTGTTCAGGAAAAGTATATACTTGTACATTTATTTGTGGATTTTATTATTTTGTAATTTAAAAATAGAACAAACAAAGCACTTGGCAACCATTAGTTTAGCCACTCCATTTGTGCATTGTGGTTTCACTGTTCCTCCCCTTTAGCAGAGTCATTAACTACATTTGGGAAGGGCCTCTGGAGCTTGTGTGGTCCCACTGTGAGCAGGTCAACTAAAGCAGGTGGCTCAGGTTTGAGTCCAGCCCAGGTTTGAATATCTCTGGGGAAGGAGATTTCACAGGCTCTTCAGATAGCCTTTTCCCATATCTGACCACCTTCATGGTGGTTGGGTTTTTTTTCCTTGTACCTCCATGAAGCTTCCTGTCTTGCAGCCTGTGTCATTGCATCTCATTCTTCCCTTCTTAAAATCTGACTGGAGCCTGGCTCTGTCTTCTCTTTAGCCTTCTGCTAGGTCACTGAAGACAGAAATAAGATCCCTCCCTAGCCTCCTCTTTTTTATTGTTATTGTCTGGATTTTCTAAGTGCTCAGTAGTGTACAGTATTTTTAGTATGTGTCTGTAGGCTGAGGACTTGAGGACTGCCTGCTAAGACCAACACGTGAGGTGTACAGTGTGCAAGTTTGGTCATCTCAGAAAAGCCACATGCCTATGTACACTTGCTGTGGCAGCTTCTCTTTGTCAGACTGTTTTGCAGTGAGCTGAGTTCAGATTTAGTACAGAGCCACTCACTTTTAATTAACCCAGAATGAATCATGGCTTGCCTGTTTTTCTGACTTGTTTTCTGTCCCTGGAGATGCAAAAACTTAACTGTTCTTGTGATTTCCCACCAATTCTGAGAGAGTTGAATAAATCAAGCAAAATTGGAGAAGTCTGTATGGGTTAATTGTTAATTGAATGCTTAGACCAAAAGCTTTGGTGCTCTAGATTTAAATGTACCTCCCATTATCTGCTCATTATGTCATAGGTTAGAGGGCTGTATTTTGGAGTATTTCTACCATCCACATCCATGCTTGCATCTTAAGGAAAGGAAAGTTTGCATGAGAAGTTGTGGCTGCTACTCAGTTTTTTGCTTTATCCTCATCAGGTAGAAGTGATGTAGTATTTGTCTTAGGCTTCAGATAACATACAGCAAATATCTTGGAAAGAATGCTGCAGCTAGGTTGTCACCATCACAAGAGATAAGGAGGGAGACCAATCAGCAGAAATTACTAATTTAGACACTTCCTTACAAAAGCTTTGTCCTTTGGAATTACCTGTAGAGCTGAAATTAAGAGGTAAAAGTCTGATTCCTGTTCTCTGCATCATATGTGGACTAAATTAAGCTGGTGTCAAACGAAATAAAAAGCAGTCCTGGGAGCAGGGACTAAATGTGCCCCATCCTCACTCCTCTCTGCCTGCTCTCAGCTTCTTTTGCTCTTCTCTGCTTTTAACTCCTCATCTTCCCAACAGCATGGGGTTCATTTATATAAAAATGCACTGTTATGGACAGGGAGAAAGCCTTTTTTTTCCTTTCTGCCAGTGTTTGCCTTGCCTTGTGCCAAGCACATTCTGTGAAATTTTCCTGGGATCAGTCTCCCATGTGCTGCATAGAGTAGCATACAGGCTGTAGGTCTAGAAGAACAAGCTTCTGGTCTAGGTTTCTTACTTCATAGGAAGGCCAGATAGGTAGCAACCTGTTCCATTGTTTTTGTTTGTTTAGGATGGGGTGGTGGTGGTTTGTTTTCATGCATGGGTTTCATTTTTTTTGGAAGATATGCACCTTTCTTTGCTTTTACACTGGTTTGATAAACATAAGATTAGATGCTCAACCTGAAATACGTCCTTCTCTATTATAGCCAAGAATAAAAGATCTGGGGTGGCTGCAGAAAGATTTGGCTATGTCTTTTGAAGGGAGTATTTATTTTTGGGGTATCTTGTTAATCTGATTGTTTGGTATTGTTTCTCTCTTCTCCTTTTCTCTCTCTCTCTCTCTCTCTCTCTCTCTGCTCTTTTTGTTTGCCTTTTTTTTTTTTCCCTTTAGGCCCTAGATGGGTTCTTCTTTGTAGTGAACCCAGAAGGTAATGTTGTGTTTGTTTCTGAGAATGTGACACAGTACCTAAGGTACAACCAAGAAGAGCTGATGAACACAAGCATATATAGCATCCTGCATGTAGGGGACCACAATGAATTTGTCAAAATCCTGCTGCCAAAATCTTTAGGTATATATATATCTTTTCCTCATATTGTATCACTTACTTAACCTTGGTTTCATAAATCACTGTTGCAGTAACTTAAGTTAATGTTCTTCTACTACTTGTACTTTCATAATATAGACTGTATTTATTTTTAATGTATATATAGGCTGTATGAATGATTAATATTATTA
>NW_009952893.1:5362238-5371669 GCF_000747805.2 Chaetura pelagica | reverse complement strand
CTTTCCAGATTGTTCACTGATAAAATTACTCTTTGTAACTCATGTTAGCTGATATTTTTAATGGATCTCTGGGGTGAATCATTAAAAGACAGCCTTAGCTACATGAGCTCTCTGTTAGTTCTCTATCTAGGCTGGTTATTATAAGAATGGCCCAAGAAAGGGAGAATATGTAAGAAAAATAATAAAATTCCTTATGCTTGAATTTTAATTTCTGTGGTTTTAGTTTCACCATTATTTACCCTTATCTTTTAAAAGTTGGTTTTGTTAGTTGCAGCCATTTTTTATTCATATTAATATTGTTTTTTGGAGGAGGTGAAAAGAAAGTCAATACTGGGCATCTCATTTACTGACAGCAGTTTAAAAGTATTATGCAAGTCACTTTAGCATTTTATTACATACTCCTGAAAATAAAAAATATAAATGGCTAAGCCCCATAAATGACTGCTGTTACTGCATTTTATGACTGCAGAGGGCAAGTGAGGAGTGTTTTAAATATGACCCTGCTGTTTTCTTATGTGGTGTTACATTAATTCCGTCTGACCTATATTTGTGCATCTCAGGATTTGGTTTCCTTTTTTACTTGTCTTAAGCACTGTGCTAGGCTTTAGTTTTATCTGTCACTGCACCAAGGTCGTTCTCATCCCGTCAGCCTTTCCCATTGTACCTGAAACTGTGTTTCCATACATTCCCAATTGCATTGCTTCCTTTTTTTTTTTTTTTAAATACCTATAATTTTCTTTCTGGTTTTCATCTGGACACAGATCTTTTTTTAAATGCTTCTGTCTCTTGTATTAATTACTTTAAAATTCAATGGACAGAGCCTACAGACTGCCTTATTTCTTCAGGCATATAAATGCACTTGATCTACAGAGTAGGCTTTATGCTGTACTGTGTAACTTTTATATGCACTAATCTACACTTTTATCCTGTTTTTCTATTATGTTATAAATTGCTTGAAAAAAAACATGACAACTGAACAAATTAGCAGTGCCCTTAAAATATGAGAATATAATATTTTATATTACCTTGTTATGTGTTGGTTTGGGCTCTAATACTAAAAACTGATTGCTGTTGTTAAACAACCTTGTTTCCTAACCAGTTTGTAAAGCACCTTAATTTCCTCTAAGTGAAGAAATTAATTGCTACCAGATTTATCTTACTATATGATCTTATGATCTTTGCTTTGCTCAGTGAATGGGGGATCTTGGTCTGGTGACACTCCTAGGCGTAATAGCCATACCTTTAATTGTCGGATGCTGGTAAAACCTGTTGCTGATTCTGAAGAAGGCCATGATAACCAGGAAGCACATCAGAAATACGAAACTATGCAGTGCTTTGCTGTTTCTCAACCAAATTCCTTCAAGGAGGATGGTGAAGGTAATTACCACTTTCATTCTTTCCATGCTGATGAGGGACAGCAGTTTCACTGCAGGTGATAAAGTGTGGTCAGCTTGATAAAGTGGCTTCTAAATAATGAAAAAGGTAAAATCTGTAAGCTGTTTGCTTTTTCATTTATCTATAGCAGTGCACTTTCATCTTGAATTATGAGTCTAGACACTTGCATGCACCTACCTTAAAGAGATATCCCAGTTTTGTATCACCGCAGTTGTAAGAAGAATGTAGCTGACTGGGAGGAAAGTTTCAATGGGCAATTTTTTGAGTTCTTAGTATTTGAAGACAGTTGTGGTTCACCATTTCCTTTACTCTTTACTACTTCAGCAGGTAAATTTCCTCAGATTGTATTGTAAGTATTCAGATAAGTAAAAATGGCTTATTATGAAGCTGTTTTCTTAGAGGCAGCAAGCAGTTGGGGCATGTTTAAGAAATATGGCTTAGAAGGTACAAAATGGTGAGTTCTGAAGAAGTGTGTTCTCTGTGCATGTCATATATTGTCTTTTATTACTTGTATCCTGGGTGTTTGAGCTGCTATAGGGCTATGTGTGTCAATAATTATGAGTTGTGGTGGAGTCCTTGATGATTTTTCTTGTAAAAAAGAAAAGAAACCCACCCCTCCCATGTGGTTTAATATTGCAGGAAATAATGAAGTTGTAAAACCACTGAGTTGAATCTGTCCTTTTATTAATGCAAAATCTACTCTTTGGGTCCAAAATTATTTAAAGAACTTTTTAAAAATACTTCTCAATTATTTGTGAAAACAAAATTTTCCTCTTTTGCACAGATTACTGAAATAACATTTTTCTTTAAGATTTGCAGTCTTGCTTGATTTGTGTTGCAAGAAGAGCTCCAATGAAGGAAAGGCCCCTTCTTCCTTCATCTGAGAGCTTTACTACTCGCCAGGATCTACAAGGTATTGTGAAATAGGAGTTTTTAATTTCTTCCTCCCTCCCCCCTCAAAAGGGGAAATTGCTGTAACAAACATTTTATCTGAAATCAGGCAAAATAACTTCACTGGACACGAGTACCATGCGAGCAGCTATGAAACCTGGCTGGGAGGATTTGGTGAGAAGATGCATTCAGAGGTTCCATTCACAACACGAGGGAGAAATATCCTTTGCCAAGAGGCATCACCAGGAAGGTTAGGTTTAATCTTTTTAGCACTTTCTATATTTAAACTGTTTGTTATTTCTCTTGATTTGGTTCTCTTTATTTACATGGAACAATCAGGGACTACTAGCAGTCCCTTTTTCTTTCAATCTGATTTGCCTAACACACACTGGCTCTCCAGAGGGGTTTTGTACCTTCTTCCCTGTTTGGTTTAGCCTACTTGTTATATCTGTGACATACTGGAGGGTGCTTTAAATCTTCAATTTGTCAGAATTATTTGAAAAAGACAGACCCTTGCATGTTTCCTACCAAAACATTCACTACCCATTATTCTTCAGAACCTCAGCTCTCACATTGTAGATAATGGACCTCTATTCATTTTCTCTACAAAAATGGATTTTTTAACTGTCACGTTTTCTGTGAGAAACACTCTGTGTGAATTATCAAAGATGCAGCACTCATGCTATGTGGAAACCTACATTGTTGTAGTGTATCAGATAAGTGTGAGAGGGTATACCAAAAGCACCCCTACTCAGTCAAGAAATATGGTGGGTAAGATGCAGGAGAGCACTGGATTGTGAAATGTTCCCCATGAGGTTTCTGTGGTAGTGACTGAGTCAGGATTTTTCTTTTCATAAACCCCTAATACTGCTAATACTAGTAACACAGAACCAAATTGCTAAATACAACCCCTTATAGGCCACAGGGAAGTCCTTCCAAAACCAATCGGGAATAACTAGAACATTTCCAGTGAAGGAGCATCATTCTTTGGGTTCATGTTTATCGAAGGGGACTTACAGCTGGCCTGTAACAAATAGTTGCCATGGTCATTAAACAATTGGCATACTGTTTTGGAAATACCAACAGGAATCTCAGATTATTCAATCAAATACTCTGTAATATGTTCTGCTTTCATGAAACCTTCAACTTTCATGTTGGGAATATGGGGCACAGAAGTGCTGTGACCCTTTATATTAACAGCTTTTGAGGTACATGCAGTAGGAGTGCTAAAGGTTCACAGCCTTACAGTGGGATTTCAGAGAGAGCTGAAGGAGGCAGTACACAATTAAAGTTACAGCAGGAGTTTAGAGAGCAGTTTCAGCACCTGTCTCTGCCAAAGGAGATTTTAGGACTTGCTGTTAAAGCATCCAGCCACTTGTTTCTTCAGTCCTCTTCAAACGATGACCAAATTAGCAGCTCCTACATCCAGTGCTGAGATTTGAGTGAGGCCTCTCTAAGCTGTCTTGTGAAGTGATAAAAATATGTCTTTTTAAGTTTCCACTGCATCATTTTGCAGGAGTGGCCTAGGATCGTCATACAAACTGTAGAATTAGTCTTAAGTGGGGGGACTCTTTACTTGTTGTGGAATTTAAGAGAGTGAGTGATAAGAGGAGGAGGAAAAACCTCTGGAATTGCTTTCCTGCAAGGGATCCAGCACTAGAGAGGAGTGATGGCTGATAAGTTTCCTTCCCCTCCCTGCAGCATGGAGAAGAAAGAAAATTCCTATCTTGGCCATTAGCAACTTTGCACTTGACTGAAGAACCTCCTGCATTGTTAAGTCATTCTGAGATTAGAAGCAAATAAAGTAATGGTCTCCTACATGTAATTCAGTGTTAGAGTGAAAAAAAAAAATAAAATTGCAGCATGAGCTTGATAAACAACAAAATCCACAAAGATTTCAGATTAACTCTCAGTATAAAGTTCAAAATATATGGTAAGTTTTTATTGGCCATAGTCAGAAAAATAGCATTTCCTCAAAAGGAATACGGAAACATTCTTGTTTGCTTTAAGAATTAGTTTGGAAAATGATTTAAGTAGAGATTTCACTTGTATCCTGTTGGCATTGAGTACTGGAATTTCCTGATGTGGTATATGCTAAAGTTAAGAGCTTTGGACCTTCTGGTGCCCAAAGGTTAAACTGAAACAATGACATACCTAACAGTGAAATTTTGCTTGGTATTGTTTCACAGTTGTGTGTTTTTGTTTTTCTTTACATTTTTACTCTGAAAACCCCCTTCTGGTTGTTTAAATTGTGCTTCCTGTTTTCTCACTGCCTAAATAATACTTTCAAACCTTGCAGAACAATATATAACGGTGGGGGGGGACAGGGAAGGAAGGCAATCCTGCAAGGCTGAAAATCTGGTAGCTCTGTAGAGGAGCCTATTTAATAAAGCCACAGTCAGAAAACCATGTCATTTCATTACCACAGGAAATATTATAAGACAAGCAATGAAATGAAGATCAGATGATACTATTAATTTTTATTAAAAAAAGAAAGAAAACCAAAACCACAGAAAATGTCTGTGTATAAAAAAGGAGAAAGTTAAAAGTATTTGTATTGTTTCATTCCTAATTTTTCCCTAAACAATTATATGACAATTCTGAAGTTAAATAATTCCCTCCTGCCGTATCTGCAATCCTCATGTGATAGCTTTTGAACAAGGAATTGGAAATCATCAGACTGTTTTCATTAATGGCAAAAAGAGAACAGTAGAATAAATATTTGGAGATCTGATTTTCCCCAACGTGATTTTTGTTTTAAAATAAAGAAATGTTGCAGAAGTTAGAGAACTGAATTTGTTGAAGTACAGATTTACACTGAAAACTTAAGGGCTGCAGAATATGTGCCACAAACCTGAAATGCAGTCGTACCTAACACGGGGGAAGGATAACACAGCCCTGGTTTTGGCTTAGGTAATTATATTTGTAATTTGTTTGAGCTGTATTTTTTTGTATTTGTTCTTTTAAAAGTAATTATTATTTTTTTTTCCCTGTTCATATTTCTAATTGTTCCCATGTAAGAGGTTTATGTACTTTTTCAATTAAAGAAGTAGTGAGAGTAACTGGTAGAAAATACTTTAAGCAGGAAATAAGGAGGAAAAGATACAGGCTAAAGGAAACAGATGATCTAGAAACTGAAGGCATTTGTATTAATCATTGTGATGTAGATTATACAGATGGAAAAATGTACGAACAACAAAAGTAATTAGACACATATTTGATGAAAAGCTAAATGGACAGTGAGAGCTTCCTGGTCCACTCCTGAAATACTCTGTATTTTATAGTATCTGTCCTGTTATTGCTGTCACTGCTTGTAGGTTTTCTTTTGACCATGTGGAATCCTTTTTATTTTCTATTCATCTCATCTATTTTAATTTTTTTTAATCGACAGTGTCTGTGGTATCAGTTAGGACAGCAGACGTGGAGCTACCATGCTACCTCGTCTGTAGTTTGTGATTAATTTTAATTCTGTTCTTTGCTTGCTTGCAGTGCTGAGGCAGGGACTTGCCTTCAGTCCTGTCTATCGGTTTTCCTTGTCTGATGGCACTATCGTTTCTGCCCAAACGAAGAGCAAGCTCATCCGTTCTCAGACAACTAGTGAACCTCAGCTTGTAATCTCCTTGCATATGCTTCACAGGTAATTCTGGCCAGTTTGTATATCCACATACTGAGAGACAAGGAAAATACAAAGGTACCTTGCCAAAGCAAATAAATTGTTTAAGGCTGGTGGACAATCAGTTGGCCTAGAACTGATAGCATGAAAACAAAGTGAGTTTTGAAATCAATGCTTACAGCAGGAAAAGACTAAGATTATTTCAGGATTTACAAATGCCATGCTGGATTTTCACATCAAGATCTTCCATTAAACATACAGAATTTCCTTTAATCTCATGTTCTTAATTTCAGTATTTTCATTTCCCGTGTTTTGCGTAGTAGACAAATAATATTTCTAAATGTAATTAAATCTAGAAAACATTGAAGGATTAAATTCCTGTTGTTCAGTCAGTCATATGTTGGGCGTCTTTAAATAATATATTATGAATATTAAAACTGCATTTTAGGCAAACTGCATATTTTAACTTCTTATCTCTGTTCATTCCTCGTCTTCTCTGGTGCTTGCACTAGTGGCTTTCACCTGTCCAATCCTGAGAAATGTCACCACTATTCATTTTTTTTAAAAGAGGCATAGGCAGTAACATCTTAAAGTTGAGGATAAGTAATCACTGACCTCATAACTTCAATGTAAAATCTGAATTAAGCTATTGCATGTCCTGGTATATTTGTGTCAGATTTTGTTTCAGATTTTAGTTGCTGGTAATAATGAAAATTTGTCTCCCTGTATCCACAGTATCACTTTTTTAAGGGGAAGAGAATAGCTCTAAATGTAATTAAAACTGAAAACATTTTGCAGAGACTGTAGATTTGGAAACTGATCTGACCAACAGCTGTCTGAAATTTGTTTTCCTTGGATTGCTGAAGATAGTTAGTATTTTATGAAGTGCTAAATTTTACATTTTAAAAAGAACCATTAAGTTAAAAATTGTATTTGCAAATATTCTTGCGTTTTTAGCAGAACAATGGTACTATTCTGTTTGTAATAAGATTTTTTAAATCTACCTCTCTTTTTGTAATTAATGTTGTTCACCTTTGCCTTTATACCCAAGGTAACAAATGTAGAGTAACAATCTTCACTGCCCTGTGTGCTTCAGCTCTTCCACTTTTTTTGCTTTTGCAAAACAAAAAGGTTTAGCTGTACTTACCCTGTACAAGTAGGAATGTTTTTTGTCTCATCAAAAATACATACTAGGAATGTTCTATTAGTATGTGGTTTTGGAAGTCCAGACTTGATTTGATTTTTTTTTCAGAGCATCATTTTTTTTTCTTTCTAATCTACTTGACTCTGTGTCTTTTATAGCTTTTAGCATTTGGGAATATGTCTGATTTTTCTGATTTAAGTTTAAATACAGAAGTAAAAAGTTTATTGCATCCTCCCATAAACTGTTTAAAATCTACTGAGGAAAAGAGAAGTGACTTTCAGGTGCTCTCATGAAAGCTTTTTCTGTGTGCATATGTTTGTGTGTGTCTCCCTGTCTTCTCTTTTCTCCATCTTAGAGCCTACATCTCTAAATTACAAGTTTCAACCCCCATGTGTGTGGGCTTTTTCTTTCTTTTCTTTTCCTACATGTTGGTGGGGGACTGGATTGCTAACAGGCTGTTCCCATTCTGCAGTAGTATCCAGTAGTTCTGTTAGCTCACATGGTGGTTTGGAGCAGTATCTAAATACTCTGGCAGCGTAGAAATGTGACTTTTTCAACTTTCTTTTCACTATGAACTCTGTGGGCAAATAGCCCACTCCAGCCTTGTGGTGGGCCTAACTCACAGAAATCCAAAACTCCAGCAAACAGCTGTCCACAGCTGTCTTGTGAAGCATGTATTTGTTTGGCTCATGTGTTTCAGATGAGCTTTCTGTCAGTTCTAGAACTTAGCTCTCGCCAAATTGTAAAGAAGAGATATGCATTAAAGGGAGAGGGACTGAAATGGTAACCTATCTGCATTTCTAATGAATGCCATTTAAATGAGGTATAATTTTGCTTTTCCTCTCTTCCACTGATTTGTTAATGAGGTACTGAAAAACCACACTGTCAGTGTGCAGCCATGTTGCGAGCTGCATATCACTTTTGTCAAATTGTCAATTTGTTTCTAATTGTAGGTTTGTTGTGTTATTTTCAAGTGAGGTTTGAGGTTTTGCTTCTTTTTCTGTAATGTAATTGCAAGTTGGCCACTGTCATTTTAGCTAATAGGTTGTTTTTCTTCCCTTTGCCACATAGAGAGCAGAATGTCTGTGGAATGAATCAGGATTTGACTGGACAAGGAATGGGGAAGATATTGAACCCACTTAGCTCCAGCAGCCCTGCCCATCAGGCCATGTGCAGTGGGAACCCAGGTCAGGATATGACCATCAGTAGCAATATAAATTTTGCCATAAATGGCCCAAAGGAACAAATGGGCATGCCAGCAGGCAGGTTTGGTGGTTCAGGGGGAATGAACCATGTGTCAAGCATACAAGCATCCACTCCTCAGGGTAGCAACTATGCACTAAAAATGAATAGCCCCTCACAAAGCAGCCCAGGCATGAACCCAGGGCAGCCAAACTCTATGCTTTCCCCAAGGCATCGTGTGAGCCCTGGAGTGGCAGGAAGCCCACGCATCCCACCCAGTCAGTTCTCCCCGGCAGGAAGCTTGCATTCGCCGGTGGGAGTCTGCAGCAGCACAGGAAATAGCCATAACTACACCAACAGTTCCCTGAATGCACTTCAGGCCCTCAGCGAGGGCCACGGCGTTTCTCTAGGATCGTCGTTGGCTTCACCTGACCTAAAAATGGGAAATTTACAAAATTCCCCTGTGAGTCTGAACCTTCCCCAGCTGAGCAAGATAGGAAGCCTGGACTCTAAAGACTGCTTTGGACCATATGGGGAGCAATCTGAAGGTACAACTGGACAAGCAGAGAGCAGCTGCCATTCAGGAGAACAGAAAGATAGTAGCGATAGCAACATGCCACCAGTTGTCGGTGGTGAGAAACCTGATGGACAGAATAAACTGCACGATGGAAAAAGCCAGACAAAGCTCTTACAATTGCTGACCACCAAATCGGATCAGATGGAGCCTTCGCCTTTGTCCAGCACCATGGGAGACGTTAGCAAGGACTCCACGGGAGGGTTGCCTGGGTCTGGTTCGGCACATGGAACCTCGCTCAAGGAGAAGCATAAAATTTTGCACAGACTATTGCAGGACAGTAGTTCTCCTGTAGATTTGGCCAAGCTCACAGCAGAGGCCACAGGCAAAGAACTGAACCAGGAGTCCAGTAGCACAGCTCCTGGTTCAGAGGTGACTGTTAAACAGGAGCCAGCGAGTCCTAAGAAGAATAATAATGCACTACTTCGCTACTTGCTAGATAAAGATGATACTAAAGATATTGGTTTACCAGACATGCCCCCAAAACTGGAGCGGTTGGACAGTAAGACAGACCCTTCCGGTAGCACAAAGTTAATAGCTGTGAGGACAGAAAAAGACGAGATAAGCTTTGAGCCTAACGAACAGGTAAGCAAATCTTTGCATTATATGTGAATTAGATGTTCTAGGCCTGC
>NW_009952893.1:5341387-5361812 GCF_000747805.2 Chaetura pelagica | reverse complement strand
TTCCTGCCATCTTAGTTTTTTTCCTTTCTTCCTCTAAGAGTAATTTCTTGACATTTCAAGAGGCTGTTACCTGTCTTTTGACATCCAGTCTTCACTCAGTTTTCCAGTTGGCGTAACAAAGTTGTGCACATCACTCTGTCTCAAAGAAGAAACTCTGGCGAGGAAGAGACGGATAACACAGGAACTGAATGCTGGGGAGCCTTTCCCAGATGGTAGACAGATGCAAATACTTGCAAATGTTGGTTAATGCTAACTTACTGACAGCTTTTCCCATAGGCTCTTGTTGAACTCCTGTGGGCTAGATAGGCTCTTAACCTAGCCCAGCATAGCATCTATACTGCTCCCATATAAAGCAGGTACTGACTGATACCAATGTTGCATTACTGGTCTTTTTGCTATACTTGATCTGCAAATTAAAATCAAGGCAAATAGACTGCCCTTGTTTCTGTGCCAATTAGGGGGTTTTGTTGGTTTGGGTTTTTCTACTTTTGAAGTTTTTCTATTCAGCCCCAAGTTCCTGTGGATGATTAATTGTTCAGTGTAGAGATTGGGTCTCCCTGTGCAATGTTATCTGCCTTGAATTTTACATTCAGAATTTCTGTGTCCTGTGCATGATTGTTTGTTGCTGTGCTGCACTACATACTAATGAGCTGTATGTTGTTAGGGCCTGTGCTAAAAAGTGTTATTTTGCTGTCCTTC
The DNA here is from genome assembly GCF_000747805.2 of Chaetura pelagica. NCBI lineage: Eukaryota > Metazoa > Chordata > Aves > Apodiformes > Apodidae > Chaetura > Chaetura pelagica. The sequence continues at coordinate 5,361,113 of NW_009952893.1, read as the reverse complement.
ATGCAGAATTCCCTTTCAAAAAGCAACAGGTTAACATCACCCAGAATGCTCCACTTTTCAGAGCTTTGCAAGAAAAAGGGCCACAGCAGAAGCAATTTGCCACTTCAATATTACTGTTTATTTTATTTATAAAAAGGGGTAATTACAATATCAATTTAATTATAACGCATTTTTAGGAGAGTTTATAACTAACTGGAGTTAATGGTCCTTAGCTTTGTCCTGCACTATCAACTCTCCCAGCTGGTCATTATTCCCCAGGCAGTGCCCTGTGCGTGAAGCCTTAGTTTGTAAATCATGTTCAGATCTTACACTATAAATGTTCATGACACTCACAGCCATATCCTTCACTTCAAAAAGAGTGTGTGTATATAAATGCATGCTTTTTAAAATATTTTCCATACTGTAGTTTGAGGCTAAAGGAGAATATTTTCTCAGCCAGAAGTCACAACACTGGATTTTTTATTCATTTATTTTTACTTGGCTCTTTTGGCAGTCTCTAACCAGTAGACAGTTCTTTCAACAGTGGTTATAACCACAAAACAGAGGCCAAACATGCTACTACAGTGTGGATGCAGCATTGTTAAAATCTCAGTTACCCAAGCATCTCCTAAGGTTAGTTCGCTCCTGTTTCAGCAGAGTTGGACAACTATTGCCATTATGTAGGAGCACTTGTAGCTTTCAATCCTTCCTATGCTCTGGGGGTAAACTGAGCCAAATTACACTAATTTCTACAGAGATTAATCCTCAACCCTGGATGTTAGTTTAGTTCTGAATACAGCTACTATTTTGTAGTGCCTGTAGGGAGGTCTTAGATTTCCTGTGAGAACTTTTGCTTTGTTAGGCTGGAAAAACACAGATAGCAAGACATGCACAGCTAAACTGGCAAGAATAAATTGCTGTAAAAAATTAATTAATTTTTAGTTCCAAGTTCAGATCCTACACAAGGAAGTTAATGTCATTTCTCTGATAATACTGGATTGACGACAGAGAATCTGGACAAGAACATAGAATTTAGTAGTGACCAAAATATATGTCTAAGTAACTAAGTAGCTCAAAATCATGGCTCTCAGATTGTTTACTCCCCGAGAATTAAATTTCTGAAAGAATAAAAATTCCTCTTTCAGTGTCTCTGTGGAGTAGACAAGAAATGGCTTAGCTTGTGAACCCATTCTCAAAGAGCGGATTTTGGACCCTCTGGAACGTAGCGGTTGCCTTACTTTTCATTACTAAAGATAAGCAAGTTGTGTCTCACCCTAAATCTAAACATGTAGCTCCGAGACTAACTTTAAAGAAAGAGCCCAGTGTCTACAGCCATTGCCTGCCTCAGTCATTTGAAAATCAGGTCCCCAATATTAAGAACTTTGTAAAATGTCTGGTCTGTTCAATTTTTACTTTTAGACCTTGTGTTTCTAAAAGCAGGGAGGGATTTGATGGGGGTTAGGATATAGACTATGATAGTATTGCCTTTTCTTAAAATTTGAAGAGCGATTGTCTTCCAGGAGACAGGGGACTGGAGGTACAGGAAGGTCCCACAGTTGGGGCTGTTCAGAAAACCACAAAGCGGTGCAGGAGTTGTGATAAAGTGATAAGAGCTGCAAGTGCTGAGGTTTTCTCAGCGCCGAGGTAAGGAGAAGCCAGTCCCTCAGCCGTGATTGAAGGTTGCTGGATAATGACAGAAGAGGTTTTGTTACTCTTGTTGCTTGTAAATAGAGTTTTAGAACCTGCTTAAAATGCAGAGAAACCTGGAGCTGAATAAACAGAAGTCCAGTGTGGAGCAGGAGAGGAAATGGTGGGGAATATAAAATAATGTAAGCATTTATCTAGCTGAAAGCCAGGCCTTTAAACAAATAACCACTTTACCCCAATTATAAAATCACTGAAAATATTCAGCATCAAAAACTCTTCAGCTTTGGAAGACGGTCTCCCACAGGAAGTGCTCATTGCCTAAATTTAGATCAAAGCTGGAACTATTTAGTACAAGAACACAGATTCTTGTGCTAAATTCTTCCATCCTCCTGTGTCCTTCCCCCCCGCCTTCTTCCTCCCATATGTAAAAATTAGTCGTGTTCTTGTGTTACCTATTTTGCAGGTTTATTTAAAACTTCTCCTCCCCAAGGAATGTTGTATTTTTAAGTAATTAGTCACTGGAGTTTGCTGCTTCTCTGGAAACTGCAGCAGAGCTGCAGTGGGGTGGCCTCTGCAAGGGGACCGGGGTGTCGGGAGGCAGCAGAGCCATTATGCTTTCTCCTTTTACTTTTGGTGTGAGTTTCTGAGCAGGAAATGCTTTGAAGTGCACCACTGTTCTAAAAATAGCAGTCTTCTAGGTAGTGTGTTTAAACATACACTTGGGCAGAGAGCAGCAACTGACAGGAAGCCTTTCTCAAATGGTAGAGAGTATTTCCAGTACCGCTGTACCTTTTTCCCTGCCTTGGTGGGATGGATGATGGTTATCAAGCCCTGTTAAGCTGATTGCTTTCTAGTTAAGGCAGCTGTGAGGGAGAGGGTGAAAGAGAGACCTGCTGGGGAGGCTCAGAGGAGCTTTTCCTTCAGCAGCAACAGTAGTAGGACTTTTGCTATCAAGCACTGTGTGTGCTCATATCATTCTCCACTACTAAAAAGGGAAGGCAGTGGAAACACAAGTTCTGAGTTGCTACAGATTAGTTTTACAGGGCTCCCTCAGCCCTATGTCTGCATTTCCCTGCTGGCCCACCAGCTACTGTGGAGCTGCTATGGTGGGACCTCATCTCGCTCTCTCCTTCCCTGTGCTCCACTGCTTGTGCTGTCTCTCAGAAAGCCCCGGCTGTGCATCTGGCTGCAGCCAGCACACACTGCTGCTGGTTTGGAGCAGCCTGTGTTAGCGGTCAGCAGATGGTCAGTTGTGACAAGGGCCGGCTAAAAGCTCAGGGGAAGGAGAGTAAAAGTGTAGGGTTATGTCAGAAGTTCATCGTGCCCGGGCAATATCAGATATTGCCTTGCTAAAGAAACATTTTGTTTAGCCATATTGTTGAGCACTGCTAAACTCGATTATTACTTTGGTAAATGCAGATGAAGAAAACAAGATGTAGAAATTCGAAGTAGCTTATTCTCTGAGAAAGCAGTTGGCATACTGTGGAATAAAATCCTGATCTCCATAAGTGTATTCTCCTCATTTTTAGCTGTTAGACAATATACACAGTCCGTTTGTCTGATAAGGACTTTGCAATGCCACAGTCTCCATGAGTGCTGTTCCAGAAATCACCTTAAGCATGTATCTTTTTGTCCTACAGCTCAGAAACTGTTCTGGTGCTCCTCACATACTTTATCAGCTCTGCTGTCCTCTTGCTTTATGTGGATAACCGGTATTTTCCCAATATTCAAATACTCTATTTTCGTATGCCCCTCATCATCCCAAACCCTATTTCTTCATGTTCAGAATCCATTAAATTAGTGAAGGAGGTTGGTTCCTTCTTGAAATTCTATCAAAACCTTAGAAAAGGGATTCAATTTTCTGAATGTCTTTCAATTACAGTTGTGTTTCCGGAAGTTAGTAGTAGATTAGTCTGATAATATAATGGAATTTCTAGGTGATTGTATTTTTATTGCAGTTACCAGAGAGAAAAAGACTATATTGATTCCAATTCTGAATTACTTTTTTGTTCTTTTTTTGGCCAGTTTAGAGACTATTTATGGTCAAATATTTTGGCCATGCTACAGTGTTAGGTAATGAGCTAACTTGAGGTTTATATGAGACAGGTATAGTGTCAGGTTGTGTCCCCACCAAAAAACATCCTGTTCTAAGGAAAATGTCCCAAGTGCCTCTGTCACACATGGTCATAAAGAAAATGTCTATGTGTATGAAGTTCAGAATACAGGGTTTGACCATGATGGAAAAGAGATCTCCAAGGAGTTTAGGATCTTATCCAGTCCTTTACAATTTATGTAAACTAGTGTTTGACACAGCAACTTTTGTAAACCAAACTTCATGTTGATGTGTAACCGCCTTTCAGAAGAGCTGAAAGGATTCTGTAAGCAACTAACACTCCAATCTCCTTTTCTCTACTTGACAGAGATAAGCACTTCGAAAGTAGGTACTTTTCAAATGTAAAAATATTTCTAAGCACAATTTGTCTTAGTTTTTCTGGCACTTGGTGTCCAAGTTCTACGGACATTGTTGTAATTGCTTTGCTTAGAGATAGTGAAAATATGTGAACAAGAACTTCCTTGTGATGCTCAGCACTTTATCAGGCTTTTTAAATTCATGGCAAGTGTTTGTTTTACAGGGAGTTTAGAGTGTGCCTTCTATTTACATACAGACCATTAACAAAATACATATAGAATATAAATAAATTTAAAATCCCATTAAACTCACCAAGTAAATATTTTGGTGCTAGTTTTTGCACATACAGTGAGTGCTGTTTGAAGGTGGGTTTGGAAAGACAGTCTGACATTATAGTGTGGTGTTAATTCTAAATCTGTCTTGGAGCTTTTGGAGCAATTGAGCACCCTCAAAAAAATAAAGGTGAAATATTTGATACTGGTTATCAAATATTGGTATGTTAAGCAAACATACCAATGGTTTGTTTATGTTAAGCAAAAAAGCTGAAGGTTATGTATTTGTGTTATAACACATCTGTTGTGTTTGGCCTTTTGTTGCCACTTCCTGAGAGAAATTAAAAGCATCTTAGGGAGTGCAGTTTTCTGACACATTTGGGTCAATACGTGCTTCTCTGGGTTTGTTTTGAGTTTGTTTTGGGGTTTTTTTGCTGGATTGGGTTGGATTTTTTTATATCTATATGTTTAAGAAAAGAATTGGAGTAGCTAGAATGGTAAAAATAAAAAAGACCCAAAGTCCTGCACTAAATCAACCAACCAAAAAAAAAAAATAAAAAACCCCTCCAACATGTAAAACTTCCCTTCAGTCTTGTCTCAGATAGGTTTAATGAAGGCTGTGTCTCTTAATTCCCCCAAAGAGTACTGAATCATGCTTCTATAATTTATGATGCTCTACATCAGTCTCCTCTGTTGGCTCTTGCAGTCTTCTTCTACCAGATATCCCAATGCTCAAATTGCAGCTCCTACAAACACTGCTCATAACTGTTTCTGCAAGCACCTTTTTGAATCTGCTTATCACCTGCCTGCACAATGATTTAGGCTTCTTATCATCACATTTGATTTGTCCTGGCTCTACCTTTTCGGTTGGTGTGCACTGTCCACCCAACTGCTTGTAAGTGCCTGGAAGGCAGCGAGACAGCAGGGAGATTTGTCAAGAGCAGGTAATGTCAGACCAACCTTATTTCCTTTCACAAGAGCATAGCAGGATTTTTGGACTAAGAGGAGCAGCGTGTGCCATGTGTCTTGGTTTGAGTAAGGCTCTTCAGCACTCTTATGTATGCATGGCATTCTCAGAAGCAGATCAGAGATGTATGGTCAAGACAAAACTGCTGTGAGTGAGTAGGAAGCTGTTTGGAAATCCTTACACAGAAAGTAGTTATTTGAAGATTCCCTGTCAGAATGAAGGTGCTGCGGGAGCTCGTGCAGCATCTAGAGCTGCTTGGTGTTTGAATGGAGCGTATGCTTGGTAAGGCTGTGTGTGACATGTGAATGTCTGTGGATACGCTGGAAGACAGAATTCAGATTCAGCAGCAAACAGGAGATACGGAGGGAAAATCTTAGGAGAACATTCAGGATGAACAAATTATTGATTCTAATTAGTCAAGAACAATGTCACAAATTTAAAAAAAAATGGGATGACTGGCTAGACAGGGCATTTTCAGAGCTGTGTCTAGGGATCATAGTGAGCACAAGATGAGTGAGAGCCAATAACATCATGTAATTTAAAATATCACAGACTTTTCTGGAAGATGGCATCAGAGTGTAGTGTGTACAGGGTGAATTTTCTGGTTTACTCAGCAGTTCCAAGGCTTCAGCTTAAACCCTGTTCTGGACACAGCATTTCAGCAAAAGTGTAGATCAACTGAAGACAGTCCACAGGAGCAATGAGAGTAACAAGAGGTCAAGAAAACAGGTTACATACTGAAGAAAATTAAACAAGTTGAGATTGTTTATTAACTTCAGCTTAAAACCTGAAAAGGCACATGTTTTCAAATAGAGAAAAGGTCAGGAAAAGAAAGGGGAACACAATTTCTTCTCCGTGTACAAGACACGATTGGAAAGAAGGGTCTAAGTTTCAGTGAGGGAGATTTTGCATTGACACTGGGGAAGAAAAGCTCAAATAGTAAGGATAACAGAGCGCTGAAACCAATATCCTAGGGAAGCTGTGGATTTCCTGTTACTGGACATCTTACCAAGAGACTGTATGGACTTCTGTAGGGAATGGTATACACTGATTTTCCCTTGAGGCCTTGTATTTCTTCCAGTCCTCTGATTCTGTGATTTCCTACCATTTTCCCAGTAACACCAGCCTCCAGATCACCCCACATGCTGCCTTTTAACAGAGTAAACTCGTTTTGCACCATATATTCCCATCTGTAAGACTAGGAAGTGATGTGGCAGGAGTAGAGAGTTTATCTGCACCCAACCATCCAAAAAAGGGTATAGGTAGAGGTGTAACCTCAAGGCATCTTAGCTACCTTTGAATAAAGTAGCTGGGCTTTCCAGGAGCAGGTTAGCTATGGCAGCAGGAGTTCAGGAGAGACAAATGTGCAGTGCTTCTTAGCTAGGCTGTGAGAGTCTTGGTTGACAGTTTAAAGCCATCTCAGGTATTTCTACATTATCCTGTGATCTTCAGCGTAAGCTTGCTCTCAGTAAATACCAAGTTCACAATGTGGCAGTAGGACAAAAAAGAACAGGAAGAACTGCATTTCAGTTGTGTGCCTGTTTGGGGTGTTATTTCTCAGTTCCCCATCCTTCACAGCTGGCTGCTCTCTCTCTCTGCCTTCTTCGTCATTGCAGATTTCCTAATGAAGGTGCTGATTTTGAGTAGGTTTTTTGTTATAAATACTGTTGTGAAATGTTTCCTGTGCAACTTGGTGGTAACTGAGACTGGATTGCCTTATGGTAATCATTACCCATAACGAGTTTTACCCTATTTAAAGGCTTAGGGAATATACTTCTAATAATTTCCGAATTTTGGTCAGAAAAATATTTACAGTCTGAGGTTTTACAGGCAGAGAAGCTAACCAAAAAAAAAAAAAAATACTGGTGAAAATAAAAACATTTTTAAGAAAAACATGTGGGTCGGTATTTTTAATGTAGGATGAACTTATTTTTTTTCCCACCCTTATTTCATGAAAAGTTTCTACTGAGTGGAATGTAACTAGCCTTCTCTTCTTTTTTTTCCCTTTTTTTCTTTTTTTTTTTTTTTTTCTAATTGGTGAGAAGTTCTTTTCAGTGATTTGCCAAGTTGTGAGCAAAATAAATTCCTACATCCAGTAACTGGTTGATAACGTTTAATTTATAAAACCTCACTGAAATGTGTATGTCATGCCAGGTAACTTAGGTGTTGAGATTTTGAATGTAATGAAGAAAATGGCATGTGGGGAATTACTTCAGCCATGAAGCAACTTTTCCATCATATGCTTTTAATCAAGTCATAAAGAGACTAGAAATATGACTGTGCTGAAAGGAATATTGGTTATACCTACATAAATCCCCATATTCATCACTGCTTTTTCTCTTCCCCTGCCAAATTATCCCTGCTGTCTGCACCCATCACAAAGTACACAGGGAGAATCTCCTGTTTGCCCGAGGTATGGATTGTGTGGATTCGTACGTCCCCATGCTGGGGTCTGGGAGGGGTGCCGGTGACTGGGCTCCCCAAATGCAAGGCAGACAAGCCCTGGGAAGCCTGCACGGTTCTCTTTCCACAACTTTGTGAGCTTCCTCCACAAGGGGCTTCTTGCAGGAAGCATCTGTAGCGGGTGTGAGGGGTGTGGGGCCGCCCGGCTCAGCACCAGCAGCAGGTGAGCAGCGGTGCGGACTGTGGATTTCTGGTCTTCTATTGCAGCCAGGCAGTGAGTTGGATAACTTGGAGGAGATCCTGGATGACCTGCAGAACAGCCAGTTACCGCAGCTGTTCGCAGACGGCCGCCCGGGCGCGCCCGCGGGCTCGGTGGACAAGCAAGCCATCATCAATGACCTCATGCAGCTCACCAGTGACAGCAGCCCCGGCGCGGCGGCGGCCACCCAGAAACCAGCAATGCCGGGGGGGGTGGCCCTGGGTCAGCCGGGGAGGAGCCGGGCAGCTCCTGGTCCCCCTCGGGTCTTGCGTGATGACACAGCGCCATCTGCGGTCGTCCCGGTTCCGAAGACAGGTGGAAGTTGTGTCCCTGCCCTCTCAGGAAGTTTGAGGGGTACCCTCGGCAGAAAAGAAGGGCCCCCTGCTTCGGCAGGGAGAGCTCGGGCGTTTTGTTGCGGTGCAGGTCGCTCCTTTCCTGCAGCCCTTTCGGTGAAAGGGATGAGAGAGGCTTTTCGAAGCATGAAGGAAAGGAGTCTTCTGAAACCACAAGATTAATAGAAAGGCATATGATTAAGAGGAATGCCCATTTAATTTGAAATGGTGGCTTTTAATTGAGTCACTTCCAGCTGATGGTGTTTCTTAGCTTTATTAATTAACTTACAAATCAGTGTTGAAATCTTGGTCTACCATTGTAGAATAATGGACAGAGAGCAAGACAGGAGTCTTAACAGATACAAATGTTGAAGGAAATAGCAAAAATGCCACTGCTTCATTATTTTTTCTTCTTTTGGCTAGGATGGCAGCATCTGTTTATTTCCTTAAATGTACACTGGTGGGCTTTTTATAGAACAATAGAACATTAAGCTTAGATAATATTTTTAGCCATTCTGGTCTTATTAAAATAATGCCATGCCACTTTCAAATTAACTAATTATTAACACATTATTTACAAATGTTTAAATAAATATTAATATTAGTAATATTCAAGTTTAAATTCATATAAAAACCACTACAGATCCTTAAATTGTTTGTTGTTAATGCTGCTCAGAGAAGGGTGCTTGGGTTTAATGTACTCGTTTTTGTAACTAAGGGGGTCCTTAGGTGCAGCAGCACATAAGTGAGGAGGAAATCCCTGGATCTGAAATCTTTAGCATACTCTTTCTGAAACAAAGTCAGCTGCTTCCTTCCACTGCAGCTTTCCAGCTTTAACCTGGCTTTAAATCTGCTTTCAAAGCAGTACAGTAGCAGTATGATCATGAATGAGAGTGTGTTGGTGGTTAGCAGCAGTTCTGTAAAAGCAGCATCCTGTTTCCCATGTAAAGTAAAGCCCTAAAACTTTTTCCCCCTGCTCAGTCTGGTGCCTGATTCCTCTAGGGAACTTCTGCCTTCTTTTCTGTAGAAGAGCCTACAGAAAACAGGTGCACAGAAGTAGTGAGTGACTTCTCATATGCGCACAGAAAAGCAACGTAGAATGAATGTAAAATCATACACAATTCCAAAAGACATTTGGGATTTTTAATTATCTTTTTTTCTGAAGTAATAAGCAGCTTTTATTCCATAGGTTTTACATTAAAACGCTGAAAGTATTTTAATCTGCTTTAAAAATACATGTGAAAGCTGCTAGATTTGCTAAATTTGCTAGAGTTTGTTGCTTGTGGGACAGGGAGCCTTCTTCAGTCCTGTCCTGACCAAGAGCAGAGTATGTGATCTGAGCACCATCACATCTCACCAGCTGTGGTGTTACTTTGTGCTGCATTTACAGCTTTCTTTTTTTGTAAGATCACTGGGTGCTGGCAAAACAACCCATATCATAACTTATCATCTATGTGATTTTTTCAAACTTCTGGGGCAAACCATTCTGAAACTGCCACTGAAGTTTGGTTTTGGTTCAATCTTTAGACTTTATGATGCCCCTAATCTTGGAGAGGTCATTTTGTCTCATTAAGTATGTTCTGTTTGCTTGTTTGAACAGACAGTCAAGACAAAATTTTCATCTCATGGTTAGGAATTAAGTGTATGTGATGTGATGTATTTCCTGTACATGCATATAAGCAAATTCACCTGGCACAGATCTTATATTTCAAAAAAGAATAAATGCAGTGAGTACCTGTAGTGTGGCTTTATAAAGTAAGAAGAAAAGTCAGAGACCTTTGTAATAAGATGTTCCTGTACTTTTTAACAAGCTTAGTAAACCTCATCTAAGGTCTCAAATTCAAAAGTATCACTACTTTGATCTAAAATAAGAAATAAGTTATATAACTTCTGGTAGTATGGTGAGTATAAAAATGCAGAAGTCACTTTAAGGATGCCATTCTATCAGAGACTGTCCTAGGGTAAGCTATCAGGAACTAGTGCAAATAACAAATTCACAAAAATGGTTAGTTTATTTGTCTGTATTTTGTTGGTATGATTAAGTGGAATCAAAGGGTCAAGGTCAGTGTTTGATTCATATTTGAGAACTGGCTGTGCACACAGAGGATGCTTTCATGCATTGGAACATTGCCCAAACACCAGCTGAGCCAGATGCTTGCCAGTCATGATCTGAAGCTTACTGCTCTGAGGCAGTCTGCAGTTTTCTTTGAGGAAACAGATTTTTAAGAGCACAAAACACCTCAACAGAGAAAATTGTTCCATAAAGACGGTAACCATCAGGCATAGTTCTGTTTACCAGAACATTACTGTGTATGCTCTAAGTCTGGACTGCCTACTTGTTGTTGCTGAATCATGTAAGGATTTGTTAAAGACAAAAAAATTAACAAAAACAAAACAACTATGAAGGAGATGTAGACATGGGGCTATAGGATCTGATGTAGACTCAAATCAGTCCTTAATTTTGGTAACTTCTTCAGGGGCACAGCTGATGCTGGAAAACTTTGAGAACTGAGATAATTCCTAACAATCTGCCTCAGGATGACACCTGTGTACAGTTACAGCCCTACTATGTGTAAGATTAATGTGCAGTAGTATGCACATTACATAGTGGTATATTTTGCTGTAGTAGCTCTTCTATAAGTTAAAGTGCATAAAGTTTTAAAAATACAAGTCATACCCGTTTTAGTGTCAGAATGTTCCATTTTGAAATTCAGATAAAAATGTCAAGGGATGTTTCTCAGACAGATATGGGGTTGATAAATTATGCAGCATTAAATAGCTCAGCCCAAGAGCTTAAAGTGTGTTTGGGTTCTTTTTTTTTTTTTTTCTTACACAAGTAAAGTTTCCATTCTTCTAACTTTGCTTTTTTTCTTTGCTCCTCCTGTCTAGCTTTTAATAACCCACGAGCAGGGCAACTGGGCAGGTTATTACCAAACCAGAATTTACCACTTGAGATCACACTGCAGAACCCAACAGGTGCGGGAACTTTCCCACCCATAAGAACGAGTAGCCCCTATTCAGTGATACCTCAGCCAGCACTGATGGGCAGGAATGAAGGGATGATAGGAAGTCAAGGAACTATAGGCAACAGCAACACAGGTAAGAAATATATATTGTTAGACTATATCATGTGTAACTTTATGCTGGGATTATTAAAAGTACAGTTTATTATGAGTACTGTCCATAAAAGTCTGGGGAAAATTGTGTTTCATGGGCTGTTATGTATGGACATATTTATTTGGACTTTTGTTTCTGCATGTTTTCAGTCTGGCGCTTTATGCGCTGCTTTTCACCTACCTGAAAACTTCTAGATCAAGAAAGTTAGTTAGTTTGTTCACATTAATGTTCCAGATTCAGCTGAAGCTTAGGTAAAAATCCAATCTTTCTGCTTCTAAAAAAAGCAAATAAACAAACTGCTTCTCTGCAGAAGTACTTCATTCAAAACAAAATTTGGGCAGTACTGTTGCCATTATGACGTGTATCTCTGCAGACGCTGGGTTTGTCCTCGATTATCCTTTATTTATTAGCCTTACTTCTTAATTTAAATTAAATAAATGCTAATGTTTTCATCATTTTCTGAAACATAAGCTTTTTGGTGACCATTGGATTTTGCAATGGTACTACCTTTTGTCATGGATTATGCCTGATCTGTGGTGTATTGATTTCTTCATGTTGCCCCAATATTTTACAAAGATACCAGAGAGGGTTTCACAAGAAAAGTCCGGCTGATTGACTTATTTCCACTAATATGTAGTCTGAGACTGTCCAATTTGTGCAACAACTGCCGAGAACTCTGAATAAATACATGGGTATTATAAGTCCTTTCAACTGGCTATATTCACTGTCAAAATTTTTTATTCATTTTGCATCAGTATTAAGAAAGACATGCTGCCAGACACTGAAATATCCTATTTAAGCAGTTCAGAGGTCAGTTTGTAGTCTTTCAAGTGTCCTATTATTTTCATGTTCTGTATACATATTAGAGGATGTTACTCATCTTATGTATACAAGTTAGAGAGTATTATCTGTGTTCTGCCATTTACTCTAGCACACCACATATTTCAGCTGATAGAATGTGTACACAAATACAACAAACCTGAGGATGTAACACTGAAGCAAATTTTGTGCAGCAGCTGGAACAATGACCCTCTTCAGAGGGTTTTTCTCTTCAGTTGGTTATCACCAAATAATTGAACTGATGAGTAACAATTATTTGTGTGGATTTTTGTATTCTTTTAAGGATACTGCGAAATGCAACTGGAGAGACCAGTAGTCCAGTCTGGACCAGTGGTTTTATCTGCTTTCTTGACTATATAAAATTGAAATGTATAAACACTAAGAGTGCACAACTTTGGGTTTGGGGGGTTTTTCTGTAGGGGTTTGTTAGGGCTTTTTTTGGCTACTGTCAGAGTGTAGTACTCTGTATATTCCAAGCGTAAATAAACTGTATCAGCTGTTTACAGTAGATGTAGAAGGACTTCCCCTAAAATAACGGTAATGAACTTCAGCATGTATCGGAAAGTTCCTGTGAGTAATTTCCCTGCACCATATATTGGTTTGAAATAATCTGGGTGAGTTCTGAAGCTAAGAAGGCTTTAGGTTCTGAGTGAGCAGACTCACCAGAAGATGTTTGCAGAATGCAAATTTTAATTCAATCCTTGTAATTTGTAAGCATGTACAGCAATAACATGTTGTTACTTAAGTCTTCATTCTCACTTAGCACTTGGAAAGTAAAGCACTGACACACACATCAGCAAACGTGATTCATTTCCTGAGGAAGGAAGTCAGGACTATCCACACACCATCAGCACCTGTTGCAGACTACATGTGGGAACACTTACTCTGAACAGCATTTCGGAAATGATAAAAGGATCTTCCTCATGTAAAATGTATAATAATCTGCAGTCCCTTGACTAAGCAGCATAAGGCATCATTCTGTAGCTTTGCACATCTGGAGGGGCAGTTGTGATACAATATGCTTTGAGTGAAACTACAGCATTTTTGTTGCTAGAAATGTAGCTCATCAGGCAGTTGTAATCTAAAGCCATTCTGAATCGTGTGCCAGCACCTAAGTCTGTTTGGGTTTTGTGCAGGAATGATTGGTAGCAATGCCCCTCGGCCTGCCATGACATCTGGAGACTGGGGAAGCCAGGCACCTGCTGTGAGGGTGACCTGTGCGCCCACAGCTAGTGCCATGAACAGGCCGGTGCAAGCAGGCATGATCCGCAACCCCACGGCCAGCATCCCCTTGAGACCCAGCAACCAGCCTGGCCCGAGGCAGATGCTTCCATCTCAGGTCATGAATATGGGTAAGTCAGGGCATGTGGAGTTGTTCTTTTTGGCATATGCTGTATTGTCAAAGATTAAGCAGAAACAAAAACAAACAAACAAACAAAAAATCATATGAGAACCATATTTCACAGTGAAAATTCGAAGCAGGAAGGAAGATGTGTGAAACTCTTAACTTTGAACACATATGAACAATTCCTACTACTCTGTTGCTTCACAGTGTTATGGCTGAAGAAAGAGGATATGAAGTTGCTCTTGTTTATTAAAGACTGACATTCTTTATTGAGAGGAGGTGCTGGGAACATTATCAATGTTCTTGGTTGCTTTTAAAGCAAGTACATTATTATATTGACTCTATATGCTGTCTTTTTTTTTTAATGCTTGTCGTATTAGGTTTTTTGCATCTGCAGTGTCTTATCTGCTGTTTTGAGCCACTTTTGAGTTCTTATGCTTTTTCTCAAATTGTAAAAGCAATTTCTAGCAAAAAAGTCCTGATAGTTTGAAGCGTAATGTTACTACTGTCAATGTGTTTTTTTGCTTTTCCTGTAATGTAGACAATTTAATGGAAAGAATTAACATGAAAGTGAATTCTTTTCACAAAAGTTATGTGATTATTTTTCCTTGATTAGGGCCATCTGAATTGGAGATGAACATAGGAGGACCTCAGTATAGCCAACAGCAGGCACCTCCAAATCAGACTGCACCATGGCCAGACAGCATCTTGCCTATAGATCAGGCAACTTTTGGGAGCCAGAACAGGTGAGTTTTTCTGTCACACCAAAACATGCAGAGATTTTACAGGCTTCTATTTCATACTTGTCATGAAAACAAAGCTCTGTGTAAAATATTCACCAAATGTATATCAGTTTAATACTCGTCATATTGTCTGCTCATGTATGCATGTTCCAGTAATAGTTAAAGTGCTCTCTTTGCCATTTGGAAGTTGGAAGTTCTATATTACAGTGAATGCTGCCAGTGCTTTGGGTGGTTGCACCATTTTCATTAATGTGGCCATGATTCTGTCTGGTTTTGGTGGCTTTATTGTTAACAATTATTTATTAGACTGCAAGTGGAAAAATGCCAGAGCCTTTGTAGGTATAACACAGCTGTCTTTTCCTGCTGTGGGGTAGCATCTTAAGAAAGTGTAAGACATGGTTAACTCCTGTTTTGTTTGGGGTTTTTTAATTGACCTAAATTCTGTAAAAGGTGAGGAAGGAGCAACGAAGTGAAATGGAGGCTGTCTCTTCCCTGAAGTTAGCTCCTTCTCGGGGATCCAGAACCACAGTTTGATCATAGAATCATAGCGGTTGGAAGGGACCTCTGAAGATCAAGTCCAACCCCCTGCTGCAGCAGGAACACTTAGGGCAGATCACACAAGAGCACATGCAGATGGGTCTTGAAAGTCTGCAGGGAAGGAGACTCCACAACCTCTCTAGGCAGCCTGTTCCTGTGCTCTGTCACCCAAGTTATTAACTCATATGTAATATATTAACTTAAGACTTTTAAATAATGGCATAACTATGAACAGCAATTTAGACTTCTTAAAAAAGATATGTCTTCTCAAAAAAGTTTTCCACTTAAATTAGAGAAACCCTGTATGTATGTACTAAGTGTTACCAAATGAGCAGATAAATGAGAAATATTTAAATACTTTGAACTGAACAAGCTGAGATATTTTTCAGTAGTAAATAGGAGGAGTGCTGAAAAGAAAAATTCAGAGGAAGCAGTTGGAAAAATGTGTTTGAAGAAAGGTTAAACCATAAATTATCTTAATTTTCATTATGAAAGGTTGTCTAAAAATATTATCTGTAATTGAAGTGTGGCGTTTTCTCTGTTACTTTTCTAACTTTTTTGCTTCTCAGGGTGTTTTCTGGTGCTAATTTTTTCCCAGTTACAGTGTCCATATGCCAAAAGCACTGTATAACTTAATTACTCACTTAAAAAATGAGACCATAAAATACAGGATGATGTTTGGTCAGCCATACAGTCAGATAATTTTTCCATTTTGTTACCTTTGCATTTTTCATAATTTTCTTATAGCCGAAGGTGATGACAAAAATTCCCATTACATTGCACCTGAAAGTGGTTGTATTTTGATCATTTACACCCAAACAGAGATGACTAATGGTTCAGTGCTGCCATTTCTTATTTTATTAATCCCTGGGATTTATCATTTTACAATCTGATTATCATTGTGAGTATTAAATTTGATTAAAGTTAAGTAGTGAGTAAAAATAATTCTTTTAGAGAAAAGCTGAACATTATCGTTTTGGTATATAAAAGAAATGGGGGGGAAGCCAAAGTAATTGTCATTGCTTAAGATACAGAATTTGACAAATGTTTTAAACTTGTTCTTACCATATATATTCATGCCCATTTACAATTTGAGGGAGGTTTTCTGGCTAGCCCCATTGATTATTTTTCCAGATCATCAGTCCCTTCTTATAAG
Organism: Chaetura pelagica; assembly: GCF_000747805.2. Classification (NCBI taxonomy): domain Eukaryota; kingdom Metazoa; phylum Chordata; class Aves; order Apodiformes; family Apodidae; genus Chaetura; species Chaetura pelagica. Next base: position 5,345,106 of record NW_009952893.1, on the reverse strand, counting down.
CCATCTTTAAAGTTAGCATGCAGACTGATTAAAAGGATTTTTGCTCTTCTCTTTTACTTATTTATAATTCCATCTGTGAGTGTTATAGAAACTTCTCTATAGATGAGATTGATTGATACTTTGCAGTGTTTTAAAGGTACACCTTACATAGCCTTTTTTTTTTTTTACAGTCCAGGATGTAATTAAAAAGAATAGATTTTTGTTAGTTTTCCTGCTTGCCATCCTTTGCGTTTTTAGGCATATAGTCTGACGATGCAGCTCTTTCCTTCTGCCAAGCTTTGACATAGAGATTAGACTTCCATGGCAACCATATATCTCATTATGGATACTACATACACAAACATGTTTCTTTGTTTTTCCAAACAGACATGTATAAAGGGTTCACATATAGTGCTGTTTCCTCCCTTCATGTGTGACAGCTTTTGTTGTCTCTGAGTAATTATCTGGGCTGAGATTCTGCCATGATGTGCATATAGTAGGTGCCTTTTCTTGCAGAATGCTTTGCCTTTTATATATTATATTCTAGTCTTTTTGCATTGTGCATGGAGTGGGGCTGACATATGAACTGCAAGACAACAATATGTCATTTGGCTGCACATAAGGTGTTACTTCAGATTTAGTTTGTTTCTCAGTAAGTTTTTGTTCTTTAGGTTTGGAATAAACCTTTATTCTGCCTTTGTAACAGTAAGTGTGCATTGCATACAAATTCAGGGGTGAGTGAAGCAGGATTTATAGAGCCAGCACACCCTGCCTGACAGTATCTAAATTCTTGCTGACACCCTTCTGAGACAAATAACCAAGTGCATAAACTGGAACTCAAGTGTGCAGTTCCGTAAGCTGGGCTGAGCTGATGCAGTGTTTTGCTGCAGACAAAAAGGGGAATGTCCTTTTCTCCCCACTCCCTCCTTCTTCTGGCCAGCTCTTCCAGATGTTCTGTTTGTGTGAACTCAGACAATCCTCAGACCCCTCTGTGACCTCTTCAATTTGCTTAGTCTGGTAGAAAACCAGTTAAGAGTGTCTGTGGAAATGAGTTGTTCTTCTACTTATTGTAGCACACGTAATCTAATGTCTACAATTCAAAGTTACAGTTAGGTTTTTTTAAATGATTTAACCTTCTCTGTTCAGTGACTGTATTCTGTACTGACTTCTCTGTTCGTCTATTGACCCTGTAATATGAAATCAACCGTCAGGTGTACTTTGGTGTGCTTGCTTACGTGCCGGATACACCGTGCTTGTAGGGTCTGGACAGCATTAGCCACACTATTTAGTTATTTCTTTGGGTAGCATAACTTTCATCCAGAGCAGTTTTCTAAACAAATTTGGCAGTGATTAAAGTAATTTCTGTCTCCACTTGTTAGTTCAATTTGAGTACTAATCCTCTGATATTATTTCTTGCTTTTTAGGAGCTGTTTACCAACTCTGCATTCATGTTTTCACAGGCAACCGTTTGGCAGCTCACCAGATGATCTCTTGTGTAATCATCCTTCATCAGAGTCACCAAGTGATGAGGGTGCTCTCCTGGATCAGCTTTACATGGCATTAAGGAATTTTGATGGTTTAGAAGAAATCGACAGGGCTCTAGGAATACCAGAACTAGTTAGCCAGGTATACTGGACATTGCATTGCATGTTTTAGATACTGCATTTAAAGGATTTGTTGTCAAGGTGGAGATCAATGTGTACAGAAGAAAGGGATTATAAAACATTCCTGGCAAGTTAGGATGGAGTTACATATATTGTGGTGGGAGTCCATCTAACAGCTCAGCATCACCTGGAAAGCTCTCTTCAGCCCCAGGTTTAGTCTTCTTTCCTCTTCCCTGCCACTCTCACCTAGCTCTTCTGACCTGTGCTGAGGCACTTCGCTTTTACGCAACTAATCTGACCTAAACAAAAAGCCAACAGGCTTCTGCTTATCTGGTGGTCAGAACAACAACTGTATGGGAGAAAGGTAAGATCACAGCCAGCAACAGTGAATAGAAAAGAATAAGAAACAAATACGAAGACTTAAGAGCAGGTCCAGCAACAAGCTTTTGGATGAGCAAACCTGTAATGTGTAATTTTACACATAGTTTTTCCCTTAGTTGATGGATGTCTGTTAAGGGACAAGTTTCACCTGAAGCAGCTGATTTCATCCCAAGCACTTAAAACTTTTACTTTTTTAAATTATGAACATGCTACCTTAACTTTGCAGCATCAATTTCTCTTTTTTCTTTTTTTTTTCCTCCGCAGTTTTTTTTGTTAGCTTCCAGTTGGTTCTTGTCCATTTCAGTCTTGTATGATGAAGAAAAGCATGATAAAAAAAAATAAGAATTTGGGAGAAAAAGTTAGTCCTTGATGTTTCTGGCATCAAAATTGTATTTCCAAAAACAGTGGTACATGTCTCTATAATGATTTTGTGTTCTCAGACAAGCCTAGAATAGCTGTTTCATTTCCCAGCACTCATCAGCATCCTGAGCATGACTTCTGAACTAGCTCTGCCTTTTATATATGAAATAGGACAAATGAAATCTGGCTTTGAGAAAACTATCTCCAAGCCTATTTGGTACAACACAGAATTCAATGAGATGTTAAGCTGGAGATGTTATTTATTGGTGAACTGCAATTTTGCAGTGTGAAATTTTCATGCAATATGACAGCTTTTGGAATACCACCACCAGAAAATATGAATAATGTTTTATTTCAGACTAACTGGTAAATATCTATGTATTTAATTAATATGTCAGTGGAAACAGAATTTTGCAGATAAGAGGACTGCTGCATTTTAAAACGTTTTTAAAATATCCATCAAACATTTTATAGGAGCTTAAAGTGTTTCTTTCATGACAGCACTGAAATTTAGATTTAACTTGGTTTCCAAGGTCAGTGTGGAATAAGCTATAAAATTATTCTGGGTAGAGCAAATATTAGGGGAGTATCTAGAATGGAGTTTAGAATTGTTAGCTTTTTATGCTGATGGATTTCATTTTCACTTTCACTTTGTGTGAAAGTGTCCTGAAAGATTTAGGCACTCTGTTCACATTAGCTTCTGTAATAGTTTCAGGCATCTTTATTTGAAATCATTATTTCATTTAAAGATACTGATAAGAATCTACTTTCTTATCCTTATTCATTTGTAACATCTTTGAATTTACCTTGGATTCAATGGCAAAAATAAGCTGGTGTCACTTCATGTATGGATTTTCATATGGCATTTGTCATTTCAGGATTTTATTCATTTGCTGACTGATACAACGGCTGTGTTAAGGACATGACAAAAATTGTCAGTCTTTTTTAAAAAAGAGAAAGAGGAGGGATTTGTCCCCATTAATACCTTTTGCCACTCCGAAACACAGTTCTGTTTATTTTTACGTTTTACAATTAGGTGAAGAAAACTTACGTAATTTTCCATTTAAAAACATACACAGCCTAGGAGGTCTGTTTGGTGGGGTGGCCGTGTCGGTCTCACACAGCCCTGCAAAGACCCACGTCCCACCACTTCTTTCTGTTCCACGTATTTCTGCAGAGCCAAGCTGTCGACCCAGAGACCTTCCCCAGCCAGGATTCCGGCATCCTGATGGAGCAGAAGGCCCCGGTGTTCTCCCAGCAGTACGCGGCGCAGGCTCAGATGGCGCAGGGCAGCTATGCGCCCATGCAGGACCCCAGCTTCCACCCCATGGGGCAGCGCCCCGGCTACGCGGCCCTGCGCATGCAGCCGCGGCCCGGCCTCCGGCCCGCCGGCCT
>NW_009952893.1:5339814-5341311 GCF_000747805.2 Chaetura pelagica | reverse complement strand
TTTTAAACTAAAAACTAGGTCTCCTGTGGCCAGTAGCCTTAATGAGTTTTGCTGAGACAGTCCCTTACACCCTGTGTTGATTTATTTTTTTTTATTATTATTTTTTTGCAGCTATCTATTTTTCTTTCTATAATATTATGCAAGAACGTGCCTAGTATTTAAGTGTAGATTTCACTAATTCTTTCAGCAAGGCTACAGTGGTGCTTTTTGTTGTAGAAGTATTTTTCTGTTTGTTACATCTTGGCTCTTTCAGCAATCTAAATGCTTTTATTGCTGCCTGCTACCTACATCTTTGGTTTTTTCCCCTTGTCCTTTGTCTACTTTTGAGGATCATTTTAAGTTGTTCCTTCTTGTTCATCTTTAAATATATAAGTAATGTGTAAATACATAAGTAGTACCATAAGTAAGATATTAATGCTTTTCTAGTGGAGGGGGAAAGACCATTTCTGCTTTCAAACATTAGGATAGGGTCTAATTCAGAGTAAACATGTTGTCCAGTCCCAAACTCAAAAATTATAAGAACTTCAAAGGCAGCATGTTTGGTAAACAGCTTAATGCCTCTGTTCCTATTTGTATGCTGTATTAGTTCCTTAAAAAGCAGGATTCTGTGAATTATAATAGAACTTGAGCAGTAAAACTAGTCCCTGCTTGAGTACGTAAAAACTAGGTCCCCAAACCAGCCAATCAGGAAGTAGTGTATGTACCTCTGTATATAACATTCCCCTTTTCTTGTTTTCCTTCTTTCTTTTTTCCTTTCTTTTCTTGTTTTCCTTCACCAAAACATTTGGCGTTTGGTGTCGGATTTTTTTTTTTTCCTTTAGAATCGGCAGCCGCTGATAAATCAGATCAGCAGTGTCTCCAATATCAATCTGTCTTTGAGACCTGGAGTGCCAACACAGGTGAGAGAAATAGTACTTTTTAAATAAAAAAATCACAGTTTTCTTCTTTATCCCTTAGTGTTAAAGATAGTAGTAGTGCTATGTGGTAAATACATCCAATAAATACTGAAAGTTACATACAAATAATGCAATCTATGTGATAAGAATTTTACTGTTTTTATTTCTGAGAGTGTTTCCCATGTTTACAGGGGTGGATGGTTTTTAACTAGAGTTATGAGCCAACTGCATTTTTAACCAAGCTTCTCTTTTCCTACAGATGCATTTTTTTTAATGAGCTACTCTGTTGGCAGTTACAAATTGCTGTAACATTAAACCCTGGTATTATTTCAGTTACTGACTCTTGCACTGTTGGAATTCTCTCCCAGCAGAAGTATTAATAGGATTATTTTCTGCCGCTTATTTTTATTGTTAGTCATTATTGTGGGTGGAAAAAGAAGAGCTGGAGTCTTCCAGATTGCTCCAGTGGAGATGCCTGCTCTGGTCAGGTTGCCTTAGAAGGGGTTGTTGATAGGTGGTGGTGGTATTCCCTGCAGGGCCCCATCAACGCGCAGATGCTGGCGCAGCGGCAGCGGGAGATCCTGAGCCAGCACCTGCGGCA
>NW_009952893.1:5330465-5339763 GCF_000747805.2 Chaetura pelagica | reverse complement strand
GGCACCCTGACCCACCCCCCGCGGCAGGGGCAGATGCAGCAGCAGCAGCAGCAGGTGCAGCAGCGGACGCTGATGATGCGAGGGCAGAGCCTGAGCATGACCCCCAGCATGGTGGCTGCTGGGGGCATACCTGCAACCATGAGCAACCCACGGATCCCGCAGGCAAATGCACAGCAGTTTCCGTTTCCTCCGAACTACGGTACTGGTTCCACCTCCCCTCTGCATTTTGACAGTCCTTACTCCCCCATGTCTTCCCCTGCGCTGGTCTAAGCCCCCCTCCTGCAGCCCCTTGGCTAGCTCCCTGGAAATGATGGGAAATGCGGAGCTTCAGGCCCCTTGGGAGTCCTCAGGTGGAACACAGTACCTTCCAGTTCCTTATCTGTGCATTTATGCACATACAAATCTGGATGCTCACTGGAACATGTATACGTGTGTGTATTGGCTTGTTGGACTACAAATTTTGACTGCAGTCAACAAACCAATATATACAGTAAAAAGTGCAAATGAAGCAAACTATGTGAATTGATGCTGGCAGACAGTGTAAGATGGCCAGAAGCTTCATCAGAAGCAAAGCCAGACACAGTCCTTTTAAATAATTCTTTTATTGGTGAGGATTTTTTGCATTTTGGTAATGAAGTAATCATTCTTGTGTGCATTATAATGTAAAATTAGCAACTAACTTCAATAATCAAAATTCCTTTCAGACTCAGCATTTCCTACCCTGTCCTTAAACTTGTGTGCAATATGATAGCTAATATCCTTTTGTTTGTGTGTTTTACAAAGATAGATACTGCTTTGTTTTGGGGTGCATAGGACAGTTGCCTCCATATGGTCAATGTTATACAGCTTCTTTATAAGTATTGTAGAAGTTCTATCACAGTTACATTAAATAATAGCAATATGCAAGTTCTGCTGATACAGCAGGTTATGTTCACCCAATTCTAAATTTGCTGTCTGCTTTTGCTGATCTATTGTCCTTTGCACCAGGAAGAAGTTAAGTCACACAGACAGTGAACATAGGAGTAAGTTTCATGCCTCCTGATTCTTAGGCCAGCATTAAGGGTGGCTTGTTTATCTTTAGTATGCTGTTCATGATTAACTTAAACAAGACCAAAATGTCTTAAAAGAAGACTTCTGCACACAATTGGCATATAACAGCTGAAATTAGGTTTTCCTTGCATCCAGATATTTTTTTGATTTTACAAAGTCATTAAATGCTTGCTGAAAATGCCATTGCATGTGTTTGCAGGGAAACAGAAATAGAGATCCTAAGGTCCTAGGAACTTTAGAAAAAGTTGCAAATTATAGCCTAAATGCTATGCAGTAAATGGGTCATTCATAACTTTCACCATGCAGTTTCTGAGGATAAAAAAAGTCACTTACCAATGTTTTTCTTTAGGTCTATAGAGAAGAGAGACCACTTGTGTGATTAGGACACACAAGTAGCCACCATACTCAGGCAAAATACTTTTTTTTAAGGTTGTACATAAGTATTAGTTGATGATGTCTTGCTTTTAATCTGGATCCTGCATTAAGACACAAGTTTATATGTTCCACATGACGTAAGTAGGACTGTGTAAAGACCTGTCTGCAGGTACAAGCTCTTGACTTGTTTTAACTTCAAGTGTATAGCAGCTAAATTTCTTATTTTCTTCTTCAGGTATTAGTCAGCAGCCTGATCCAGGCTTTGCAGGGGCCACCACTCCTCAGAGTCCACTCATGTCCCCAAGACTGGCTCATACACAAAGCCCCATGATGCAGCAGTCTCAGGCTAATCCTGCCTATCAGTCCTCTACGGAGATGAACGGGTGGGCACAAGGGAACATGGGTGGAAACAGGTAAATCCAGAACAAAACCAAAATGAGCACACAGAATAATGGGGTCATTAATGGTCTACCTTTACTTACGGGGTTGTTCATACATAATTGTTTGTTTGTTTATTGTTAACTATCTATCCTGAAAGAGATTTCTTTTCAATTTGGCTTGACGAGTTGGTTTAAATTCTGTCTTCAGACAAGGTGAAGTGAGTGCATAACTCAAAGATCTGCATCCACACAATGCACTGCTTTGTCTGTGACAGCTGATAAAACACTGTGTGTCCTTAAGAAGCATCTCTGCTGCACAGTGAGTTCCAGCCCCTAACATTTATGTGGATGCCTTTCTGCTGCATACGATTTCCATGTGCTCCCACACTGCTTTCCACATGGCTGGATCAGCTGAGCTAGAGTCTGCATCCTTGCTGCTCTGGAATTGCAGTGACTGGGTATCACCTCCCACTTTAAATGCTGTAGTGCAACCAGGTTCAATCCATTAGTGCTTGCACATACTATGGGTGAGCATATAACTGTCATTCTCCAAGAGCGTGGAAGCATGCCTCATGCATGCAGTCACCTTCTCAATTGAGGCCCATGCCCCAGTCAGTATAACTCCAGTCTGTCCACTTTGAGTGGATTGGATGTAGAACAGTCAGTAGGCCGCAGTGAGCTTCCAAATGGCAAATCTGTGGTTTTCAGTGGAAAACAGGAGCAGCTATCAGGTTGGTGTACAGCCTGTATCACTTGACACTGGGGTGCACACAGTTGTCTACAGGGCAGCGCTTTTGTCATCCTGAAGTTCTCGGGCTGCTCTTACTATCCCAGCCCAGCAACAAATCTTTTTCCTGCTGGTTGACAAAGATGTAATAAACCTAAAACCACCAGCATTTCAGTGGTGAGGCTGATCCAAGTCTAGTTACCCCTAATCAAGTGATTTACTCTCATCCTAGTCCATGCCTCTTCCTCACTGTGTTCCTGAGGCAAAGCTACCACTGTTGTGGCTTCTGCTGAAATGGCAGCAGGGACAGCTCGGTAAGACTAATGGTTGGCTCGCTGAACTGCAGCTCTACAGCAGAGACATGTCAAATGCGTTTACACAAGCCACTGAGTATTCACAATGATCTGTAGTGTGCTGTTTCAGCCATCCAGATAACAACTTAAAAATGCGGTTAGGTGGCCTGAAAAGGCATGGAATTGGAAGGAAGAGAATGGTGGGATTTTCCAAGCTTGGTCCTGTGCCCAGAATGCTGCTGCACTCCACCAAGTCCCACAGTACACAGCTAATGGAGTATCCAAGTGTAAGGCTGATTGTTAACCCTGAAATATTTCCTCAGCTGTGGGAGCCATGCTTTGCAGGGAGGTAAAAGTCAGCCATCAATACAGAAGTGGATTAATGTGTGCCATCTGACATGCAGCAGCCCTTCCACAGGATCTCAGTCCAGTGCAGATCCTCTAGCAGATGCATTGTCAGTGATAATTCCTTCATTGACTGTAGGATTATGCTCAAAGAGTAGGAAAGACTAATATATAAACAGTGAAGTGTGTTTTAGGAAATACAAAAAAGTCTCTCATGTGACTTCCAACATAATGGAAAGGAAGATACTATGTGCAAAGCACTTAACTTTGAATAAAATCTGGGGTGAGGTCTTCCCCACAGTTCCTTCTCCTTAAGTTGTTCTGAAATGGCCTTAAAGGGACGTAAAGGGTAATGGTCTTTATGGTAACTTTATGTTGTTTCTTACAGTACCACATTTTCAAAACTGATGCGAAGATTTAGTAAATTAATTTCTGCACAATTGCATGTCTGTATTTGTGAGCCCACTTTCCATAACTGTGTGTGCAAATCTGGTATTCACATGTGCAAATAGCCTCTTTTGCAAAAATAAGGTGTATTAAACCAAATCCAATTTCAGCTCAACAGTCCTGTGCTGTGCTAACCAACAGTGGGAGGGAGAAAAAGGAGTTTTGCTTTCCCCAGAAAAATTACTTTTCCAAATACATAAAAAATACATACAAAGCCCATTTAGACAGCTAATTGGCTGTTACTGCACACACGTAACAGATTTGTACTCTGCCATAGTTTCACACGCAAAGGCATGCATTTTGTGCACAGACATGGGACCTTAAATTTTGAAAATCTATTCCTTAGACATGGATGTAGTTGAAAACTAGTCTTTCCTTTGAAGTTGACATGAACAACAGTATGTACAAATTCTATCTGAAGATATATTAAGAAGAGAATAGTTTCTTAGTGGCATAGCATTCTAAGTCTGACACATTGCTTTTTCCATTCCTTGCTATAGCATGTTTTCACAACAGTCCCCACCACATTTTGGGCAGCAAGCAAGCACCAGCATGTACAATAATAACATGAACATCAGTGTATCCATGGCAACCAACACAAGTGGTATGAACAACATGAACCAGATGACAGGGCAGATCAGCATGACCTCAGCGACCTCTGTGCCTACATCAGGGTTGTCCTCCATGGGTCCTGAGCAGGTGAGAATCTAAGGACTTGAGATGACAGCTAGAGGATTTGCTTTGACTTTCAGTAGTTTTTCAGGTCCGCTGCCTTGGGCTGTAACTGCTGCAAGCCATTACATTTCTTTTCTTGGTTTTCTTGAGAAATGATGATGTTAAAAAGGCTTTGTTTTTACCTCTGCACTCAGATAACCAAGGTAATCAATGAGGCAGAGAGCACGTCTTGCATATATATTTCCTATTTTGACCTAGCACCACTGTAGCTAACATATGTAGTTGCTCCTGGACTTCTGTGGAACATACGTGCTGATCTAGCTCCTGTTCTCAGTAGGTAAGTTTCCATAGCACAGTTGCAGGTCACCAGTGTCCTTGTTAGTTTTCTCAGCAGTGAAGGCTAGGACTGAATGGCAGGCAGATGTTTCCCAGAGGTAAGAGCGAACTGGCATGGACAGTGTGTGGAAGATGCTTCTACTGCCACTGTGTTTGTAGTACCAGACAATAGGCAGTCAGTCAGCTTCAAGAACTATCGATCTGGCACCTTCGTGAGCACAAAATCCACACCTTCTGTAATGTGGTGTGTATAAAATAGACTGCTGAATCAGTGGGTAATTAACCTGTTCTTTTCAGCTGAGGGGAGGTTTGCGCACTTGTTTTTATTTGAGACTGCTGCTTAGGGTATCCAAAATAAAGAAAACAACATTTCTGTTTGTTGACCTGCAGTTAAATTCTTACAGTACATTAGTAAGTATTTCACAAACAAGTCCTCTTAATTAACAGGTTTATATGTTTGTTTCAGAGCTGAACTCCCATTTGTTCAACTCACAGGCTTGAAATTATTAAGTTTTCTTAGAAATACTGGTAGGAAAGTACCTCATGTGTCTTCAGGCAGTGAGTGTCTCCTGCTATGGTGGACAATATCATAAACCTTTCATCTGAGATATAATCACAGGGTCTTTTAGTTTGGAAAAGATCTCTTAAGATCATTGAGTCCAACCATAAACCTAACACTGCCAAGTCCACCGGTAAACCATGTTCCTAAGTGCCACCTCTATGTGTCTTTTAAACACCTCCAGCAATATTGACTCAACCACTTCCCTGGGCATCCTCTTCCACTGCTTGATAACCCTTTTGGTGAAGACATTTTTCCTATTTTCCAGCATAAATTTTGTAACAGGCTATTTATTTTCCATTACCCTTTAGCTGAAATAGCTCTTTTCTTTCGAAAGAGCCATTCTACCAACTTTTTTTGTTGTTGTTTTGAGATTGTTGCATTGTTTTGAGTTTGTTGTGTCTTGTTTTTTCTTCTTCTAAGTTAAATAAGCCATAGTGTTTCAGGCTCTTGTAGGCTTTAAATTTCCTTTCCTTTCCTGCACCTGTTGCAGTTTGAGTCAGTATTTCCTAAGCACATGGGCCGTGTGCATGACACTAGTTCTTCCCCATTTCTCTCGGAATACTCTGGCAGATACAGCCCAGATCATATTTGTCTTTTACAGCTGCCACATACTGGTGACCTTAAGTAATTTTGATACTCCCAAATCTGTCACATTGTCTGATATTCCCAGTTGCTACACCAAACTATAGCAGATGTTTTCATTATTATTAGTTCCCAAGTGCATACAGTTGCGCACATTTAATGAAGTAAAACAATACTAAAACATAACAACAACAACAAAAAATTAAAAAATGGGAGATTTGAAGGTGACAGCCCAGCCTGATTTCTCAGCATGCCCGTGATACATAATTTTCCCTAGGAATCTGAATTGAGAAACATGCATTATAGAAAGAGATCTGATTTTATTTCAAAGATTTCCACACAGACTACTGTTTCCACTAGCACAGCTGTCACACTGTTTTTCCTTCCTGTTAGACTACAAGATCTTGTTTCAAGATAGCATTTATCTACCTTCCAGTAAGCTGAACAGGCTCAACTCTTTTATCCATCTCAACATTTGTGTTTCAGCCCATCAGCCCCTGCTTTAAACTCTTGTTACAACCTTCTCCTAGAAGTATGAACAGAGTAACTGGAGACAGTAATTTAACAATGACTGCACCAAAGTTGTGTAAAGTCAAGTTCTGCTTGTAATTTATCTTTCAATCCATGACTTGCCATGGCTCTGTTGGTGACAATGTCCCACTGGAGAGCGTGTACTGAAACACTTAAAATCCCCAAATCCTCCTCAGCCCATTCTACCTAGATGAAACCTGTATTCTTTGTTCCCAAATGTATTACATGCCTTAAGTGCTGTGGCTTTTTCTATAACAGTAACCTGTTTTACTCCTGAAGCCCCAGCACTGTGTCATCTGCAGACTCTGCAAGCAAATGTTTTATGTTTCATCTAGGTCAGAGGTGGCCAGCTGGCAGCTGAGGGACCATTTCTGAGACACAAGACAGTACTTCTTAGTCCTGAGGAATGTTTGCTGTGCCGTTTCACATTTTATTTTCTGAGAGGAATAAATACAAATTGTTTATATTAATACTAGTTTTTTTTCTGTGTTCAGGACACACTGTCTTACAGTTTGGCACCTTAATTTAGCAATTGACACAGTCTATGCTAAACTTTTTCCTGTAACTGGTGGTTTTCAAAATGACTGTATTTTCTCTAATTCTGCTGACTGTTGCCATTTCATTCATTCTTTTGGCTTTTTTTATACTGTCACCTGCACTTTTACTTACTTGTTGCACTTTTTTTGTTCCATAATACATAATTTTAGCTTCAGAATGCTCATCTCTTTGTAACCACAGTGAATAACAGTGGTTAAGCTATGAATGTGTTCCAACTCTTGAAAAAAGAAAACTTCACACGTCATATGTTATTGGATGGTTTTGGAAGTAATATGTGTTACTTGTTAGGAAAACTGTGCCTGGACATACCTGCCTGGATGAGAAGCATATTACTTTTGGTACTAAACAGGTTTGTTTGGCTCTGTCTCCTGCCTCTCTTTGTGGCACTATATGGTATCATACAGATATATGCAGAGCGTAAAAATACTAAGTTTGGCGTTTATCTGTTCATACTAGTGTATCTCCAGCTGCTCTTACTTGATACCTAGGCTCTTGGCATCACCAAGTGAAAAATGAAGATTTTTGCCAACAATGTTGTGGTTTTCCTAGCCTTGCTATTTATGATGCTTAGAGACTCTCTTTTGTACTTAAGGCATCAGAATTTGTCTCACTGTCATCCTCTCTCTTCTAATTTTATTAAAGCTTTCTAGACTACTCTTAACCTGTGTGTCTTCTAGGAGGCTGATACTAGAAATGCTGAAATACTAGCTGCCAGGTCTGCAGGTTCCTTCTGTCCAAAACAGCTTCACCAGGCATCAAGAAAGTCTAAACCTTCCAGTGTTTCACCATTCACACAACTTGCTGTCTCCTTGTCATCACCATCTCCTTGTTTGCACAGTGGACTGTTGCTGCGGTTTTGCATGTTACTTATTTTGCATCACGGATCCATGTTATTTACTGAGTTGTAAAGAGAAGTGAATTGAAACCTGTGCAATAGAAGATATATTTCAGTGTATGGAATAAACCACTATCTAGATATCCACTCAGAGCAGATGTTTATTAATCTGCACAGGTACAGTACTCCCAGGACAAAATTATCATGGCATCTGCAAAGAATTATCTAGAAATAGTATTCTGATTTTGCTCAGCATACTGGATGAAAGGAGCTCTGGACTTGTAGGAAACACCTTGTATACAACTCTGCTTCATTAGCAGGAGGCTGTATTAATATGCTTAACTACAAAGGAGTTTTGAAACATCTGTCTTGTTTTACTCAGATTTCATATCTGAAAACACCACTTGACCTGTCTTCAGAAAGCTATAAAAACTCTTCCATTTCCTTCTCCATATTTTTCTGATTGAATTGTTATTGCAGTCAGAAAAGTTAATGTCTTAACAGTGGGGTCTTTTATTTCAAGGACTTTTGAAGCAAATGTACTCATAGAATAAAATAGGGGGGGGTTGTTGTTGGGGTTTTTTTAAATTTTTGTATCTGCTACCATGCCAGTCAGGGTTCTTGCATTATCACTGGCAAGGAGATTCTGTGGTAGATGCCTTTGCTGCTTTTGTGGTGTGCAGCCTAGAAACATCTTCCTTTTCCATACTGGTTCTAACTCTGCCATGATGCAAATTGTGTACTCATTGTTTTGTTCCAATACTGCTGCTGATTCAGTAAACATTTTTTTTATTTCTGCTTTTTATTTTTTCCTTCCTTTGTCTGCTGAACAAACAGAAAAGGCATTTCTCTACATTAATTCTAATGAAAACTTCTCAAACATGGGTTCTGATGCTTAGTCAAATGCATGTAGATGAAGTTGTGAAGCTGTCTCTTTTCTAACCAAATAGCATGTTTCTCTTCCCTTCTGATTTAAATTCAGGTTTTTTAAAACTGCCCATTTGTATTAGGAAGCAGAAAGCATTATTAGATGTTTGCAGCAGTGAACAGTCAATTTCTTCAGAGTTGAAATTTCCATGGCAAAAATATTTTAACTTTTTTACCTTTCCTGTTGAACTGTAGTCTTGTCTCTGGCAGCATTTGAAATCACCTCTTTAGGTAGTTGCGTGTAATTGCATTTGCCTTTGTGACACTTTGCAAAATTGGTGAATAGCAACAGAAGCAACAGTCAGAAGGACCTGAAACAAGAAAACTGTTGCCACAGCAGGTTGCTGTAGCTGAAGTGAGGTAGTGCAGTGGCAGAATCTTCTCTCCTTGGCAACACGAAGTCTCCTAAAGGGCAGGTGACACAGAAAACATCTTTTTCATTCCTGCAGAGTCTGGAGGGGCATATCCTCCCTATCATCACATACATCTAGTCTGAGGGAAGTAATAGAGAGAACCAAGTCATCAAAGACTCCCTAAGGGATTCTTTCCCTGTAAAATTTAGGAAGCTGAGTGTTCTAACACTTCAGAACTGTGCTGAAGGGCTGCGTTTTGTATTTTATACCAGTTCCTACACAGTGAGATTAATCCTTTGATTAAGAAAGCAGTGCTGTAAAT
>NW_009952893.1:5328920-5330352 GCF_000747805.2 Chaetura pelagica | reverse complement strand
TCCACATAACTAAGCATGACAGGCCCTTTGGTTGTGCGGAAGCACAGAGCTTCAATACTTCCCTGTGGCTGTGTTCAGAAAATGGTGGAGATGATCCCTTCAGGAAAGCATGCGGCTTCAGGTTTTCCCATGTATTGCTATCTTTCCCCCATTGCTTATGAGCAGAGAAATAAGTGTCATTAAAACTAAGTCAATAGTCCATGTAATTCAACCTGCATGTTACCTTGTCAGGGTCTTCAAAATGGTGTGGTGGTTTGCAAGCAGAAAAGCTGTGTGTTGTTGAGGTGAGGAAAGCAGTTACGCACTTCTTTCAGGACTTCCATAGCAGGCATGTCCTCTTCAAATAATACTGACCTAATTTATTTAGCCTGCTTTGTAAAATGTGCGCAAGGGTCATAGTATCAGGAATGAAATCTTTGTTGTTGACTGTGAAGCAGAATAATACGAGTCAAACACATGCTGCACGAGGAGGGTGCTCGGCCATACAGTCACTTCCCTGATTGCAGTGTCATCTCTAAAGTGGATGTTGGTATATGCAAGTAGCATAGTGGCTTACAATGCTTCTTTTTAATTCCCAGCCCTTTTTCCCAATGTATTTTTTAATTAATTCTCCTTAATATCTTGTTACAAATAGGTTAATGATCCTGCTATGAGGGGAGGCAATCTCTTTCCAAACCAGCTGCCTGGAATGGATATGATAAAGCAGGACGGAGATGCAACACGGGTGAGAAATTACATACATAGGCAACAGAACTATGAATTGTTGTACAGTGTCTTTTTACTTAAAAAGTTAAAAGTAGCTGGCGTAATACAGCAATTAAGTTTTTTGCAATTAATTTTTTAATTCCACTTATGGTGACATATGTATGAAGTTCCTTGTTTAGATCCCACTGGCATTATTGAAGTGAATAATGCAGAGTACATTTACATGAACAGAATACATTATTAAGTTAACAAACATCACGTTCAGCAGACTTATGTGGAGTTGTGTTTGATTTTTACGGAGCAATTACATGACTATTTGCTGACGATGGGCAGTGCTTAACCCACCTCACGTTTCCTCCCGCCGAAGTGTTTTTTCCACTTGCTTTGGGCAACAAAAATCTCAGTAATTATTTATTACTGTCGGTACAGGGCTGCTTCTTCGGAGAAGGGCGGTAGAACTGAACTAATTTTCACACACATTCCCAGCTGACAGGGTAATTAGCGTTTGCTTAGCCCCGAAACGATTTGTATTCCAGGCAGCAACAGCACTAAGGGAAGGACATTGTGGAGTTCTTGGCCTGTGGCCAGGTACATGAGGTGGTTTTTACGGCCCCCCCCGTCCTCCTCTGCAGTGGAAGGGGGTTCTTTTATTTTAAGTAAGTTTTCCACAGCAAGCGCAGGATTTTGGGGCCGCCCCTGGTCCCTCCAGCCCTTCCCGCCCCGTCCC
>NW_009952893.1:5317372-5328853 GCF_000747805.2 Chaetura pelagica | reverse complement strand
CCCCCCCCATCCCTGCTCCTGCCCCTCGGCTGCGCCTCTGGGCGGGAGGGGGGGCACGGCCTGGGACTGCCCCGTGCCTGGGACTGCCCCGTGCCTGGGACTGCCCCGTGCCTGGGCTCCCTCTGGGGAGCCAAGCGGGCAGCGCCGAGCTGTTACTCCGATGGGAGTCACTTCAGAACCTGCTGGAGGTCCAGCCCCCTCGTTTCCTGTCGTCTCCTTGTCATTAGAAATTAGAAAGATTGAACTAAATAAACAATACATATCAACGATACGCTTCAAGGCTTTCTGTGATTGCAGGGGAAATTGTGGCAAAGCCCAAGCCGCGGTGTAGGCAGCTTCCAGGCAAGGAGGCTGCCCCTGAGCCTCCCCTGTGCAGCACAGGAGGCTGTGAGCAAAGGGCTCCTTTGGGCACAAGTGAAAAGCAGCCCCAGGGGAGGAAAAAACTGGGTTTGGCTGGATTGGCGCTCTGACCTGACTGACCACAGCACCCTGTGGGTGCAGCAGTTTGCATGGGGAGGAAGGGAGAGAGGCACAGATTGAGCCACTGGAAGGGACGGTCTTAAAACAACTGTGGAAACCACATCCTGAGGGTTTTTTTAAATTAGAATGTACAAGACAATCAACTCGGCTGAAAACAGCTTGTACTCTGCCTAAAGATACTTCAAGAGTATTAAGTATGAAGTAAAGACTATCTCTAGGGATTGTTAGCTGAAGCTTTTTTCACTTTTTTAGACCTTTTTTTCTCATGATTCTTGGGTGTGACAGAGCAGTAACACAGGGAGGTTTTGCACTTACTCCAAGTATGAGACGTCTGTTAAAACATACTGCTGTGCTTTTAGTCAGAGTCTACAAGAGGCAGATGATCCCGAATTGTTACAATGTCCATAATAATTGGAATGAATTAAGGACCTAAGAATGCAGTGAAATTAACCCCCCACTGATATCACTGGAATTAAATCACAGGTCAAGTGTATCAGTGAACACAAAGAAAAGTCTAGCTTTATCAATTCAAGTTAATGCCCCAGTTTAAAATAGTACCCAAATGTGTGATCGATGGAGGATGCCACAGCCCAGCATCCAGCTCTCACTCACCTGTCCATCTTCACTCTCGCAGAAGGAGGAATTCAGTTGTCTCTCCAACTTCTTTTTTTTTCTTTTTTTTCTGCAGAAATATTGCTGACCCTGAGGGTGGTTCGGTTTCTTCTTTCTTCAGCTGACTGGGGCTTACGGCCCCAAATCCTTCCCGGTTTGAAGAGCTGCGTCTGTTTTGTCGTGACCCAGCTGAGCTGCCTGCTGCCGACAGGCTTCAGCCCTGCCTCCCGAGGGGAGCCGGGTGGTCGGGGCCGAGGAGCAGCCTCTTCTCTGACAGTCTGAAGCTGCCGTACAGACAGTTGCTCAGTCTGTTCACTGCATTCACCTTAGTGCAACTTAGATCTCTCCTGCAAAGTAAATGTTTGACAGGCAACCTTCATAAACCATGTCAGATTGAATGTATTTAAATGTATGTATTTAAGGAAAAACAACCATGCTCTTGTCTGTTTCTGTTTAGTTCTAGACCTTGGGGTTTGTTTGTTTGTTTGCTTTTGTTTTCCCTGGTGCAAAGGATTCAGTTCGGTCTGAAAACTGGTGGTTTAGACTAAGGCCTGCATTTTGGGGCGGAGAGAAGGCGGGGAGGAGGGTGTAGAAGCACCCTGGTACATTTAGAGACCTCTAACGGGCGTGTTCCACTGACAACGAGTGAGAGAAGACGAACCGATGTAGAAAACTCTACAGACCAATTTTGAATGGGGTTTAAGTTGTAAAACAGATTAAAACGACCCTGTGAGAGGGCTGTTTATAAGGGGTGTTTGGTTGGGCTTTGTGGCTACGTTTATAATGCAAGTCATTAATCCAAAAATACAAGTTGGTGACATTGTTACTTAATTAAATGCCTAACAATCAGCAAATCCTGCTTTATTATTTTTTTACCTGGCTCTCGTGACTGCTGTCATCTTCTTTCTAATAGAGTAAAAGACCAGGTTACTCCTTTATTTCCCTAAATGTGTTTCTGGCAATCTAGATGGCCAGTTACTGGATGCTGAACAGCAAAGTTGGATGGTAATGCATGTACTGATTATGGTAGTGGCAGAATTGGTGCATAATATCAAAGAGCTCAACATACCTGCTTTAAAGCATGATAATTTCTGGTTCCCATCCCCTTATCTGGGAAAATAACAATTCCTGTAATACCTATAGCAGATATCACTACAGACTTCACCGCTATCGTGTGTTTCTCATTATTTTGAAGCAGTGTGGACTACAAGGACGTTTTGTAAGGTACATAAAATCCAGTTTATATGTAAACAAGCAATAATTTAAGTTGAAAACCTAAGTGTTTTACTTGTATAATTTTTGTGAGATATACATGTTGTGAAGTTGATTACAAATGAGGTACTTCAGTATTAAATTAGATATCTTCTTAGCCGTGTGTGTCTCCTGGAAAAGTGTTTTGTAAAGGATCACAATGCCTTGATTAGACCTAATTTGTAGGCTTGAGACTTCTCATTTTCTAAACCTTGTGATTCTGCTCATAATATCATTTAATTAACCTCTATTATATGCAGCCACTGTAGGAACCAATTCTTGATTTTTGTATGTTTATATCCTTTCGTAACAAAACTGTTACTAAGCAGGCCACTGTTAGGGGGTGGAGGGTTTTCCTTGCCCACTGTGGTTGGAATAATCTTTTACTAAACTGACATCAGTTTCTGATGACTTGAAATACTAAGAAATTGATGAGTTTCACCTGTTTTCCTTCTGCTGACCCCCAATCTATAGACTTTCTTACCTGAATGCAATTTTTTTAATGTCCTGTAAAATGCAGTGCATTTTATAATATTTCCTCAGCCATGCCTGTTGGGAGTAAAAGGTTTATTCTGTTGCCATTTAATTTGGTTTGGTTTTCAGGTAGGAGTTTCAATTAAATAGCAGCTATTCTATACTAAGGCTGAGGAAAATGTAATAAAGGTGGTTTGAAATAGACTGTTCCTGTAGAAGGCTTCTGGTGAAAGCCCAGGAAATGTTCAGTTGTGTTTGCCCTTAAGGAGGGCAGTACCACCGTTCTGGAGAAACATTTCTCAGCTGTCACTGTTCTGTTACCAAACACAAACAGAATAGTCAGCTGAGCCATCACCTTACCATCTGATAGGAGACCAAAATAACTGTCAGCCCTGAGTGCTCCACAGCCTCATTACTACAATGACAGTTGTGTTGAACTTGCATCATATATCTGACCAAAAAAAAAACCAACTTATATAAGAAATGTATAAATTTGAAGAAATTAACTTCATGCACCATGAAGTGTAAATGAGTTTTAAAATCATTTTACATCTATTCCATTATTTTTCAGTTCTTAACCGTAACCTCTGCAAATGATTATTCTTTTTCACAGTGGACGAAGTAGTTCAATTTTGTCCCGTTTCATGACAAATGTGCAAACCCTTGTCATCTGTAGTAATTACGATGCTTCATCATCCATTGCCATTTTGAAAGGAAGGAGATTGTACCTATCACTTTGGCTCAGTTTGGGTTCATTGTGACTTTAGTCGTCTTCTAACTAATGAAAGAGAAAAGTGAGTGAAGGAATCTTCTGATCATATTGATCACTATAGAAACAAAAAAGCCAAATCAATTCCCTTCATTATCAGTATTTTTCATCCTCTATACAGTAAATTTGTCAGCGACAGTACTTGGGTTTTGTTTAACATAACAATCAGTGTTCTACTTACATTACTAAATGTGAAAGGTGCATAATGTGAAAAATAAGCATATATACATGGTCATACGACCTGTTTAAGTGTTCATGTAATGTGGTAAGTTTAAAAAGTGAAGTGAGCTGTTTTGCTACAATGAATTAATTTGTACTCAATCTTTAAAATATTGTCCCACACCAGTATCCCTTTGGACCTGTATTAATTAAAAGCAATGTTTTTGCAGTTTATACAATACATTTTTTTATCTTTGTTTAAAAGCGGAATTCATATGGGCTTAACAGATGAAATGGGTGGCACAGCTCCACTTGCAGAACCCAAAGATACACAATCAGTTTTGAAATGCAACTTAAGCCATTAATTGTTGGTGTGAATTTAAAAGTTTTCTAGTATTTGTATGGTAGTATGCTGCCTAAGAGCAAAAGCATTCTCTGCACAAAAGAAAATTTACTGTAGTGGCTTTGATTTTAATTAGAATTTCCTCCCTGGTGTTTCTTTGTAGACTAAAAATCTTTTAAGTTTCTTACTACAGGTAAAAGCTATGTGCAAGAACCTCAAAATGCTAAAATCTAGCATAATGCCTTAGATCTGTTTTTAAGTCTTGTATATTCCTACATAGCTGTCTGATGTATTATATTTGTATAGTGAATTGTGTACAATTTTGGAATAAGTGCATCATCACTTAATCTTTATGTTGTTCTATAGAGATGATGGACACATTTCTTCAAGCATTTACTGTCATTTAATTTTTTTCCTTTGTCATTTGTGGGTTTTATTTGTACAGTTCATCATGAAGTTGCATCTGAGATGTGTGTATATGAAAAGATTATACAAGGGTAAAATTAAGCAATATATAAACTATGGTTCTTCAGGAGAAAGCTTACAGTGTTTCAGGTTGTGATTTATTTTCAAAACGGAGTTGACTCTGAACATCACTTTGTTCACCTGCATTGATGTTTGTATTTCTAGTGTGAGCAGTTTATGCAAAGGTAGATATATTCAGAGAAATTTTAAATACATTTATGCAAGTTAATATTGCTTTGCTGATGCTGTTTGCTTATTTGATGTTAAATAATGCTATTGTAAATAAAGAATTCTGTTGTTATTGCATCATTTAATAAATTTTAATGCCTTCGGGTTTTACATGGCTTTAGAGATTTCAACGTATTTCTGTTGTGTCTCATTTATTTGTAGAAGGGTATGAGATGTAGTGCTGAAGCACTGCAGCACTGGTACTGATACTAAAGCACTGGTAGATGAAGACTCTTAATTTGTTCCTTTCAGTCACTGGTTCTGCATAGTTGCCTCGGGGATGAAAAACATGCAGTTGATTGTTTTGAGGGGATTAAGTCTTCTCGGGGATGCCCAAACCCCTTCTCCTATCCCATTAGCCATGGATAGGTCTCAGCTTTGTACTGCCTGGCTGAGGACCCAGATGACACTGGCTCCCTCTCACTTGACTTCGTTTCCTCTGAAGGAGTGAAAATGGGACTCAAATACATTTATCAGAGGAAGCTCCACTGCCCCCAAAGCAGCTCCAGATCATTGTTAGCACACTCCTCTCCAAAACCCCAGCTGTGTCAGTGTCTTCTGGGTATATCCCTGTGTGTCTCTGGGATTTGTGTTCAGCTTTCCTACTGAGCAAACCTGCACATGGGAAAGCAGCAGCCACGTCCCCCAGGCTGAGCAGGGACCACAAGTCCCCGGGCACTGGGCTGGGCTCTGACAGTCAGGCAACAGAGTCCTGGGCTAGGGCTCCTTCCACTGGAGAGCCAGAGGTCAGGTTCATTCATGGGGGCAGCAAGAACCTTAAATGCTTCAGTTCACACTGAGTATGCTCAAAATTAACTACTCAACCACCACTCTCTGAGATGGATGAAGAAGGAGAAGTCTGGGGAAACTGACATCCCCCCCATCCTTGTACAGCTGCTGGGGAGGTGGCATTGCTCTAGTTGAATGTGCCCAGGGATTTCTCCTTAGGAGATGCTTCTGGGAAGATACTGCAGGAGAGGTGGGGAGGCTCGTTCATTGCTCCAAAAGTGTTACTCCCAGCCCAGTTTCAGGCTACCTTTCACTTCATGACCACACAATCGCTCAGGAGGCTGGGAGGACTCATGGTGAACCTGTGGGAGTAATTTACTTGGTTCCCTGCAAACTGCAAGCAAGGGGCTTTGAAAGACAATATATTCCTGCCCTTACTCCTGTGCCCACTCAGTGACCCGCTCCAGTGAAGGGGGAGCATTGTATCCATACGGCAAGATTGGTTTGCTCCAAATTTCAGTTTGGCTTTCTCCAGCTTTTTCTTGCACACTTGTTTTTCAGTTAATTGTCGTATCTTGAGTGTGTTTGGAATGGGAGGAGAGCAGTGGATTGTTTTGGTGAAGTCATTGAAATCTTAAGGATAAAGCTAATACTCAAAAAGAAAAGTTAAAGCACTTTGATATGTTATTTCCCTTTTTTTTAATAGTCCACATCAGTAAAGGCTGTCACTGCTGCTCCCTCTCCTCTCCTATAGCCATATCTTATTTCTGACCTGATCTAAACAGAAATTCAGATTATTTGTGTGGCAGCATCTGGTGCCATGACTAGGATTCTTACATTGATGCTGCAACATGTTGGTTTAAGTGCTGGGCTCCCAGGTGGGAAGTTGGGCGTCAGGGCCTATTGTGGCACTGTGGTCTTCAGAGGATCAGAGGGCTGCTCATAGGTGTAACCTATGCCTTTGGGAATGTGCAGGAGGTGCAGTGCTTTAGGTCTGGGGTAAGAAAGATGTAGAGTGAGAGTGATGCTGAAGGGTTTGTGTTCATGCTGAGAGAAGGATGGGAAGGCTTGGGATGCAATTTTTTGGATCAAGATTCTGCATCAATTCAAGAAGATGACACCTGTGTTAGGCCATTTAGGCAACTGGATGCTATGCAAGCAGCCTGCAGGGATGTCCCTTTGTGCTTGTCTTTAATATGCATCCTCACACCACTGTGGAGAAGGAATAGCCTCCAAAATCCTTTGAGGAAGAGGGAGAAAGGGGAAGGGGGGCTGACAGACTGCTGTGATACATGCACCTTGCTGGTCACAGCTCTCTGCTCTGATGGGGGGTCAAAGGTGGGAGGTGGCCAAGAGTCCTGTGCTCTGGGTGGGTGGCTCTGGCTTTGGGGGACATCTGTAAAGTGCCACTGAGTAAGGTGCTAAATACCAGCAGCCATGGCAGCAACTGCTGGTGAAGCAACTAGGGACTGCTGGACAGTGAGGAAGAACCCAGGGCTGATTTTAAAGCTTTTATTTTTGTAGCCATAATTTCAGAGTGAGTTCTTCTTTCACGTTATTCCCTCCTCACTTCTGGCAGCAGGGATGCTTGGCACTAAAGGGAACCTGACTGAACTAAATGTGTATGAGCTGGAGATTTCCCCTCAAAAGTGATTTGGTGTTTCTGTTTATCCTTCTTTTTCACAGACAGGAGGCAAGCTATTTCCCTGGCCTGGCTGAAAACACCAGACCAGCACCTCGAAATTGGCTTTATTTTTACGGAGCTGCTCCCCTGCCATGGAAAGCAAAAACATCCCCATCTTCCTTCAGAGACCGAATTCCCAGTCGTTTCAAAGAAAGAGCTGAAGCATCCCATTGCCATGGGGCACTGGCCACCTGCTGTCTGGCAGCCCATGGGGGCAGCTGCAGGAGCAGCCCTGGAGAGGTGGGCACCCACAGGGACAGGCTGGCTCACACCTGGCTCTGCACAGCTGCACTCCTGCTCTCCCCCTATGTCTGTGCAAGGTTAGGACTCTCAGTGCAATAAATGCCTCTAACCTCTATGGAAATGAAAGCCTCTGAAGAGTAGCTGCAATATAGTAGCAATGGTGCCTCAAACCCTTTTCTTCTCCTGTGCTCTGTGCCATTAGGCTTCTAGAAAAGAAGGAATATTTTTATCTCTGGGCATGTCTACAATTTGACTAATTATGAGAATTTAAGAATCTCAGATTTTGTTTGTTTGCCTTCATTTCTCAAAAATCTCCAGTGTAACCATGTCTCCCCACAAACCCCTTCCCCTCTTCATAGAATCATAGAATCACTAAAGTTAGAAGGGACCTTAAATATCATCAAGTTCCAATCCCCCTGCCATGAGCAGGGAACCCTACCACTAGACCAGGTTGCACAAAACCTTGTCCAACCCAGCCTTAAAAAACCTCTCTGGGCAACCCATTCCAGTTCTTCATCACCCTTATAGTGAAGAATTTCTTCCTCATATCTAACCTGAACCTCCCCTCTCTCAGTTTAAAACCATTATCCCTTGTCCTATCACTATTTTCTCTGACGAAAAGCCTCTCCCCAGTTCTCCTGTAGGCCCCTTTCAAGTACTGGAAGGCCACTATAAAATTTCCCCAGAGCCTTCTCTAGGCGGAACAGCCCCAATTCTCTAAGCCTGTCTTCCTAGCAGAGGTGCTCCAGGTCTTTGATCATCTTGGTGGCCCTTCTCTGGACTTTCTCCCCAAGAGATCTATACCTTTCCTGTGCTGAGGGCCCCAGAACTGGACCCAGCACTCCAGGTGGGGTCTTACCAGAGCAGAGTAGAGGGGCAGAATCACCTCCCTGGCCCTGCTGGCCACTCCACTTTTGATGCAGCCCAGGATGCAGTTGACTCTTTGGGCTGCAAGTGAGACCTCCTGTGCTGTGACACCTGGACGCAGGGTAGACAAAAGATTCCAAATTGTCTGGCAAAACCTAATTTCTAAATGTAACTCAAACTTTTCTGTGCAATCAGAGCTTAAAGGCTTATTCCTGTAAATCTAATTAATTCTGGTGCAACTTTCAATGCTGTCAATGCTGCATCAATAAAACCCTGTAAACTGTCTGCCTGAAACTTTCCTAACGCAATACGGCATCAGTTTTGTCCTACAAATAACAGAGGTTTGGAACACAGAGAAAGTAAAAATAATGTGGATAACAAAAAGAATCAGGCTATTGAAGCTAAGGGACTATCTGAAACAAGTTTCAGAAGGCTGCATTCCTACCTTCTCCCTAAGCTTCCTGTGCATATTGGCTGTCCCTGGTGTATTCACTACTTTTGTATTGCAAACACAGGTTAGGATGGACAATGGGGCTGTAGGCAGGAGAATTAGCCCAATACATTTAGTGCAAAGTACATAAATGTTCAAACACAAGTCTGTAGACAAAGCTGCGCTGTGCTGACTATGGAAGAGGTCTTGAGAGCTGTGGGAGCCTGGATCAATTCTAGGTCAGTAGTGTTGTGTTTACTGTCTTCTTGTGTATGTCCTGGAGAAAAAAAAAAAAATAAAAAAAAAATCCCCAGGCAGTTGGTGATTCCTTCTCACACTCTGTATTTTGGAGCACTTCACTGAGGTCAGATAAGAAATAAGGACTGGAAGGATTGCTCTTCACCTCCAGCCAAGTGCAATCAGCAGCTATATCTTCAACCATGGTCTCTCTGTCTGAGGCTGATCATAGTAATTACATCCCTTCTTTTGGACAATATTTTACAGTAGAGGATTGCATGGAGCTATGGTAATTAATTTTTATAGCATGCCATAACCACTGAAAAGGCATATAAACCTCCAGGAGTCAGACCTGGCTGTGTTTGTTCCCCACTCCAGCTGTGTCTGTGTGCAGTTTAGCTTGTGCTATGCTGCAACCCATTTGTGCTTTGGCCCTGTGCTGTCATGCTGAGGAGGACCCATGGGTGCAAGTTCCCAAGGTCTCTGCAGTGCAGCACAGCCCACCCTGTCCCTCCCTTCCATGCCTGCATGTGCAATGTCACCCAGGCTGGACAGTGGCAGAGAATGAGCTACCCAAAGAGGGGCTCTGCAGTAACCCATCCTGCTTGTGCCCTGCCTGCCATGGGATGTTGACCTAGACTAGAGATTTCTGTATCTCCCTGCAACAGGAGGTTTGACATCTTGCAATGGCAAGATGCACACCTGGGCCCCCGGGTCCTTCCCAGCTCCCTTTTTGACAGCAATTGCAGCACAGAGCCACAAGGGAGGAAGGGGACATTAGAAAGAGAAACCCCACAAAAACGAGGATGAGACTCTGCAGAAGGGGTTCACCCAGCACCTCTGCAAAGGGCTCTCATAGCCTGAGTACCCTGAGGGGTTATGCCCTGGTAAAGGTTCAGGCTCCTGAGGCTGGGTTATCTTCTGAACAAATGGCTATAACCTCAGTGCAATACCAAGATTCAGCTGCCCTTCTTCTGTCCAGCTATTTAAAACTGGGTATACATACAACGCCAAACCAATGTCAACAGAACGATGTTTGAAAGCAGGAGATCAAGGAAAAGTACCCACTGGGTTCCAGTGGAAAGAAGATTAAAACAATCAAACATCAGGATTACCTATATATATATGTTTATTAAGCATCTAGATATTAACTAACAGTTGCTACGTTTGATCAAACTTTATTCAGATATTTCTGGATAAGACCATGCAAAAATTTGATAGAATCATAGAATTGTTAAGATTGGAAGGGAGCTTACAGCTTATTTAGTTCCAACCCCCCTGCTATGAGCAGGGACCCCTACCACTAGTCCTGGTTGTACAAACCCTTGTCCAACCTGGCCTTAAAAACCTCCAGGGAGCATCAACGTCTCTGAGCAACCTATTCCTGCACCTCACCACCCTTATAGTGAAGTATTTCTTCCTCTTTCAGTTTAAAACCATTACCCCTTGTCCTGTTACTGACTTCTCTAATGAAAAGCCCCTCCCCAGCTTTCCTGTAGCCCCTTTCAAATACTGCAAGGATGCTATAAAATTTCCCTGGAGGCTTTTCTTCTCCAGGCTGAGCAGCCCCAAGTCTCTCAGCCCTTCTTTGTAGCAGATACGCTCCAGTAGAACGATACCAGTACAGGTAATGCTCACTATGGCAATTAAGACAACTGGGGCAATGTCATGTAGTCAAACATCCCTGGCCAGGAGGCTGTCAGTGTGCCAGTGAGATCCTCAACTAGCTCTGCCCTAAAATCAGCATTTATAGAGAAAGGTTGCTTTACCTATGCACAGCTACTTGCAGCTGTGATCCAAAATCAAACCACGGGCTGACTGCTTTTTCAGAGAAATTTCCTCTTTTTGGAGTTAAGCACTCTCTGTGGCATGCAGTTCTTGTGAGTGATGCCTTAATGCTTTTATGGTCTGCAGGCCAGTGCAGGCATCATGTTGGTGCACATCACCCGGCCTGGAGCTGCTAGGAGGGAGGGAGGGGGTTGGTCACCACAGCGGCAAAGGCCGGGTGTCTTCTGGTCCCATTCTGGGCAGATCCCCGTATAGGCCTGGTCATGGAGCTTGGGAAATCCCAGCAGGAGCCCAGTGTCCTGCCATTTCCCAACAGGCAGTCCCAAGCTAAAGCAAAATCACCTCAGCAATGCCCATGAGACCTGCAGTGCTTGAGACCGTGCTGCTGTATGCTCAGGTCACCGGAATGTCGTGGATTTTGACTTTCCATAACCAAAACCCCCACCTGCAACCCCCGAGCCATTCCGTGGGGGCTGCGGGTCCTGCTGGGGAGCAGGGAGGCCCTCAGACAAGATGCTCACCTCCTGCGGTAGCTGCTCATCCCCGGGAATGAGCATCGCTCCCGCACCCCGGGGTCGTGCACGGGAAAGACGCAGAGCCCGCCCGGGCCGCGGCGGAGCCCGTCGGTCGGGGCTCGGAGAGGGGCAGGGCAGAGCGGCGGCAGGTGAGGCGAGTCCGGGAGGCTCGGGGTCCGACACCACCGCCCTGGACGTGGAGGGGGG
>NW_009952893.1:5312800-5313015 GCF_000747805.2 Chaetura pelagica | reverse complement strand
CCGAATTCTCCCAGCCCCGGAAATCCCTGGGCGGGCTGGTCCCCGCCTCCCCACCTCTGCCCCCCTTTAGCTTCAGCAGGGTCCCCGCTTTCCTGAGCCAGCCGCCCCCCCTGCCCGCCGAACCCTTCCCCGGCTTCCCCTTGCCCCTCTACGCGAAGCCGCTGGACCCCTTGTCCCCCAGGGAGGGCTCGCCCCTCGCGGCGGGGGTCCCGGGC
>NW_009952893.1:5266880-5312655 GCF_000747805.2 Chaetura pelagica | reverse complement strand
GAGCAGCCAGCCAGCCGGGAGCCTGCACGCCATCTCGGGGCTCCGGGTGCCCCCCACCAGCCCAGGTAAGGGCGCCGCGGCGTGAGGGCAAGGGGCTGCGAGAGGGACACCGGGGCAAGGTTGCTCCTTGAGGCCGGGTGTGTGGTGGGGTTTTGGAACAGTCCCTAGAGGGGTGTGGGGCACGTCGAGCTTCCCTTCTTAGCGGTTTGCTTGCTTTACGAGCACACACCGAGGAAGAACGAGGGGATAATTTGGGCTGCGACGGGTGTCGGGGGCGGCAAGACCCTCTCCCGCGGCTCCGCACCTGCACGGCCGGCGCCGGGCTGTAGAAGGGTCCCTCTTCTGCAGGTGCTCCGGACTCTTCCTCCGCCCCGCTGCTCGACAAGGACTCGCTGCAGCTACCCGAAGGTAAGGGCCC
Source organism: Chaetura pelagica (assembly GCF_000747805.2). Classification (NCBI taxonomy): domain Eukaryota; kingdom Metazoa; phylum Chordata; class Aves; order Apodiformes; family Apodidae; genus Chaetura; species Chaetura pelagica. The sequence continues at coordinate 5,312,237 of NW_009952893.1, read as the reverse complement.
TGAGCTGTCTGGGCACCCATCGCTCCCGGCCGCGGCCCAGCCGCGCTCAGCCCGCCCTGTCCCCGCAGGGCTGTCGGTGCTGCGGGTGGCATACGGGGATGTGTCTCACCTCGGAGTGTTCTGCACGGACCCCATCCCCAAAGGAGTCCGCTTCGGCCCTTTTCAAGGCAAAGTGGTCAACACCAGCGAGATCAAGACTTACGACGACAACTCGCTGATGTGGGAGGTAGTGGAGGCACCGCGGGGCTCCCCCTGTACCCCTTAAAACGGGGCCTGAGAGACGCTTTTGGTTGCCCGTAGCCTGCAAGGGGGTCCACGGCCCAGGATGGGTGGTGGGATTGGTGTGAGCGGGTCGTCGGCTGCAAGAGTTGAGTCAAACCTGATAAGCTTCTCGCTTCTCTCCAGATCTTTGAATACGGTCGCCTGAGCCACTTCATAGACGGGAAAGGCGCCTCTGGCAACTGGATGTCGCTGGTGAACTGCGCCAGGTTCCCCGAGGAGCAGAATTTGACGGCTATCCAGTGCCAGGGGCAAATCTTCTACGAGAGCTGCAAGGAAATCTTGCCCAAGCAGGAGTTGCTAGTGTGGTACGGCGACTGCTACGTGCAGTTCCTGGGCATCCCCATCAGCCTGAAGGGCATGCCGGAGGGGAAGAGACCCCCGCAGAACCCCGAAGGTGAGCAAGCCAGCAGCCCCTCGAGGGGCGCTGCCCCTTATTCCCATGGACTGGTGTCTGGCTGTGATCAGATTCGCGTTAAGGGAGGTGAAAGGACTCTGGCATCAGTATTTTCTGGTCGTGTTTTACTTTGAAGGCTTCCCAGTCCCTCGGTGAGCCGGTGGCGGAGTGAGTGGTCCCGCAGCCCCAAGCCTGGGGGTCTGTCCGCCTTCCCGGGAACCTGGCCGTCGTCCCCCCCTTTAACTTACAGCCTCCAGCCACCCCCAAGAGCAGCTTCCCCTCGGCATCGGGTAGCCGGGGGATTGCCCCAAGGGCTGCTGATAGCTCGGAGCAAGAGGCCCCGATTTCTGCCCCGCAGCTTGCTCCTCGCTCGTGTTTCCCCGGGGAGTTCGAAATGTTCATCTGGCGATTGTAAAACATCTGGTGAGGCTGGGCTGGTCTTGTCTCAGCTCCTCAGCTACGGTCTTTCAGGGGGAGTCCTGTTTTGGAAAGAGACGGGCTTTGGGGGTCATTCCTGATTTGGTCGGGTCTTATTCTAAACTTCATGTTACCTGGCGTGAAATTAACATTCCATAAACGGAGCCGACCGAAATCGTTCCAATCCTGTAATGCTGACACTTGCTTGCAGAAGAAACGTCAAATACACTTCCTCCAGGAGTAGTTCTGCTTATAATGTGCAGAAAGTGTGACGTTCTTGTAAGCAATACTTAATGTACGGGGAGAGCAGATTTGTGCCAATGCAGGAAGAGCTGGAGTGGGTAAGGGGTGAGTGGGCTGGGTGGAGCAGTGAGGGAGAGGAGCAAATTGGCATGGAAATTTGGCATGGAAATTTTTGTGTAGCTGTTGTCGGAAAGCTGCCTGGTTCAGACAGCTGGTAAATTGTTCATTTCGTTTTAAGGCTTATGGAAAAGTTCCTTTTATTAAATGTAGAAGGGTGTGTAAACGTTTGAAACATTTCCCCTGTTGTTGCTAAATTCGGTGGTTAAGAACAGTTTGAAACACAAAAGAAAACAAAATAAACGTGTTTTTCTTCGATAGTATTTTAAAAACTATATAAAAGATGTGCAGATTATTTTGTTTCTTTTGGGGATGGGAGGTCAAATTTACGGACAATACTGATAAGAAATACCTGGCAATGTTTCCGTGTGGGGAGACTCTTCTCTGTGGCACCGTGCGTCGGTTTTTCACACATTTGCTCGCCGTCTATGAGGATTAAGGGGATGAAATCCTGTCTTTGCTGAAGTCACTAGCTAAACCCAGTGATTTTATCAGGCTGTGCCCTCTAGGTTGTTCCCCTCCCTTAGAAAGGCAAGCGCAGCCGTGCGGGTACTTAAGAGATCCGACGTGTGTTTTGTTAATGATACTGTCAGAATCCATTTACTATTATAACCCTTCCCAAGAGTTAAAATTCCCAGTTGGGTAACAGCTCCTACAAGGAAGGAGATTAGAAATTATTACCCCCTTTTGCTGTGGTGTAACGGGGTCATGGCACTTTCCCTTCTGCCGTACAGAAGCCGGGGAGAGCTTTAAATGCGAGCGCTGCGGCAAGGTTTTTGCCTACAAGTACTACCGGGACAAGCACCTCAAGTACACTCGCTGCGTGGACCAGGGGGACCGCAAATTTCCTTGTCACCTTTGTAACCGATCCTTTGAAAAAAGAGACAGGCTGAGGATCCATATTCTCCACGTTCACGAAAAGCACAGACCTCACAAGGTGAGCCTGCTCCTGGGTCTCTCTTAAGGAGTCTTTCTGAGATGAGGTAAGATGCTGATGTTGTTCCCACTCCTCCAGATCCCTGACAGTTCCCTGAAAGGAATGCTCTGCCTGTACAGGAAGAGCTTGTCTTGTGCAGACAGAGTTTAGTGAAGAATTTAATGGATTTATATTGGCAAAATAAACCCCACAGTCTCAATGAGACTTTAAATAATATCAGTATTTCTCCAGGGCTTTTTTTTTATATTTACATGTGGGGTTTTGTTACTTTTTCTTACAGTGTGGGGCGAAATTGTGTTTGAAGGTGATCATCAGGAGAGATGATGTCCCATGTCCTTTGCTGTCCCCTTTCAGTCTTAAAACTGACAGACATCTACAGGAGTTAAAAATGTTTTAAGTTCAAAATGGAGCAGATTTTCAATTCCTGGAAGGAAATCCTTGCTGAGATATTTGCCTCATTTCTAGTAAACAAAAATCGGACTTTTCCTAAAGGCTGGGGAAGGGCAAGTTCCAGTGCTTGAAATGGCAGTTAAATCAGTCCAGAAAATCATCCAAATACCTATTTTTTTACATAGTCCTGCAATCAGCAATATTACAATTTCAGAATATTGCATTGATTTAGTAACACAAAGATAATTCTATTAAATACAAGACATTAAATGTAATGTAGTTCTTTCCCACTAACTTTTGTAGAGCATTTATTTTTTAATGCATGCAAAAGACATACTTTAAAACAGCAAGAAGAGAAACTTGTTCTGAGTAATTGCCTTTATAGCAGAAAAGATCTACTCAAAAAGCAAAGACGTAAAACAAGTTAAAAAAAATATGCAAAATGAAAAGATGTAAAATGTGTAAGAAATAATCACGTTCTTTCAAGTTTAGTCTTTGCTTAGTTTAGTTTAAGCTTATGGTAGATGATTTATTTCAAATTATTGTAGGGGGAAAATTATTTTGGGGCTCCTACAAAATTCCATTGATGCAAGTCTCTCCAATTACTTCAGTCCCCTCTCTCTGAATTGGGCTTTGTCCTGTCACTGCTGCCAGCCCCAGAGCACACACCACACTGATGGTAAAGGCAGCAGCTCCAAGGGTTGGAGGATCAAGTACTGCTTGTTTCACTCCTAAGGAGAGGCACTTCTGACAGACAAAACTGGGCTGAGTGGTGCAACTGACAACATTGTTATTATTTTAAGAGGTCCTCTTAAAGTATTTTGGGTTTTTTAAGGAAGTTTTATATTTTCAGTAAAAAATAAAAATAGCAGTTGAAGCTTGATTTACATTTTGAAGAAAATAATGATTTTACAGATTATTTCATCTTTTTACTACTGACAATATTTTCTGTTGATGCTTTGAAAAAGGATGAATTTTAACAAAACACTTTTAACCACACGCAAGAAAAGTTTTGACATTTTGCATTAATTTCCTCTCTTTAAAAAACAATCTATTCTTAAAACCAGATTAAAATTCTATTTCAGATTGTTGTTGCTGAAATTCAAGTTTATATGGACATACCATAAATGTACATGTATAGATAAAAACATCCAGAATTTTATGTAAGAAAATGCATGCACATATCAACCCACATACCTAATTTTTCAGCTATGCTGTTGTGTGCTTCCTTTAAACTTTCCCCCCACCTTCTTTTTTTTTTTTTTTTTCCCTAGTGCTCGGTGTGTGGGAAGAGCTTTTCTCAGTCTTCCAGCTTGAACAAACACATGAGGGTTCACTCTGGGGAGCGCCCCTACAAATGTGTCTACTGCAACAAGGTAAGGCAAAGCCCTCTCCTGTCCTTCCATGCATCCCCTGCTGCACTCAGCATCCCACCACACCTGGAGGGTCTGACTTTCCATGCTCCATTGTCTTTTTTCAGTTTTTGTTTCTGTTTTCTTTCAAGAAAATGCCTTCTATTTGCATTGATAACTAAATGAATGAGTAAATGTTCTGGGCACAATTGTGAAGTGGTAGGGCCAACTGAGACTAAAGGAACAGGGTCTAGTCTCCATCTGATGTGGAATTTGTTTTGTCCCAGCTCAAAGAGCTGCTATGGGGATATGGTCTGGAAAAGCTTGAGAGCATTTCAAATACCATCCAAGGCAGGCAGCTAGTAAAATATTCCACTTTTTCATCAGATAGGTAGTTTTTTTATATAACTAGGATTCTATGATTCTATGAACTAACACTGCTTCTGGAGTGCAGCAAACAGATTGAGCCCACAAGCTTAACCTTGCAAGAAGGCAATTGATGTGCAACTGGACATGGAGATTTCCTCTGAAAAACAAGAATAGAGCCATATAGCACTGATCAAAAATGCTCAGCTGTTGCTACACTTCACAGCAAGGAGGGTTCAGGTGAGCTCTGCCTGTGAGAGCAGTGACAGCTCTCAGCAGATGGGGAATGGATGTAGAGGCTGCTGCTGGATGAGTATTGGTAGGGCTCCAGGTGCTGTGGTGTGTCCATGCAATGCAGAAAGCATGGTCAGCTTATAGTGAGATGCTCCTGATACTGGAGAAAGTTACTTTGTTTATGACTGGATGGACTAACACAAAGTTGAGGTGCTCTGTAGTAAAGAACCTTAGAAGAAGCTCCTTTCAGTTATGTTTTTTCTCTCCCAGGCATCCTGAGCACATGTAGGCAGTTTCCAGTGAAATGTCATCCTTTTAATCTTTGAATCACAGCAAGAGAAAACAGGGCTTTGTATGTTGCTCTGTGAACACATCTACAATGTGTAAGACCATTGACCAGCCACTAACAGTTCTGCTAGGACTGTTGCAGATCAGACAGATTAGTCCTCAGGCTGGAGCTGTCCTGGGACATAGCCACTATTTCTGCATGTGGGAAACCAGGAACTATTTTAAAGCATCCTCACCAGCTCTTCCTACACAGTTACAATTCTTTGCCTTTTCTACCTCAAACAGTGACTGCTTCTGGGCAGCTTTGCTTTCCCTGCCCCTTTGCTCACTATCTCAGTGAAATCATGAGATTAAAGGAAAAGTGTTGGGCCAAGATCACCATTCCTGGCCCTCAAGCACACTTTGTTCCTGTTGATAAACATCTCCAGGGACTTCTCTGTAGGGTTCTCAGATCTGTTTGTGCACTAAGGTTCTTAGTGAAAAGCTGTCTGAGATGTATTGCTCTTTACTGTGAAAACTTAGTTGTGATGGTTCAGCAACATAACTGGGTTTAAGATGATACTTTTGTGCACGGTCTGCAAATAGTGGACAACCTGAAATTGTCTCTCTTGAGAAAAGAATAAATGAGGAAAACATGGGCAACTTTGCAACATTCCTGCTCTTGGTTATAGGGTTTTCTCCCCAAATGCAGGAAGAGTTTTTATGAGGGGGACAAAGTGTGGTTGTGCATCCAAGAGGGGAGAAAGTAAACAGGCTGGAATGTCTAACTCCAAGAAGAGCAGAGTATGATGGAGTGGGAAAATGAAACTTGAGAAGATGGATGCTGGACTGACCACATAGATGAATTCTGTTAGCTGAATCACAAGCCAGTATGTGTGAGCATGAATGGGCTTAACTCTGAAAATTAACCTGCATTAAGTCTCCTGAACACAAAGGAACTGCAAAGCTAATTAACAGAATATTGACTTGTTATCCTTTGACATGTAGAGAATATTTACTGGCGTCTCTGGTCAGGAATCTTCCTCTGAGCTTCATTTCACTCCACAGACTAAGCCATAACTGCAGAGCTGAGTGTGGTAGCTGTTGACTTTTGCTTCTCATTGCCAGGATGTTTTGTTTTTTCTCTTAATTATCTGAGGATGTGGGATCTTTAAGGACTTACTTTTGGGATACACTGCTTATGACAGGGTCTGGGTTAGCTCAACCTGGGGATTAGGTATGTGAAAATAGATTGCTTTCAACTCCTTCTCCCCTCTTTCCCATCCCCACCTGCCAGGCATTCACAGCATCCAGCATCCTGCGCACTCACATCCGCCAGCACTCGGGGGAGAAGCCCTTCAAGTGCAAACACTGCGGCAAAGCCTTCGCCTCCCATGCCGCCCACGACAGCCACGTGCGCCGCACGCACAGCAAGGAGAAGGGCTGCACGTGCTCGGTGTGCGGCCAGCACTTCCCAGAGCAGGAGGATTACCACTTCCACATGAAGACTCACTCTGCTCATTAGTTAAGAGCCCTGTGGATGAGTCCTGGACCATCTTCCTGTGTGTATCAGTCTGTGTGCATGTCTCTGTGCCTGGTTGTGTGTGTCACCACCGCAGGAGGTGACAATGAGCCTCACAGAACAGGTCCCAAGCACCTCTGTAGGTGTGCCCAGTCTCCAGACAATGGGCATGGTTTTTGATTGCAGGGGACAGGAGTGTGTCTTGCCACGGTAGGTATCTTCATGCTACACTTGGGTCAAGTCCAACATGCTCTACCTCACCCTTTCTTTCTTCTTATCCTTTACCCTCATTCCCACAAAAGGGCAATACAGGCAGGAGGGAATTTCACCTCCCATGGACCTTTTGTGCATGCATATCACTGTGAGGACTGTTTCCGTTCCTCTAATGCACCACATGTATGGGCTGCCTGATATAGTCCATATCAAAGCTTGTGTGAGGGACATTTTTATAAAGCGTGTTTCCCAAAGCTCATTCAAACTATTGGTTTTGTTTGGGTGCATGACCAGGTAAGGGGTTTACTTCCCCTTAATATGCAAGCCTTTAAACGCCGTTCTATTGAAATGTGAACTGCCTCAGAGATACTGGCAGCTGGTCCAGCATATGGGCATTAAATTCCTTCACTTGGCTGCTTGGACACAGGGAGCTCCAGAGCACTGAGACCACCAAATCTTCTAGAGGACCCTGAACCCCAGTTAGCCCAGGGGCAGAGGGGCAGGGTGTAAGACAAGGTAGCTGCACACCTGTCATGAAAGCTAGCAGAGGTTAGCTTTGCCTTATCAGTTTATTAGGACCAAATGTGAAGATATTCCCAAGCACCAGGTACCTCCCAGGTGGGTCATGAGCACTCAAGCTGCTTTGTAGATGTATTGCACTGTGAGCTCAGCACAGGCAGAGGCAGGCATGAGCCCACCACTAGGCTCTTCTATCTGAATTTCCCCATAACTTGGCTCTCCTGGCAAGGTGAGCTTTTGTTTTAAGTCCTGGCATGAAGGGTGGACTCTCTTTGCTTCCTCCTCTTGGCTCTATGTAGGATGGCTGCTGAGGGTCACTCCCTTCCCCAACCCTGAATTTAAGATTTAAAGTATAGGATAGTTGATGCCATGACTTACCCTGAAGTCCTCTGCATGAGAAATTCCCTCTCCACCCCAGGGGAATACATTTGCCTCCATGGGAGGGCATAAAGCTTTCAGCCTTCATTTCTCACTGACCTTGCAAGAAAGTCAGGAGTGATTTGTGTGTATCCCATTGATTTATTTCAAAAAGAAACAGTGCTCATAAAAATGCGGGTTTATTTTATATATATAGATAGAAAGAGCTGCTCATTTAGCTGTACCTTGAGGTCCTTGTCTTGAAAGCAAGTATTTTGAGAATTGTTAAGAATCTGTAACAGTGGCATACCCTGGCAATGTGAAATCTCAGCTTGACAGAGGCTTAGCAAAAAGTCTGAAAGATGACTCAGTTTAGGGTGTGCTGTAACTGGTGCAGAAGCTGCTTATCACTGTGTAGCCAGAACGATGGAGAGCGGACTGTGCATCTGAGGGGCTCCCTGTGTCAGTGGGCCTGGGTATTTTGTGTTCAGGAAGGATAATAAAAGCCTTTGCTGGAAGTGGTTGAATAACAGAGATGTTACTGGAATACTGAGGTTCTCTTAAAATTCCAGTTCAGGTAGAATTAAAAAGGACTGCATGTAAGTATAAGAGAACCAAAGTGCATTTTGTGCCAACTGTAAAAATACCTGTCAATACAGCCTGGAACTTGAAAAAAATCTTACCTGCATGTTTCATTACATCATGCAGACACTTAACCTATAAATATCTATTGATTTGCACTAATTTGATATGTTTTATGGTTGCTTAAGTTGCTCTGTCCTCATTGTTTTAATGGTAAAAATATATTAAAAATATTTATGGAACCGCTTACTTGTAAGCAAAATATTGAGGCCCAGCACTAGGCAATATCTGAATTAAGCAAGCCATTAGTATTGTACATACATGTAGGTTTTAGGGTAGAATGAAGATATTGTTTTGCTTAATTCAATAGTAAAGATTCCTATAATACAGCAGGCTGACTGTTGAACGTATTGAAAGCTGAACTGGTGAGCTCTAAACATGCCAAGTTCACTCCTGAGCAGAAAATTATAGTATTTATGTCAACAAACTGCTGAAGGACAAGTGGGGAAACTGAATCTTAGTTGTATGTGAATTCTATGTGTGAAGACTTTGCTGGTTTAGTCCCATAAGCAACTCAATATTTGAAATCGTCAACTACTTAGTAACAAAATTAACTAGGAATGGCTATGAATGAAGTGCTATGAAATGCATGGTTAGCTTCCCATGCAGGCAATCTTTTCAGTTCTTGCAAAAGAGGCTTATTTATTTAAGTGGTGCATTTTATCTGTGTGCATTTCCTTCTGCTTGAAGAACCACCAAATATATTGTATTAAAATAAAAGTATCCTTCTGTGGCATTTGAGGAATTGTCTGTAAAAGAGTATGTGAAGAGTTTTGCTTGTACTTGTGACTGAAGATACTGGTTGTCTTGCACATGTAACCTGTATATATAAATTTTAATTCTAATTAAAATTATTATGATTCATGCAAAGGATGAAAATAAACTATTGGAGGTTATGTGCTCTTAATGGGCTATATGGGTTTTTTTGCCAGGTGCATTGGAGTTGTATATTTAAAGTACCAGCAAATGAATGAAGGGGTGTTTTCTGCATCATTTGTAAGTGATTACAGAGTCAAACTGTCTGTTGCTAGGAATTACAGTCCTTGTCCTGCTGGGTGGCAGCTGACTACATTAGAAGTGAAAGACACCCGGTGCCTTGATGGATGGTGCCTTGATGGATTGTGCCTTAAGTGCCCCAATAGCTCATGGAAACAAGGCCATTCAGTTCTGGATTGAGTTCAGTCCCACTTGCAACCGAGGTGATGGATCCGGATTGAGCACTAAGAAAGGCATTTAACTCCTCTGTAGTATTTAACTGCCCTGTAGCATCGTCCTCTCCTTTCTGAATAGGGAGTCCCAGCTGTGCAGGGGCTGGGGAGCAGTGGGGGGTGGCACTTGGCCAGCAGCAGACCTCGCAGCAGGCTGGGGAGAGGCTGGGCTGCCTCCCCCCGCCAGCCCGCGGCAGATTGACTTCTGCAAGGAAGTTGCAGTCGCTGTCAGTGCAGACATTGCTATCCTTGCTGGACAGGGTGTAGCAAAGATTACGGAATGCCCCTGTACACCGTGTAGTGTATGTGTGCCCTGTTTGCATCCGATGAGCTGATGTTTCCCACCCCGAGGCTTTGCACATTTACTTGTGCCTTCTGCGGCCAAGCTGCCAACAGCCCAGAGCTGCTCTGGCCAGCTTAGCAGGGGGTTGGATATTAATATACACACCGATAAGGGAGGAGAGGGAGGGAGCATGTGTGCACACTGTTTTTCATCTGGCAGGTTCCTGGGATGCCCGCAGGGCGCAGAAAGCCACTTGCACGGAGGAGGCTGCACTGCAGGGTCAGCTGAAGGGAGAGTATTTGTGACCGAGCCAACTGTAAAGGCTCAGTTCTTTCACGGGAAACCCCAGCTGTTAGGAGCCCCCTGAGTATACACCACGGTACTCGATGCTCCTGCTGGCTATTTCTGAGCTGAGGCTGCAGAAAGCAGGTTGTCCCTGCAGGTCTCTCAGGGTCCAGGCTGTGGCTTTGCATGCTGCACCCATTCCCTTCTTGCCATCATCAAGTATAGGAAGGCAGCGCCGTTTTCCATGACAGTGATTATAGCAATATGCTGTGTATAAAAAGTACCCATATTTCTGACTCCGTTTAGCTTCAGCAGTGGCTGTAACATGGCTTGCCTGGCTGGGGGATGATTCTCACTGCATTCTGCAAGGCAAAGGATTACCAAACATGTACCTGTGCATTCTGGCTCTTCTTCTAACTAGGATTAAAAATGCTCCTGCCAAGGAGCAGCAAACTGAGTCTTTGAGACCAAGCAGACTTGTAAGGCACTAGCTGATTTTAAGTGCTTTGCATTAACCGAGACAGGTTTTTTAAAATGTTAAATGGAAAGTGATCTAAATAGAAACCAGAGGATGAGGGCAATCTTGGCTGTTTTGTTGAGACTGTGGGGTAGAGATGAGCTGTGTGTGAAGTTAACTCCTGAAAAGGCCCTCCTTGGTGAATTACAATGATGAGACAAAAACAAAAAGGTGGTCCCAGGGCTCAGGCTGGCTAGTGGGAGGGAACAAAAGACCGGCCCACCGACATCTGCTGCCTCTGGCATCTTCCCACTCTTCAAACGCCTGATACCCATCCCCCCTTTCCCGCTGTAGTCCCCGGGGGACTGGAGGAGAAAGAGGTGGTTAACCACCGAGGAAGGAGAAAAGCAGCAAGGAGCTTAGTGAATTGAAGATAATGCCACAAACAAATATTGATTAGTGCCAAACTGTCCATTAAACAAGAGAGACAGTTCACCAGGAGAGCCAGTTCTTGTGATCCTCAGTCTCCTACGTGTCTCCACAGTGGACACAGTGACAGTCACCTTCCTTTCCTTTTCTCTCCTTACATACTCGCATCCTCTTGCACCTTCTCCCTTCTGACCCTCTTCAATGCACATAGTGCAGCGCCTCGGGCACATTTGGGGCAGCTGGGAAAACTCTGGCTTTGCACTCTGCTGTCCTGTTTTTTTGACTGTGTAAAATGCATCTAGATTTTCTATGGGACCAGCTACTGCAGCCCCTCTGTCTGTCCTACAGCAGGACCGGAACAGCTCTACTCCACATCCACCTCCAGCTGGTCACTCTGCACCAGCTCTTGCTGTAGTCACTGTCCTGGAAACCCCATCTTAGCTGCTTTGCAGTAGTGGCAAACCAGGTTTAAATTCACAGGATTAACCTGTGTCTAAATCAGCACTTCTGTAGGGTGGAGGACAGTGTTACAGGCCTTAGCATGACAATGGTACTATCAGTCTGCAAAGTACCAGAGAGAAAATTCAGTTTCTCCAGTCTCTCCCTTCGGGGAATTGGGCAGAGCCAGTAGGAGACACCTTGGTCATGAACAGAAATGCAGTAGCAGAGGAAACGTCCTCTGTCAAGGATGGGGAGAGGGATTACTTATTTGGTTGCACTGGTCAAAAAGGTAGAATTCACAGACAATCCATAAAGTGTAATAAAACTGTGGAGCCCATCCTCCCTGGGGAGAAAGAATCGAGTCCATCCTTTGCTTTAATTCAAGATAAATATGTGACATTTCCTCCAGGACCACTAGATTTGGAGTGGTGCAGAGGTCGCTGGCCCAGTGGTGGTGGGGATGTGGTCACAGGCTGCTCCCTGGAGAAGTCTCACTTTCCCACGAGTGAGCCCACCAGAGTGGCCAGGGCAGCACCGGGGGGCAGCGGGTGCCGAGGCCAGCTGAGGGGTTACCTGTATTGATTCTCTAATAGCTGTCAAGGTGGAGGGAAGGACTCCTCTGCCACAAGCTCTGAGCTCTTAGCTGACTGGGAGCACAAACACCCCATTAAAGGTTTCATTCAATAGCAATCTTTACTAAAGTAAATGGACAACAAGAGCCCCTTCCCAGCCCCTCCTGCCCCTTCCTCAGTCCCTAATGCAAGAGCCATTACAGAGCAGGAAGGCAGCACACAGGAACGTGTGTTTCTGCAGTATCAGTTTCACCAACAGTCTCAGACTCTTTTAATTAAAAGTGAATTTTTACTTATTTATTTCCCCCCCCAGGAGTATGAAAACCCCAATGAAACAACCAAAGGGGAACCCATTCACTTTCTTGAGCCTCCCTCCCCTGTGTGGCTGTTTCTCACTGACCTACCCACCAGGTGCAGCGGTGGGAGCACAGGCTGGGAGCATCCTGCTCTTGCTGTTACCAGTGACAGGCAAGACAGGAACACTGAACTCTGGAGATGGCAGTGCTGAAGAACACTAGTGAGAGCTGGGGACTTTCCCCTCTGCAATACATGTGAAGTGCTGAAAGAGACACTGTCCTGCTCTGGACAGCAGCAATGCTTGCTTTCCTGATATGTCTTCAGCCACCTTCCCTGAGGGTCCCTTCCTTGTGCTGGCAGTTAGAAGGCATCACACTATGGCTCTGAAGCCAGGGGAGCAGACAGGCCAGAGATGGGTGTCTTTGCTCCACACAGTGTAACAAGGCTGATCCAGACCCTTGCTATTCAAAATCAGTTTTCCTCTCAGTTTTGATGGACATATAGTCAAGAGTGGTAGGAAACCTTCCATGGATACCTCTGTATTTATCACTCTACTTGATTACAGTAGGCTTCTATTTAAGTCATGCCTCGTCTTCTAAGACTTTTCCCCTTACTTTCAGAACTAGAGTCATCCTTCACACAGCTACTCTAGTACACACACACACACAAATATCCCCATGAAAATATGTCAGCAAAGGGGAAAATTCCTGGAAAAGATACTTCTTTGGGTTTTCATTGTTTGTTGTTGTTTTTTTTGTTGTGGTTTTTTTTTTTGTTTGTTTGTTTGTTTGTTTTATCCTCAATAATCTGGGTTTTTTACCCACCATGAGGGGGCTTCTTTCCAGGAATGCGCTCAGCCTAATATTTTGGAGGTTTGAAATATTTCAGCTAGTTTGTTTTTTTTGTTTGCTTCTTTCCATCAAGGAAAGGTGCCAGATTTGCAGGCAAGGAAACAACTTCAGAAAAAAACCTCAGAGCTTAACTCAGTGGGGAAGGTGCCCGGAATTAGGGTTTTTAAGCTCCTTTTGTGTTTCTACCCTGTTACGACACCATTATCACCATGTTAACATAGCTTGTTTCTATATGTGGGGTTTTATAATATTAATATTTTAAAATAAATGTTGATTTTGTTTAGAATAACTGGCCAGATCTATTCAGATAGTCTATCTAACCCAATTTTGTAGCTCTCTGTTTTGTAACTGTAAGACATGAGCAGTAGGGCCTGGCATGACAAAAACATTCTTCTTTCATGGCTGTGATTGATTTTGTCTCATGGGAGCTCTTTTGGCCAGGGTGTTATGACAAAAAGGTTCTATGGGAGGGTGGAGGGAGAATAGTTGTTCTTCTGAATAAGAGAAAATTAGTTCATTTGAGGAAGTTCAGAAGTGAAGGAAAACTTAAGTGGCTAATAGCATTTAAAACTTCCCCCAAATTTATGGAACTTAATCCTCAGTGATGCTTTTCTGTATTTAAACCTGTCTGGTAGATGGATCACTTATTTAGCTGGCAGCAATAAGGAAATCAAAATTATCAAAAAATCTCTTAAATTTTATGTTTACTTTTTCTTCCATCTATGTCTTTGGGATTCATCCTCCTTGCAGCAGAATTTCATTTGATTAGAACAAATGGCAGTTCTGTATAACATACAGGGATGACCAGAGACGAGCCATATTGTGTTCATATGGGTTTGTGATTTTTATCATTGTTGAAGGAAAAAAAAACCACTTATTTCTGTAATACTTAGGACATAAGGTATTAAACTTGCATGAGAACAGAGTCATATTAGGTGTGTTAAAATAAAAATGGATTACAAGACTCATATTTGCTTCTGGTTTATATAATGCTACGGTTGTATTGATAATCCCCTCCTTTACACTTTAGGTATTTTCCAAGCATATTCTTAACAGAATATTACTGTATTTGTGTGTATGTATATGCACATCAATGTACATCTGTGTACATGGAGGTAAGCCCACACATATGCATCATCTCTACTAAAAATATCCTTTTGAAAAATTAAGCCAAACTGAATATTCAAGTAATCTGAATATAGAACTAATAATTATCCACTCTCAGTTTCTCACTCCTTAGTATGGCATTCATGTTGCAAAAGATAATTAATTGTCTAGAGCTTCTTTTCAGGAAAAGCTATGACTGTCTTACTAGCACCACTCAACACTATCAATTTATTTCTCAGCCCTGTGTGAAAGAAAGATGAGCAGAGGACTTTACCAGCAGTGGCAGATGGCAGCCACTCTTCTTGTCCTACTGCTGAGGCCAGCTGTGGGTCCCTTGGGTTCAAGTGGGACAGTGGTTCATATCCTTTCCAGCCTTTAAATTGCAATATTTGCCATCCTTTGCATTTTTTTGGTTACATTCCCTACGCTCTTCTGTTATATGAAGGAGCTGACAATGCCCAGCTGAACGGGTAAGTCCTTTGAAGCAGTTTTGCTGGTAATATATTTTTGCATCTGCTTTTGTGGAAAGCTGCCCTACTTTGTACTGTTACTATACTATATATTGGTATTGATCTGTGCTGTGTAGGTCCGTATTTGTCAAGCTTTCAAAGACATATTTTCAAAGATTTCTACATGAGAGAGTAATTAAAGGTCAACCTCATAAATAGTTATAACACCCAAGGCCGAAGGGGAGCTTTTACAGTCATTAGAAACCCATCAGAAGTTTATCCTGCTGGACTTAATCTGAGGTGCTGTGGCTGCAGTGTGGGGAGTCCCTTTGCAGCTGGGTGGCCCTGCAAGAGCCCAGGCACTACGGCGGGGTCAGCACGGCCATTGATGAGACCAAGCCAACAGCTCTGCCTCTCCTCAATCTTTCTGCATGTGCAGCCCAATCTGATGCAGTTGTCCACCTCTCCTTTCTGCTAAGCAGGTCCCTTCCTCAGTCAGTGCTTTAGGAGGATTCAGCTGCATTATATGTGGCTATAGATATTAGCCCACACTGTGACTATTCTAACACGAGGTGTTCACCCAGCAGCCCCTCCACTGCTCTTCCCACTTGGCAGGGGACAGAGTTAAACTTCCTTTACTTCAACTTCACTGCTCTCTTTTTGTCACCACTTGTAGGGCATGGAATAAAAGAAAATCAAACAATTACATGCTTTAGTGGATTAATGTATGGCTAGAGAAAAAGGGCAAAAATTTTACGAAGTCAATGTATCTTTCCCTTCTTCAACAGGACATTTTAAAGCGTCAAAGCTTGGGGCAAGTCAGCTCAGTTAACTGCCACGAGAGGGGTAAAGAGATCTCTTAGTGTTCTTCACACTCAATTTCATGAATTCGAATTAATTTACTTAAATCTGCATCTGATTTAGATATTAGGGTTCCCTGCTTATGGCGGGGGGGTTGGAACTTGATGATTTTTGAGGTCTCTTCCGACCTTAATGATTCTATGATTACTTCTTTTTCTAAAGATATATAGGATTATTGCAAGCTCCCACCCACTGCCATTCACTTGGATTGCAATATATCAAGTTAATTTTTTTTCCTACTCAATCTTTAAAGATTCTATCATGATCAAATATTCCCTTCTCCAAAATAATAGCCAAGGGGGGAGATGTATATTCATTAATATTTTTTTTTTTTGTATTTCAGGTACTTGCTGGTAAAATATTCAATTAACAAAATTACAAATGAGAACTTGTCAGTTATTGTCTTTTGTGACTGGTTTTCTAGATCAGGGCAAAACTTTTCTGAATCAGCTTGAGGAATTCAGTGGGATTCTCAGTGGAACTTGACTTGCTGAGGTGACAATTGAACACTCATGGCTTTTCTAACACGTTTTTTATACAAGTAAAATACACGGACTTTTCTGACCACTGTTTTCAGATCTCTGACATGCATTTTGCCATGGAAACTTCACCTCCAGGTAAAGGATTTATCTATTATTTAAGCATGTTGTTCTTCGGAAGCAACATTTTTTGAGGGAGTGACATACTTGCACAAATAATTTGTGTAATAGGAAAATGCTGACTTCTAGAACTGCAGTTTAAGAGCGGGAAGGCAGCTCTCCCAGACCCACCCAGGACACGTTGGCGGTGGTGTCTTTTGGTCACATGAGATTCATAGAAGAACAGAAGGTTGATGCTCAGCTCTTCCTGGGCCAGCAGATGGGAAGTGTTTGTGCCTGGCAAATTACTGTGTGTGGCAATGAAAAAAAAAAAACTCTGGTAGGAGACTTGTCCAGGTGATTGATGGAAAAGGGTGGTAAAATCTGACTTACCAATAAATGTCACTTCAGAATTAGCAAAGCTGATAGGAATGTAGCCAACAGGAACATTAATTTCCTCACCTTCTAGGGGCTTACTGCCTGCACTAATAGGGTCTTGGGTCTTTTCCTGATAGATGCCTGAATGCGAGGCAGCAGATTTAAAGATAACAATGACAATGACTCTGATAATGGCCGGCTCTGTAGCCTAAAGCTGGCGATGGGGAATGTGAAAGCATCTTGGCTCAGGCAGGCACAGCATTTTCCTCCCTTCCTGCAGAGAGATTATCTCCCCCCTCAGGAGTTTAACCTGCCATGAGGGTCAGCCCTCTTTGACCTGCTCTGTTCTGACACTAGAATTGACATGTAAAGGTATTTTAAAACGTCTCTATTGATTTCGCTACAATGGCTCCTTTGCAGCACAATGACCCCAATCCTGGAATTTCTGGCCGGGCTGGGATGGTCTTGGCAGCACCTCTGGCTCCCAGCTGTGTAGCACAGGCTCTAGGGCAGGTTGGTCTCTTCCAAGCCTCTTCCTGCTGGCTTCTGACTGCCATCTTCTCCAAGGCCCTTTCAGAGCAGCCAGGCTCAAGGCCTGCAACAGCAGGAGGCGTTGAAGCAATTTTGGTGACTTTCTGTTAGTCAGTGATTTATCTGATAAAAGTTGGTCTTCTCAAAGGACTAAAAAGTGGGAGTGGGACAGTTAGAAATTTGGGTGACCTCCAATAGGAATATTTTAGTGTCCCTATGTAATATCAATTCACACTTTTTTGTCCTTAGGTCTTCAGAGGCTTTTGTAAAGACAGAGGGGGTATAAATTCTTATTTTTCAAAGTGGAACAAAAAGAACCACAGATCAGCTGAATTATTTTCCTTGTGCTTCAGAGACTGATGCCAAAAATTAAGACCAAATCCACGTTAATGGACCTCAAAAAAGTATGGTACAGAAGTGAGACAAAAACATGTACTTCCTATGGCCAGCTTGGAGTCCTCCTACCCTTTTGGCATATTCTCCAAGGGAAGGAGCCTCAGTGCATGGCCTGGAAGGGCAGCAGGTCAGCTCTAGGGGTTGCTTGGCACCAGCCCTTGCTTTGTGTGCTCTACAACATTGTTTGTTTGTGTTGGGGGGGAGGTCAATAAAGGAATATTACTGAGCAAGTGAGTTATTCTAAATTGTAGTGTCATAAGCATCAGATAAACACATCTGTAACTGCAGTTTACTATTTCTTCATTGGCTGAGTCCACAGCAAGGAAAGTTTCCCTCTAGGACATTTTGGCATCCTAGTTTCCACCAGATCCTGGTCTTTGTCCTGTTGCTTCAGTCAATTTTGGTTTTCCAAAGGCGGAGTTGCATTTATGTGCCAGATTACTGTATATGTGTCTCTGTAACCATGCTCAGAAACCCATTTACTAGTCTGCTAAGCTAATCACTCCCTCCATTGGAACTGGTCAGTGGAGGGCATCTATCCTATGCAACTGAGGCTTTAGTAACTGTTCTGAATATCTCAGGCAGGTTGCTTTCAGCTGCATTTCTCTTTCCTTCTTTCGCATAGTTATTTGTTACAGGCTTTTAGGTATACTTGGAATTTCCTTCTCCCCCATTGCTGAATTTCCTTTTGTGCAGAACTTCTCCTTGGAGAAGAAGCTCTTTTGTTATTTTAAATAGTGAACAAATTGACACAACTTTGTAGCTACTTAAACTTTCAAGATTATAATTAGCACATATATGGGAGAAGATCTAAGACATACAAGTCCTTTAGAAGAAGGACAGATGTCTGAATTACTTGATTAAAACCCTACTGTCTGCTACACAAATTACACTGATTAGAATTTGCTCCTTTATTAGGTAGTTCCTATAAAACAAAACAAAAC
This sequence comes from Chaetura pelagica, assembly GCF_000747805.2. Taxonomy (NCBI): domain Eukaryota; kingdom Metazoa; phylum Chordata; class Aves; order Apodiformes; family Apodidae; genus Chaetura; species Chaetura pelagica. The sequence continues at coordinate 5,293,918 of NW_009952893.1, read as the reverse complement.
AAAATCCACGCTAATATTTATGTTGAAATACTCATAGCCTGCTACACCTCTTTATTTCCCCAATAATATTACATAGTTAATCCTCTAATAATCCACTCACAGTCAAGGACCTGGTGGAAAGGCAGGTGGGTGAACAACATCCATTGCAAAACCACTTGCTTGAGTTACAATTGTTTTCTTCACCTCGGCCACTGAAAAGAGAATAGCCTGGAGCAGAGGAGCTCAGGTTCTTCTCTGAGTGCTAATGTTTCAGTATTTAACTCTGGCATGCAGCATGATCATTAATTGCTATTGATTTATACACATTGCTTTATATATTGCAAGTGTAAAAACGTGACAAGTAGAACGTGAGTAATTTGAGATAGAGTGAGGACTTTGGATGAATGACAAATTCAACAAAAACTCAAAACCCAAAGATGAATGAAGATATTCAGATTAATATTTGGGTTGTATCTCAACATTCTCACTACAATATTTTTTTTGCTGAACACATGCACTTGATTAGCAATTTCCATAGATGTGAGTGGAGGTTCCTATAGAAGAAAAAATTACATTAGATGTTCAGATTGTACTATGATGGAAGTGCTGTAAGGATTCAAAAAGATTAAACAGAAAAAATAAACAAATAACAATGAATCGTCAAAAGTTTAGCCTTGTTTTATGCATGAGGTTGGGTCAAAATGACAACTAGGGATGGGGAAATGGGAGACAACAACCCTGTCAGTGCTGCTTTCCTACCTGAGAAGAACAGTATAAGGTACAAAGACAACCTTCCTAAAAAGAGGAAAGTTTAAATAGCTCCATGTTTTTTTTCTGTATTAAATACTTTTCATGCTAGAAACCAAGCTCTACAATTGCTCTTTTCTTTTTCTTTGCTCCTGTTATGTGTAGATGAACATGTGTGTATTTAGAAAGGCATATAGAAGTAAGGAAAGTAAAAATGTATAAATTGAGCACAAATGTTAGGTATTTTCAGGTTTGCAGTTTACCAGAGCTGCACAAAATGCCCAACATTTTGTGTTACTTGATTTAAAAGCCTAGATTTGGAGTATCAAAATAATAAGTGGCTTGCCTGAACTTCTCAGCCCCTGAAATGAAGTCTGAAGCAAAGTCTGAAGTGAAATGAACATCACATTTCCGTTTACGTTTTGCAGAACATGGGATTTATTTCTTCAAACAGGTACATTGATGGCATTTAATAAATGTTTTGTTATATGTGAATTCACAGTAGTAAAGTAAACACATTAATTTTCAGCAATTTTGTATTTTTAGTTAAGCAGAAAATAAAGGAGGTCTAGGAAAACTGCCAAACTGGTGCCTTTTAGAACTGTTGTGACACTATAAAATGAGTCTGTATTTACAAGATTGGAGGGGTGTGTACACACACAGACTTTTTATTATTTTTTGAAAAGTTGCTCTATCACTAGTCTTGCACATCAAAGTCTCTTATGTTTTAACCAGAGGTCAGATTGCCATCCTGACCCCCACTACTCCTCAGCATTTTAACTTATCATTTCAGTTTCTGATTTTTTTTTTCCTTTCAGAAAGAACTGTTCCCCTCTGCCCAGCATTAGCTGGGATAGTGCAGGTTTCTTTTGGAGAAAAACACAACGTTGAGGTGTAAATCCTACAAGTGGACCTCCATTATTGGACTTCCCAATGTCTGTGAAGTTTGCCTTGGGAGGTTCATGAATCAGTGCAGAACTGAGAGATCAGCATCTCCTTATCTGAAAAACGTTACTCTTCTTTGGAAATAACACTTGAGCTTTTTATTTTCTTCCTCCAGCCATGATATGTTTTACCTGAGGAACAGGATAAATTCTGCTGGGCTCCAGAGGATCATGTGGTTTCTTACTGGTACAGGAAATGCTAACAGAAAAAAGAACAACCCACCTTTTTTGAATAATTCCCATTGGAGACTCCAGTAGGATTCAAATTGAGCTTTTGGTGGTCTTTTTCATATTCAATTAATGGTTTTGAGGTTGTTGGGTTTTTTTTGTGGTTTGGTTTTTTGTGGTGGTTTTTTTTTTTCCCTTGCTAGTGGGTTTTCAAGACCAGAGATGTCCTTGGCTACTCCTCATCAACAAATTGTTACAAAGCCCCTGCTGTATTTTACCACAATTTCTGTAAACCAAAAAAAAAAAAAAAAAGTCACAAAGAGCTGGAAAGAACATTTGCTCTTCCTCATATGAAGGCTTCTTACCAGAAATTGATTTTTTGATTTTTTTTAATGCCTTGTAGCATAAATATACCCCCATTACACTTCATGTTTCAAAAAGTAAGAACATACATGATTGACATCTGTAAATACGTCTGCATGGAGCATAGGTGCCCTTTTCAGTGACTCTATTGAACATATCTCATCCTAAGAAGTGTGACCTTGAGTTGTTTTTGTTTTAGTAAACTCAGCCTGGTTAGGAATCTTCTATTAATGTCCTAGAATGAAAGCTGTAACTCAGGCTCCTGGGATATTTGGAACAGGGGAATTCCAGTGACCTCTATGCACTGCAATCTATTTGCTAAAATACATGCTGAGTGAGATGAATCCTACTTTGAAATATTTCATCTGTTTTAAGGTGATACAACTGGCAACAAAACCATACTCACCACATCTTTCCTTCTTGTTGCAATTTAAAAAAAATCTCATCCCTTATGTGTATTTTGAAATAACATTTGCACGTATCTGAAGGAAAGAATATAGGGAAAATAAATAGATTCTTCCTCCTGCTGTCTCTTATATATAATCACCTGCTTTCCTATTTTTTTGGAATTTTTTTTGTGTTGGGTTCCCCTCTGCCCCCTCATTTTCAGGCATAACTAAAGAATGAAACAAAATTTAGCACATGATAGAGCTACCGTTCTTGATAGCCAGGGAGGTTGACCCTGTTTAAGCTATAAATGCTTTGGCAGGTAACTAACCACCTGATACTAGAATGTATACTTTGAGGAGGGGCTTTAATATTAGAGATCCAGGCAGATTTTAACTACCTCGTTGCAGTCCCAAGGAAGATGAGGAAAGAATTTCAGTAGCTACTATTGAAACAGCAATGGATATAGATGGGGCTATGTAGTTTGTGATAAGAGTCTTGAGAAAACAAATGTAATACAGTAATACCACGTTTTACTGAGTAACTACTATATAAGTAATTACTATTACTATTGGTAATTACTTATATTGTCATACAATCCAAGGGTACCTAGAAGAAGGTATGGGCTGGCAGAGTTAGCCCCATGTTATGATTCCTGCCATCTTGACACCTCTGGCCTGGAGAGCAATGTGCATTCCTTGAAGCCTTCTTCTTAGCTGTTCCTCTCCTCATTACATCAGATAGAAATCTGCATGACTTAACACAACAACCTTTCTATGATCACTTGATGCTGGCACATCAAGTTGCATTTCAGGGAAATGCATACCAGATCAGATAATGCCATTCCTGGTGTCAGGAGCCTATGCCCAGACAATGATCAGGAAGAGCCTGACCTGGAGGGCATTGCTCCCTTAAGAAGCAATATGGCTCAACTTCAGAAAGTTGTGACCACCACACCTGTGGCAGTATTGGGACAAGGAAAGCATCCCTTCAAACTGACGCCTGTGCAGAAAGAGAGAAGATGAAACAACCTCTCACTGAGTGACTCTGGAGAAGAAATGGCAGTGTCTATATGCCTGGCCAAACCTGTATTTTCCTCTGCCCTTGCTGTAGTCAGTTTTGCTCAGGTCCACAGCACTCTCTGGGGTACATAAGGGTGTGGTAGCAAGAGCTGATGACTCTTACAGCACTGTCTGCCCGAGGGATGTCTGTGTCCTGTGATGGTTATCTGGCTTGCATGTTGCAGAGTGAGGTGAGGGTAGTGGGAAAGGGACAACAGGTAATGAAAAAAAAAAAGAAAAGGGGTAGCAAAGAAATATCAGTTGCTACCTGAATACCTTTGAAAACAAGGCTGGGTTTTTTAGGCATCTGTCAGAGCAAGGTAAAGGTCAAGGGAGTGAGGAGGAAATAGAAAACAATGTGATGGGAGGAGAGGCAAAGGTGGTATCTGAGAAGACAGAAAAGGATACAGGGCCAGTGGGGATAAGCAGGTGAGGTGGATTGAAGACTTGGCTGCCTGAAGTTGTTGACCAAACTTGATCATGAAAGAAATGCAGCCAGCCAAAAATGTCTGCAGAGCTGTGCACTTCTCTGTGAGTGCCAAGACCCAAGCAGTCATGTTGCTTCTCACCATCCCTTGGTATTGGGGGATAAAGGATGTTTGCTAAGCCTGGTGACCCATTCAAGCATGGACACTGTGGCTGCTGCAGCCTCAGTGTGTGTCCCAAGGCAGGTGGCCCTTGGGGCACAGAGAGGCCGAGGCTGGGTGCTGCCTTTGTGCCATCAGTCTAGACACACTTCCTTTGCTCCTCATCTTTGACTTAATTTTGAAGATCACACAAATCTGCCTGGAGTGGTTTAATGAATGAAAGGATTATTGCAAGCCATTTAAACACTTATCTCAGCCAGTGAAGTGTGTCCTTCCCTGGCATGTGCTGGCCCTGGGAGAGCAGCCAGGCCATGCAAAGTGGCTCCAGCCCAGCACACATTCAGGTTCTACTGCTGGTGGTGTCAGGGCACAATGCTTGGGCGTCAGTGGCAAAACTGGCTTTAAGTCTTTCTGCTTGGGACCACACATTCCTGCCTTCACACTGCTCTTCTCCACCCTCTTTAGAGGGCTGATCCCAACAAAAGCCACAGAGGTGACTGGTCTTTGGCTAGCTTCATGGAGGGACATAATGTCATAGAATCATAGAACTGTTTGAGTTGGAAGAGACTTTAAATATAATCAAATTCTACCCCCCCTGCTTGGGCAAGAGCACCTCCCACTAGATCAGGTTGCTCAGAGCCCCATCCAACCTGGTCTTGAACATCCACAACTTCTCTGATACACCTGTTCCACCACCCTCACACTAAAGAATTACTTCCTAATGTTTTAACCTATACCTCCTTTCTTCCAGTTTTAATCCATTACCCCTTGCCCTCTCGCTACAAGCCGTTGTAAAAAGCCACTCCCCAGCTTTCCTGTAGGCTTCTTCAGATGCTGGAAGGCCACTATAAGATTTTCTTGGAGCGTTTTCTTCCTCAGGCTGAGCAATCTCAACTCTTCCAGCCTGTCATGACAGGAGAGGTGCTCCAGCCCCTTGATGATCTTTTTGTGGCCCTCCTCTGGACTGTCTCCAGGAGCTCCTTGTCCTTCTTATGTTAGGTGCTCCAGAACTGGATACAGTACTCCAGGTGGGGTCTCACAAGACCTGAGTCCCTTCTTTAGTTGATGTTGCTGCTTTAAATAAATTTCTTACAAATCTATACTATCAGGAAGGATGTATAGACTCTGATAACTTGGCCTTTCAGTCCTGTTTTGGTTGAAATCTGTGTGTGCAGGCAATGTACCTAAAAGTGAACCTTCCCAAAGGGGAGAAATTGTTCACAGTTTGGGCTAGTGTGGAATTCCACATGCACTTTAACTGTGCAACAATATTATTTCCTCACACCTTCTCTAGATATGCAGAACCACCTGCTGGGGAATCCATGTTATGTTGCTCACCTCCTTGGAATTCACAGTCATGTGTTATAATTTACCAGCATTGCTGCTCCTTCCCTGCTTGAAAATGGGAAGCTGAGGCACAGCAAGGTTGTATATTCTCTCACATGGATGCTTCCTCCTAGCTCCTGGTAGGTAGCCACTAAGACTGTGATGCTAAGCTCCTTGTAAATTCCTTCCAGGGCAAAGTGACTCAAAATACTAACAAATGGGCAGTTCTGTATTTTACATATCCATTGGTGTACCCAGCTACAGCTTGATTTCTCCTAAGAGAGAGCTAGGAACCCAGGATTTGTGGGATGGCATTGGAGACCTATGTTGATGCAAGACAAAAACCACATTCTTCTTCTTCAATAGAGATCATACTCAGCAAAGATGAAATCTTCATTACTTACTTCACACCCTTAGCACTCAAAGCTCACAAGCACATATGTGGAAGGATTTTGCATAGGAGTAGTTGTTAAAGGCCAGATCTGCTTGCAGTGTAGATATGATTTTCGTGGGGTTGAAACTTCATCAGCATCTTTGTTTCGTTCAGTTATTTACTACTCTGGCCTAACTCTGCCTAATGTATAGTTCTCAGCACAGACACAGGAAAAATGTAATTTTGTATCTTTAGGAAACTTTAGGAGGTAGCCTGAGGCCATTGATACCCAAATATCAGTTGTTAATGTAAACCTAGCAAATGCAGAGACAGGAAGGAATTTTTGGAATTTTCCTTAAATTCTGTATTAGGAAATGTAACATGATAGTGAGATGCCAGTTATTTGTATTTAAAACTTCAGAGAAATAGTAATACTTAAGGAACTGAAAATGCTGGGAAATGTTATTCCTTATCAATCACATGACCAAATGTGATAAAAGCCCACTTCTGCCTATGCTTTGTTTTCCAGACACTCCACCACTGGATTTGCCTGGAAGCAGCATCTCTAATGGAAGGTTCCCTAAGAAAGAAATGTCACTCCCCATCAGTGATGCTGTACACAAAGGCAGGCAACTGAGAGGCTCAGGAGACAATCCTGCAGTGTGGAGTTAAACAATTGATCCTGGCTACAGCACTATTAAGAGTCCTTGATACCCACTACCTCTGAGACAATGTATTGTACAGAGAATTGTGGTTTGTTGTCAGTGGCCTGTGGAAAGTGTAATGGAGGTACTTGGTACTATAGATTGTTTAGAAAGGCAGACATTAATGAGAGGAAAAAAGCTGCTCATGTGATCAGAAAATGAAAACCCAGTGAAAATAGGACTAGCACTGGTATTTAATTACAAACCCTTGTATCCTCCCACTGGCTATCCTACCTGTGCAGCTCCCATCTTTCAGACATTCTTAGAACAATACAGTGCTTTTGAATCTGTTACTCAAATGCTTTTGGTCTGGAAGTTGTGTGCTGCCATTTGGAAAATAAACGGTGGATAGTTAGCAGCAAGAATCAGTCTTGGGTACCAACTCCTACTCTCCATTCCAAAGATGCAAACCAGTAGTTTACATTGCTGACAAGTGTGCTGTGTTACTCTCTTAATAGTTGAAGAAAGCGAGACCAAATCAAATGAACTGATCAAAGACAAAATAATGCTTTTTGTAACAGGAACAGCTGCTTTAAGGTGCAATCTCTGATGAATCAGACTTTTGGAGACCTTTAAATCCTATTTTTACTGTTAATGCTGCTTTGAGAAAGTGAATTTTAAAAAACTCCAACTTCTGACTGCAAAAGTCAGGTCTAATATGGATCCCCAATGAAAATATGTTAGATAGTGGCAATGGTCAATGACTGAGTGGGAAAATGGGAGCCTGAGAAATGGAGTTGCCTTACATGATTTGCAGCTGCTCCAGCTGTACTGAATTCTCTACTGGCACATTCAGATTATGCTGGGGAAGAAAAAAAACAAACTAAACCTTGATTTCCTTTTGCCAAGACTTGGGTAGGCTTTAGGCCTCCAGCACCAGTGCAATGACAGAGTTAGGGGCAGAGGACCTGAGAGCCACATGGGAAGTGTCACCATCTCCTAGCTCCATTGCAGCCACCCATAGTTAAATTTGCATTGACTTATCTGGGTGTTGTTTTGGCTGTGCTGGCATTCACTGAAATATTCCTCCAGCATTAAAATACCTCTGCTGGCATAACTAAGATAGATAAAGTAAAATACACCAGCTTGCACTCCCTGACCTCTGACAGAGCGTGCAGGAGACGGCAGGGTTTTGTCATGCCTTCCCAATGCCATTTGTTAGCATTTTGTGCAGGAGAATACAACCCCTGCCTGCTGGGTAACCATTCTCCATCACTAACAGTGAAATATTCAGAAAAAAAGTGCATCTGCACAGGGGTGCCTCTAATATGCCTCTGTCACTGCAAGCTTTATTGCAGATGCCATTAAGGTGTGACAAATGGTGAAAAAATGCATCCCTGTGCAAATATATTCTTGACTGGTAATTTTAATTTTGCAGCTACAAAGAAGTGTAGGTAAAAGAACAAACCATATGAGCTCTGTGTCTTCAGATAAAATTGCTATCCTTAGTTTGCCCTTGCACAGTTCAGCATCAGTGCATTATTGATTGGAATTAGGAAGTTAATAAGGTTTGGGCTAATTAATCAGATGGGTAGGGACTGGAACTGCACTGCAAGGCTTAATCAAGTCATCAAAGCACTCAAGCTGTGAAGAAGGTAATTAAAGGAAAAGGATGCCTGTTATATAGTAACAGGAATCTAGGAGAGGACAAGAGCAAGATAGAGAAGCTCCATTTTCTTTTGTACACTCTTCTGATATAAATCAGACCAAATGACCCAGGTACAGTGCTCAGCTTCCTATCAGCAAATGAAGTTGGATGAATTTATAAATCATGTCAGAGGAATTTAGTCCATCTAGTCTAATTGCCAAGAAATCTATGTTTTCTTGTAGAGGTTCTTTGTTTGTAATATCAAGGCCTACAGCACAATCTCTTACTGTCTGGGACCATTACCCCAAGGTTGCTGGATATGGAATGAAGCAACATGGTGTACAAACCTAATCTAAAATAAAACCTGTTGGTTAAAGCAAAATTGATGTGAAAGCATTATTTTGTGGCCTATTGAGTGCTTACTGTAGAAGGTTGAATCTCCAGCTTTCTTTACTCAGTTGCTTTGCTGAAAGTAATCTAAATACCACAAAAAACCTTAGTGGTTTCATTAAGTAGAAGGTTTTATAGCCTTTCTTATTGTGTTTTGTAGCTCATTACTGTCAGATTAACAATAATGCAGATGAGTTTTTTAGCAAAGACCATACAGGAAATAACCACCAGTGGCTCAAAAATAGAATTTAATATGGGTCTTCCACATCTATAGACAAATGTTTCATGCAAACTAGTCACAGTGAGCTGAAGTAGCAGCTCACTATCATCTAGTGTCAATCTGTTATTTTACTGGGAATTTCAGAAAAAAAAAATATTATTTCAGTAATTTGTGTTTTCAAACTAAAATGTTCACATTTGAATATTTTCATCATAAAAAAAAAAAAAAGATACAATAATCTTTTGGAGGAAAACTCAGAGATGTATTTAAAGAAATTGGCACCAAAGAAATGAGTGTCATAAAGGAGTAGGTGAAGCATTTGAATTTTCATGAGCTGACATTCTTATCTTATATTCTTACCTGAGGGGATTTTGATTTTGCAAGTGCCTAGCAAAAGAAATTCCTTATCAATGTAGTAAAACATTGGTAACAAAGAAAAATAAAGAAGATCAGTTAGTTAGGAAATAATTATAGGTAAAGTAAGTGTGTTTCAAAAATGCAGCAGTGATCTTTAAATATATATTTGGGAATACTAGATTTGAGAAATCAAATTTTGTATATATATATATATAAATTCCTATACTTAGGACCTCAGATAGAGGATTTGAATGGTTGTTTTGGTATATTTTTTCAGTTTTGGAGAGAGAAAAAATCAGACTCTACTTAGTTTTGTAGTGTGGGATTAAGTCTGTATGTTTGAAGGATGTTGCTTTATAAATTTAGCCTGCAGATTTAATTAAGGAATTAAGGAGAAGTGTTCAGGTAATCTTGCCTGTGTTTTCAGGTGGAGCTGAAATGGGAAAATACCAGAGCTGTGAGGCACATGTCATGCTCTTAATTTAAACTCTTGTTTCGAGAAGCAGTTGACAGTCATGAGCACAGGATTGTTTGTTAAAGAGAAAGCAAGGACTCCCCCCATGGCAAAATCTGTCATGTGTCATGTGCCTAGTTTGGTTTTGCCTTGTCCCATCTTTCACTGATGAAAAATGATTTCAAGGTACCAGCAAAAGTCCTGGGTAATAGTGCACAGTGTTTCACATCAGAACTTGCAACCTGGAACATTTCTTTATGTGGGGGTTTATCAGGATGATATTGAATCATGCCTTTCTAATACTTGTTGCTTGTAAGGTGAAAATAAGCCTATTAATGCACAATCACTGAAATTAAGATTAAAATGTTACTGAAACAAAAAAGGAAACTCCAGTGATCTTTACTGTCTGTAAAGAAGACATTCTCTTTAAAGGCTCCTTTTCTGTCCTACACATGTACACTTACACACATTTCAAATGCTCTTTGCTTAGGAAAAACACAGCGTGAACCGGAGAGTAACAGTGGTTTCAAAGAGCTAGATATGGAAACTTAAGACTGAAAATGAAGACAGCTTTACATGCATTTGTTTATGTTTGCTGACTCTTACATACCTCTGCTAGGTAGCATTCTGGAGAAAGTTTGTAGAAAACACATAATCTCTGCTGGTCAATAGTTTGGAATAAGTCCATAATAAATACATCAAGTCTACAGGCAAACATTTTTGAGGAAATACATAAATGTCTCTTCCATGTGAAACGCTGCACCTTTCATGAAGCATCCTTGATACCTTCCAAAGGTAGGGAAAAATAGAAAGAAAAGTGTGTATGTTTTTATAAGACCTCAAAGTTCAACAAATGCCATGTCCAGAAATAATTCAGGTCTCCTTTACACGTAAGCAGACAGAGGACATAAAGCCATTTTTGTCTTTCTTGGGAGGTAATACAACAATATAAGTACTGGTTCAGATCTCAGGTTACAGGAATATCTCTGAGTATTCCTTTTGTTTAGTGAAAATATGAAGACAGGTGTAGAAAACTACTTCTCCTGATACATTATTTCAAGTTTCCTGCCACTTACATTCTAGGGATTCCGTGAGCTGAGTTTGCATTTGGCTGTTTTTGCTGACAGTCTTTGGAGGAATGTCCTTCCTGTGAGCCTATCAAGTTGTTTTTGGAGCAACTTTTACTGCTGTCACCCCCCAAAAAAACCCCATGGCAATGAGTGTAATTATGCCTCATGGGACAGGTTCTTCTTACTGCTTTTGAAACCTGCTCCCTGAGTATTTCATTTAAAAAAACCCAGAAGAATCCACTTTAGGTCACACGTACGTACTACAGAGAGATAATCCCAAAGCTCATGGTCTGGGTTTACTCCACTTGGTTTCACATCACAGAGGGACAGATTGTAGCCCCTACCTATGCCCCCACAGCAACAAAGGAGCGGTCTCATCAGCTGTAAATGAGAGGTTAATTAACAGCACAGATTTCCACCAGCACTGGAAAACAAACTGTTTTAACTGCAAGAAGGCAACTCCTTTGCAGTGTGCCAGGGCCCTCCTGGCCTGGTGAAGCCATCACTTTGGGATTTCACGCTCAGCTTCGTCTCATCAGGAGTCTGATGGCTTTGCTACCATCACCACTCAGCTTTTCTGCTTGGATGTCCAGTCCCCAAGGACTTGACATCTACTAGCCAGTCATTTTTTGCGGGTCGCTGCACAGCTGTCACCGGGTGCCACCATGGGTCATACTATAGAGCAGTAATCCAGGACTGAGAACCCTAACAAAACGTTATCTGTCCTTAAACTATCTGGTAATTTCACCCATTGGTGAGTAACCCTAATGTACACAATCTTCATCCAAACGACCTCCCAAGTGGGGCCAAATCATCCTTGTGTGTGCTCTCATATCCTCACTGAGGTAAATCTCCAACTGATTTAATGAAAATTTCAGTAGTATAAAAGCTGAGCAAAGAGTGAGTGAAGAAGTTTTGGATTTCAGCCTGCTGTTAACATCTAGAGGCAGTAACAGTGAAACCTGACTTTATCACAGTAATCACCAATAATTACTGCAGTCTCAGACAGTCAGAGCACAGTGGTGTGTGCTAGGAAAAAAGGAAAACTTGGGAGAACATTGAGAAGCAGAGGTGCTTGACATCAAGCAGGCTTTTAATAGACTATGTTGATCATTTGCTGCAAAAATAATTTGAAAGACTTTTGAAATTGTATCCAGTTACTACTATCTGCATTGCTTTGGAAACACTCAGTGTTCATAGCATGGGATTAATGTTTCTTTGTTCATGCTTAGTTTAGTCATGGTATCTGCTTCTTCCTCCCACTTTTCTGCACAGTGAGAGTTGCCATTTCAGTGGCAGGTGAAGTACCACACCTAGTTTTAAAAGGGCAGTTGCAAATGCTGTCATTATTTATTGCCCAGAGAAGATTTTTATATTTAAATATGTAAGAAAATAGGTCTCTTTTCTCCAGTATTAGTTTTTATTTTAGTATCACTGGGTTTCTAACGGAGTGGAAACTTAAATTTTTCAGCCATTCAGTGTTGGGTAAATGTACCTCTTGCTTGTAAGATGAGGCCATGATGATTTTAATTGCTCAGATGAGATACTTTGGTTACCTGAGCTGATACCACCTGATACTTCTGTGGAGGTGCCAGTAGCATAGCAGCCTTGAGCCAGGTCTTTGACAAGACTTACATCTCAGAGGTGTATTAGTTTATTTACTATCTCTTTCATTGCTTCAGAAACAGAAGCAACAACTGCAATAGCAGTGGTTGCCTGAATGACATTCAGAAAAGTAGTTATTGTTGTTATTAGTATTCATATTAGTGTTCATTTTATATTCCCGGGATGATAGAAGCTTGCAGTTTCCTGAAGTTAAAATAACATCTATTTTATTAAGCAGTGATATTTTCCATTGGCAAAAGTGGAAACTTCTGCTGCTAGATTCATACAAAAGTGATGGCATGTTGTACCTTATGTCCCATCTTCCCAACTCTCTCAAGATTAATATTAAAAAAATGGCTTAATACCTGCTAGACCCAGACAGTGAATGTGGAGGATAACTCTATTCACCTCAAATAAACCAGGATTGTGGCTGTACCATGGAACTGGCTTTTTTTGGTGTGACTATAATGAAAATGTGCTCTTGACTGAAGCATTAGAAGGAAGTTACACTTCCACTGCTGTAGGCTCTACAAGATGTGTAGTCAGTCTTGACTAATTATCTTATTTGCATCTTCATTTCTGCAAGTCTTCTCCTTCTCCTGACATTGTGTTGTCATTGCCTTATAATCACTTACTAAAGTTTTGTTTCTTACCAGTCATTATCTCTTCTATGTTGATCTCATGTAATAAATTGGACATTGACATTATCTTGTCTCTAAGACTTGTGTTCTTTAACAAAGATAAAATAAGATTAATACATTTGCCATTGAAGAACTTAAAACAGTATGAAATGCTGTGGTCTGTCACAGCATTTAATTTTGTAAAAAGATAGGATTAAGAAACAGATAAGCTAATATGCTCAGGAGAAGCCAAATGAGTCAGAGGGATGTTTCGCCACTCAATACAGGTCAATCAAATGAACAGTAAAAGTTGGAGAGAGGGCAAAAAACAATAAACCAACAAAAAAAACCCCTAATTTAACTCACCGGTTTTGCTTTGGAAATGTTGATTTTCTTTCAAGGCCTTGAGAAGACCTATGAGTGTAACTGGAACAGAGAATTTAGTATAGTTCCTATTAATTAGCAAATTTTAAATTGCCACACAAAGGGTTAAGGATGGGATGCTAGTGCACAAAGCAAAGCCAGTTACGCCTGGCAGATCCCTTCTTGAAGATTAAGATTGTGTGACAAGAGGACAGGCAAATTCTCTGGTATTTTTTCCCTGTGTGCATGATTGCTGGTGCTTAGGAAGTGTAAGGGGAAAGCACAGGATAAAAATGTTTGCAGATATGTCTTGTAATTGTAGCATTCTCTGGTTACACTGGAAGGGTGTACAGTGGAGAGGATAAATAAAACCCGATCAGCCCACTTTATGAAAGCTAAAGCTGGTCATCTGACTTTTATTTATGCTTCTCCTATGTATAACTTTTTTCCTCTTTTGTAGTCAACTCTTCTGGTAATATCAAGCAAGTTTGTCCATTAAGGCTGTAGTAGGACATTTATTATGTGGTGGTTACTTTTAAAGAGAAATCCCTTATCCTTAGGAATTGATGCTTATTAACCTTGGCCTAATTGTGGTCTTGAGCTGTCACTCATTTATTATTTATCTTCAGACCCTTTAACCTGCTTCTCTATCCATTTTAACAAAACAAGGCTACCCTGGAGGATTTGCCTGGTATAAAACACATGCAGGTTTCCATGCTGCAGATGGCTTTGAGTGTTAATATTAAGTAACATCACCTATTTTAAGGAGAGGTTGGCTTGCTGTAATAAGTGGAAACTTTGCTGAGCCTCTTGAGAATAAGCAAGCACAAAGTTCATTATGCCAACCACATTCAACCCCTTTGTCTTGCCTTCTAGAGCACTCTTGTTGCTGATATAAGCCATGTTGTTGTTTTATGGGTGTTTTCAAATTATATTTTAAAGCCCTTTTTCATTTGTTTATTTTTTCTTGTTTTCCAGTGTGGTACAGAGCATGTGCCCAGAAGCAGCTGCATTAGATCAGCTAAGGGAGCAGCACTGAGTAGGAATTGAAATGAATGGAGAAGGGGAGGCATATCTTACACTGGCACATCACCCACCCTTCAGTGATGTGGAGCCATGAGCACTTATACTGATCACTGTTAGGTCACAAGTTACCATTGCTATTGGGGACTTACCTTATCAGCTGGATTTCAAAACTGGCACCGAGTATGTTCCATTCACGTTGCCAATGCTAAACTGCAGTTGTTTGGTGAAATGGCAAAAAAACATTTAGAAGTGGGCTCCTAAAAGATTTAAATATAAGATACTTCAGAAATTTTAGTATCAGGTTGATCAGCTCTAAGTAGCATAGGGAAATGTTTATCTCTGTTGCCAGAATTTTGCAGGAGCTGAGATTCTTATGTTGTCAGAATACAGTGCAAAGCACTATAATTTCCAATGCTTGTCCTTACCTTACTGGGATAGCAACTGTGTGTTTGATAAATTATTTTTCAATATGATAAATTCACCTGTATTGCAAAATAACACAGATTTTGTCACCTGGCAAGCTATTGTTCATTTATCCGAAGTGGAAATCTCTTGGAGGAGAGAAGAAAAATTCTCTTCCTCCTGCAGTAGCCCAAGGCTAGTGCAAAGCTGGAGGCAGAGGAAGAATAGGTCTCCACCATCCCAGCCAAGTGTCCTAATCACTGATCTATTCCCTAGTCTGCAGTGGAGATGTCTCTCCAAATTCCTATGCTGGAGAGTCCTTTCCTGGTGAGAATCTCCTGGAGGGGGGTACATTCTCAGGTAATGTCTCCATCTCCACATATTAGCATGAAGTTTAAAAAACAAAACAAAACAACCCATAACTTTTGTTAGAAAATTCCCACTTGAGACCAGTGTTTGGGATTTTTTGTTTGTTTGTTTGGTTGGTTTTTTTTTTTTAAACAGAATTTGGCAGCTGCTAAAATGCTGCAGTAATGTCACAGTCCGGAGAAGCCAAGCAAAAAGAGGTTGATACACTGGCAGAAACCTTGTTTCAAAACACCTTGACTCTCCTGTTCTGCACATACACATGGCACAGTAGCAAAACTGTGGCTGCAAGGAGAGAACCATGCAATGATCAATTAATCTCTGATCCACTTGCTTCTTTAGGTGTTTATTTGGGGACTGAAAAATAATGGATCCAGCATTTGGATGCAATCAACACTGACATTATGAGAGTTAATAAAAGTCATTATACTCTGGCTGTATGCTTCCCATGGCAAAGGAAAGGTTGTTAATTTAACGTTTTCTTAATTAACTAACATTCTAAGTAGCCACAAGACTCTGTCTCAAGCTACTGTTTTTAAAAAAACAACAAACCCAAAACTTAAAATAAAGCTGCTTGTGTAGCAAAAAGCCTCAGGCCTAGCAAAGGCTTTGGTCAAAGCCTACTAGCCAAGCAACTAAAAAGATGATTTATCTTCATTTTTGAGAGCTTGCTTTTGGGAGATTAATTTAATTTCATTTTTTTCTGGTCTCTTAAATAGTAAAGTAGTTGAAAATTATTTATCCTAAGAGAGAAAACACAAAAAATGTCATTCACCTGTTCAGCTATTGGTGAAACAGATGCATAAGCAGAGATACATGTGATTTATGACCAGTAAGGAACAAAGCAGGACAAGCAAATGGCTCAGGAGTCGCCCATGTGTATGCAGAGAGGTTTGTGTATAATTGCAAAAGAAAACTCCAGTCCTACTGGATCTGAAAGCAGAGGAAAGGCTTTTCAGCATCTGTAGCTGAAGTGGAAAGAGGAGGAATCTGCCTGAGTGGGATATTCACTAGCCTGGAAGGGCGGATTCTTTCACTGAAGACAGGCCCAATTCTACTGATCCCTGGACTATGTCAGACATCTTGAGCAAACATTCATCTAAACTTTAATCACCACAAGCTAAGTGCCTGAGATGAGTTAATCGGATATATCCTTCTTGCAGATAGTCACTGTGAACATCCTCTTGTCTCACCTGGTTTACACCCCTTCTTGGGGTGACAGGAATATCTCTGCAAAGGTGCCTATTCTGTCTCCACCAGCCACAGAGGGAGACCAGGTAAGTGAGTCAGACCAGAAGCTCATCTGTTGGGTGGCTCAATTGAGGCCAATTCCCACCCATGTGTCGACAGGATTATTATGACTACTGATAAAACTTAGGCCTCTGATTAGGAAAGCTAAACCAGCAGCTTTCTTTGCTATCTGTCCTAACATAAAGTCTGTGGGCACAGCTCCATTTTATGCAGATTTTATTCAGGTGAAGGCCCTTGGTATATACCCACCCCTCTGTGCCTTCAAACTGGCAGTTTTATTACCTGTGGTCATTATTTTGAAGTTGTCTAAAAGCATTAGTTTAAATTAGCATAAATTCTGCTACCAAAGCAGTATATCCAGCTGTGGAGTAGCATTGCCCTCCACCCCTGGAGACCAAAAAGCACTGGATGGGGTGATTGTCATGGCAGACTGGTTGCTCCTTCCCTCTCTTCACAACCACTCCAACAGTCATAGCTACAGACATATTGCTACAGTGCTAATAATAAACTCATAGAGATCATCGGTTTTGAGAACAGATTGTCAGACCAACATCCAACTTCTTTATACCAACACAAAAGCATTCTAGAAATAGAAATAATATGAACATATAAAATACATACAAAATTGGGTAGGATTAGATATTCCAAAGTGACAATGACAGAATGATTTCAGAAGTTACTGCCCCTCCAAATAAAACTTTCAACTTTCAAACGACCCAAGTTCTGCCCTGTAGAAATTTATGAGTTGACAACTACTCTAGTGCTGCATTTCAGAAGCAATTATGGCAACGTTGACCTGGATCACTATAATTTGAACTGTTCCAGGTAGACGGTTTATTTCTGGCCATAACCTGTCTCTGCCTGGATAAGTTTGACTCGATAATTTCAAACAGCTCTTCCCCCCAGGACAGACTGCGACTCAATATTTGGTGTTTGCAGTGGGTGTTGAGCCTTAGAAAATGTAGGTCCAAAGACACAGAAATATATCCTGCCCAGGCTCCTAAGCTGTGTGTAACTGCCCTGGCGACTCATTACATTAGCTAGTTTCACTTAGAGCCATGAGCTAAATGCTTGGGAAATAAAAAGTCAGCCTTACTTCATTGAGACTTCAGAATGTCTGCATAGATCTAAAGAGTATTGTATCCACTATAAAGATCTCTTCTGTGTGCTATTTATGGGCACAAATGCAGTTGTTTGAAAATGAGCCTTCACAAACTCCGAGTTGGCATTAAAACCACACTTTGCAGCCCATTCTCTTATTGGATCATTTGTCACTGTCTCCGGGCCTTCCCCGCGTCATTCCTGATCCGTTCATTGATAAATGCCCCGTGGACATCAGGGAAGAGAGATTTATCCCTTGACAAGTGCAAATATTTTATTTACAGTCTAGTGATACGGCTGCCTATCACATTCGGCTTTTTGATATTTCCATGACAGAGGAAGTCTCAGGAACAATATTTTACAGCCACAAGATGAATAAAAAATACTTTACTACTACGTGCATTAAACCAGCTGATACAATGCGTTGGACTGAAACTGGCAAAGAAGCTGAAATCCAATTGAGGTCAGTTCTTTTTCCATGTTGTTTCTGTTCAAGGGCTTTAAGACGCTGCCAATCACCTCTAATTGCTCTAAACAGTCTGCATTAAGTGTGATTACCCTGTTGAATTCCCACTGTTGTTAGGGTCTTTATTTTAGCAAAAAGTCTAAGCACTTATCAGATCCTCCTAACAAAACACTTTAGCTGCAGCCCAATACCTTAACCCTGCTGTGCTATTGTCTGGTTTCAACGACATCCTGCGTCTAACTATGCCATCTTTGATGGATCTATGTAAATATGGACTGCAAAGCCCCAGAAAAACCTTTTGTTAAGTAAATATGGAAATTCAAATAAGGACACAACACAAATTATTTAATCATAAAGCTTGTGGTATGGTCCGGCTTCACACAATATACTTATTTACATGCCTTTAAAAAATCCTTGTTATCAAAGCTATATAAATATCAGTGAGACAATTTTATGGTCACACAGGCTTATTTAAGTCTAGCTCCTAGGAATTAGAAGATATGGTGGAACAGTTATATAGGGATAAAATTACATACAACATTAATGCATTTGAAATATAAAGGGGAGTGTGCATGTATAAAGTATAGAGAGATGCGGCTTATGTCACATTTTTATGATTAAGCAAAACATGCAAAATCCCGGTAAGGAATTTTGTATCCATAGGTACTAATATACTGCACTCCACAAGGTCTTCATTGATTTCTCCTAATACATTGTTTTCCGGGAAACGTTCACTTTATCATTCACAGGTTGGGGATAATCAGACAGGCAAGCTCGAGCTTGCTAGTTTGGTTAAGATAAGCACAAATAAAACTGCAGAAGTTCATCTACAGCAGTAGTCTAACTTGAGGATCAAGATTTCCTGTTCTCGCTCCTGCAGTAAGAGAAAAGATTTAAAATCCCATTCACATAAATGCAACACTTCTAGTAGGATAAATTAGGCGTATAGTAGAGGTAACCTGTTTTCTCTGCTGGCAAAGCCAGTTTGGAAAGTCTCCAGGACATAATCATGGTTTGTAAAATCTCTTAGCTATAGATAACTTCGTTAACTTAGACTGGTGTAACAAATGAATGGGGAACTCAGTGATATATTAGCTTAGATCACTGGTGTAATGAATGAATGGTGAACTCAGTCTTGTCCTGGGTATTTGGTGGCTCCTGCTGGACTACAGGAATATCAACATCTGCGTGGGTTAGTTTAAAGGCAAATGTCTCTGAATGCTGCAGCCACCATGCAATCAGCAGCAAAGACTTATCCTTAGCAAGGAAGATGTATTTGAGCTCATATATTTTTGTTTCCCTTTCTTAATGGGATGAGTTTCGTTCTTTAATCACTTATCTCAGATTGTGTCTCTCTCAAATATTTTATCTGCTGCTCACCTCTAATTTTATTCTACCTGGTCTCAGTAGGATCTTCCTGCTCTTACCCAGACCAGGAGCTCACTGGGTTTTCACTAGGAAGCCACAAGCTCCCTCCAAGTTCTCAGCAGGTTTGTTCTGACCTGTCTCAAAGTTTTTCTTCCACCAAAACCTTTATGTTCAGGTGGAAGCCTTTACCCTATTACGAACAAATCATCTATCCATTTAATTTTTTGAGAAAGTGCTTAGGGACACATTGCTAACATACTTAATGAAATCAGAGGAGTTCAATTTCATAACACAGATAGTATTTCCCTGCAAAGGCTTCCATCTTCTATGTCCATTGCAAAAATAGAAAGAAAAAAATTTAAAAAAAGTCCATTGAGATGTGCATTTAGGAAATGCTGAGGAAGAGTCTCTTTTATTTTGGCATTTAAAAGCTACATTGCAAGTATTATCATGAATATCACAAGAAGTAAATTTTTTTTTTTTTTTGGTCTCAAACTCAGCAGTGAGTGACTATAACCTATTTTAAAAGTGCTATTGGTTAAGATACTCCATGTCTTTTACAGTGAGTAGATTAGCACCTTCTAAATCAGTTCAGGAACCAGAGCTGGCCTAAAGTTGCTGGGAAAACACAATATTTGAGTGTCTCTTGTCCCAGAGACCTTTCAATGCAAATGAATGAGATAAGTGCACAAGGAGGAAAAGGAAATCACAAGACAGCTCAGTGAGCTGTGGGATGACAGCAAACATTGTTAGTTACAGTGGCTGGGGGAAGGAAAGTAGAGGGAAAGAAAATGAGGGAGGGAAAGAAAAAGGATTAGAATAGACAACTAGAGAAATGAGCAGAAAGAAAATGTGCACGCAGCTGTAAATATGTCTCTGGATGTTCAGTGTCTCCTACTTTGACTGCCTTTTGTGATTCCTACTATTGCCTGAGTCTTAGCTCTACCCCAAATCACACAATGTAAGTGAAGGGAGATGTATTCTGTTTTCTACTCTTTAACAACTGATGTAGAAGTCCATGAATGGTTTTTTTTTTACCCTCTTCCTTGCACCGTAATAGTCCTTTCTTTGACTTCTTCTAGAAACATCTACCTGCTTGGCCTTTGGACACAGCCGTGCCTTTTCAGGCAAGTGACACCCCATGAAGCCTCTGTCATACCTTTGTTACTTCTTCTTCCTCTGATAACAACAACAATAATAACAACAATAAAAACAGCAATAGCACCACATTGCTGTACATGACATGACATTACATTCTACGTTAAGCCTTTGTTATTTATTGCCCAGTGGATGCTTAGATGCTCAAGGGATTCCTAGAAAGGAAATGGCACAATTTGATAGTATAAAAAAATGAAGACATAGTCAGTCTTCCGGTTTACTCAATGATTACATTGTTAAAATTACATTTCTAAAACGATTATTATAGGCATTAACTTACTTTGTGTTGAATGTTGAATTCCTTAATCACCTGGGCATTAAATCTCACATGAAACCTGGTGACTACTGAGGATCCATTCAGAAAGAATCTGTCCCAGGTTATGCTCAGGCAGTTGTTGCTACAACAATCCGAACTGCCCTTCTATTGCTTGCTACTCATGGTCTCATGTTTGGAGTGAGAATCATGGGGGAGACAGTTCCTTTGCTGATCTCATAGTTCAAGGACTGACTGCACATCTTCCAATGTGAGCAAGCAGTCACACAACTACTATTTTAAAAAGATGAGACTTTCCTGTCTTTTGGGAGGGAAATAATATTTTCAGAGAAGAAAGCATTACATAAGGCTCTAATTAACATGTAGTCTTCTGGGTATTTTGCACCAGTTCGAAGTCTTTTTACTATGCTCAAGTTTTTTGACCACGTAAGGCAACTACTCTCTTGAGATATTCATTTTGTATTTGTGCTACTCAAAGATAAATGTGCAGGAGATAGATACCCCTTTTATATCCCTTTTTGGGCCTGCAGTAGTTTGAAGATGATCAGAGGTTACTTTAAAAGATTATTAGCTCTTTTGAGTTCCCTCATTCTCTCTATAAAATTATAAGTCTATGGAATTTTCTTTTGGCAGGTCAGACACCTCTCGGCATAACTCAGTGATTTACTCTTCTCATTTCAGAGAATCTAGACTCTATATTAGCATCTGCAGTTCATGAATGCGAGAAAATGATATTGTATGTGTTATGAGGTTTCTTCCTTGTTTTGCCCTGTTGTTTGTTTGTGATAAGGCAGGAAGAGAAGTAGGAGTTGCATGCTCTAAGTGATGGGTTTAATAAACAACTTAGTGTGAGTTCAGAAGTAGTCAGGGGAACAATTGTATCATAAGGAGGAGTAACATGTGAGTACACAACTACGACCTCTTCTACTTGAACTGCAACAAATGGGGACTAATGCTGGAAATGGAGTGTAGTTACTTGTTATTTACCAAGAGAGCACACGGTCTTTCAAAACACACCCCTAAGTTTTCACCCCTTAAAATTATAAAATGGACTATAATCTGCAGTACTATCAGCCTGTAGTTCTTGAATGTGGCCACTGAAGACTTAAAGTACCTGTTAACTGTTAGTTACAGGTATTTATATATGAATGACCAACTCCCTTCTTCCCTCCCCAACACAATCTCATTAAAATTATCCTCCATACAAGTATCTACTAAAAATTAAGAAGTTAAAGATCTACAGTAAATTACACCAACTCAGGTGCAAAGATTGCCCATAGAAGCAATACTTTGGAATGTACACAATGTCATTAACTTTAGAAAAGCTGATTATTAACCAAACGTCTAATGTTAGACCTGCAGACTTTTTGAACCTCTAGGCCTAGTTTTCCTTCTATTTCCTCAAAAGCCAAGAAGTCTTACAGATGCCAAAGGCAAATGTCTACCTAGTTGATCAAGATGATTTTAGCTTCCATCCATGTCTGTCTGGAAAGATTGTGTGCAGCCAAACACATTGAACTGTGTATTATATCTAGATTTTTCTTTGAAAACACGTTTTATTGATTAGCATATAACAACTTTCTCTAAGTTTCAAGGGAGCTAGTGGCTAGGCCTTTAAGGGATTTTATACTGTCTTATTAAAACGAGTAGTTCATGCATCCCTTTCAGAATTTTCAACCATGGTATTAAAGGCCATGCCATGTTAACAAAAAAATCTATTTCATCTGCTTAAATATCAGCAGAAAAATTTATATCTATCAAGAACAATGGCTATCAAAGGCTGGCTCACTTGTTAGTTGTTAAAAGTTTAAAATAAATTTTCAGACTTCTGGCTGAAAATACACTGTGTTCATGTTGTAGTCATGCTGAAAATGTTAAATGACCATTTAGACTTTGTGGAGAAACATCTATTCAATTAATGGGCCATAAAATGATTTAGATAAAAGACAAGCCTGAAATGTCTTTAGAAATCCAAGAAAGCTAACACTATCTAATTTCTCAAACTTGAAGGATATAAAATGTTCAGGAAATATAAAACATCACTTGCACAGGATTCTGCATAACACTTCAGGAAGCCAGAAACTACAAACTGAAGGGGGAAGAGGAGAACAACATCCTATAGGTGGTAAAATACACATTGATGCATGAATGTACCCTTTCATTTTCCAGGGACCATGCATTTAATATAATACACTTCCCAGCTAGGATTATCTGAAGACCAAGAAGTTTGAGTGATCTGACCACAACATCGGTCAATGGCTCTGTGTGATTGGAGTTAGCACTTTCCTGGCTCCTGCAAACCACTACAGCAGGACTTCTCATATATATATTTTTTTCAAGCTGTAAAACAATTTATTAGCTCTCACAGATATTGTGTCATGATAAACCAGCAATTTTACATCTTTATAGATAAGTATGCAGAAAATGTTAGGAAAAACGAAAAAAAAACTAAGGACTTGATTTTCATTGATTTTGGTCAATGTGCTTTGAAGATATCAGCCTATAATTGTGAAAGTTTCAATATTATCCCAACTTTGCAGAAAATTACTTTAATTATTTTTTTCTTGGATTTTTCTTGTCCTCAGTATTCCACAGCATAATAGTCTGTCTATTATCAGCTAACCAATTTGCTTGCAGCTACATCCCTCTTTGGAGATTCTGACTATAGTTTCCCTGTCGTAAGTAAACTCTCATTTAATCTTTAGCAGGTCCCTCAAAGTGGACACTGCACAGCCTTAAGGAAAAGTCATGACGCAGAGAAGGAGTAATGGGAGCTCCCTACAGCCAAACATTTCATGGCAATAAACGACAACTGAGGCCCTACATCATCCAGTGAGCTGTGGGCAGGGTACCAGGTTTTTATATTTGCTTTGGCTGACTCGAAATTCTAGAACCATTTGGGGAAAACTAATTGTTTTCCAGTTCTGAATGTATAGATAGGAAAATGCAAGCGTCTCCAACCAGAACAACAGCAATTAGCAGTGCTAAGGAGTAATTTATGTTGTATACAAAATGGTGTATTTGTCTTTCAAAGCCCTGAAAATACTCAGTAGTCACACGTGGCTGTGTTGATTTGGCTGGCTAACTTATTGTCCATATAAAGGCACAAAACAGCCTCAAAATAATAAGAAAGATGGTGGAGTTGAGGTATTTTAAGCAAACTTAACTTGCATGATTCCAGTAAATTTAACAGAGGTTTATTGCACTAGGAGATAAAACTCAGTAGATGTCAGGTGCTGGATGTCAGGATAAGGAAAGTAAAATGCAAGAAAACAATGAAATTGTGTAAATTGTATTAGCCAAAGGCATAAAAGACAGTTTCTCCCAGGATGATGAAATTTTGTAAATAACTCTAAGCTGGCTTTCCAATGGAGGTGTGACCTGGATCTTTCAGCCTTCCACATCCACCCTTATTCCTCTCCACACTGGTGCTGCACTGAGCCTGTGCTTGCTGGCCTGGCTGGGAGCTGCCTTTCCTCTGCAGGAGCACTGGCTGAGGTGTCTTCCCACTAGTCACACTGCAGTTCATGGGCAAACTGCAGCACTGTAAATCTTTGTCGCCTTCATTTCTCTCAGTTGTAAGTACAATTGTCCAGAAGTTCGGACATCATTACAAGTGAGAGGACTGATAGTTGCACGGGCACTGCAGTTGTACTATGTTTCCTGCTCCTAAGGAAAAGGAAGCAAAAAATGAGTGAGAGAACAACTTACTAGCTCTGCCTAGTAATTACTGGGTTTTTTCTCATTGACAGACTGAACATTTTAATATGGCTGTGTAATGGCAGCATGAATCCAGGAACCTATAAGTTTCTTCACGTGAAATGATAAAGGGTGAACAAAAGATGTGTGGGCTTGTCTATCAGACTGACCAGCAGACAGTTTGCCCTTCACGACTTATAATCAGCACTCTGATTGACTGTAACAGCACCGTTTCCAGGTGAGGTCTCCTCTCAGGCACTCTACTCCTGACGTGTTGTGATGAGAATTTTGTCAAGTTCCTGTTGAGAGCTTTCCTACCCTCCTTACATGTAGGTGGTAAGACCAGCCTTTGTTGAGATTACTTTGAATTTTCTCGTAGTTCCAGCCTTGTCAAGGATATATGCCAGTATGTCTCTTAATGTGGTTTATAACTAGCCCACACCGCTCAACTCCTTTTTTTATGCAGGTCCAAATGCATAAATATGGCAACATCTTTGCTGCCTATGAAGATGTTCCTCTGAGTACTGGAAGGACAACAGGACAACTGATGACAGTGTGACCCGACTTCAATGACAGTTTAAATTCTGTGGCATTATTCCATGGCAAGTATTGTGATCAAGAGAAAGCTGGCTGACATTGCTTTCCCAAGTTCTGGGCAACAGCCTTATTGCCTGTGCTGTGACCACATGAGAACTCACGGCTTAGCAGGGCTGGGCCTTGCTAGACCTTATGTGTTTGCTGAGATGCTGTGGCAGCTGGTGACATGAGAGGCAGCTCTCCCCCATGTGAACCACTGTTGCACAATGACTCCTTTGGTCAAACTGATGGGATGCAAGTAGGCAGGTTCTTGGGTTTACCGTAGTTAAAAGATGAAGAAGCAGTCCACAATAGCATCTAGGTTCAACTACATGTGTTTGGACTAACTGAAGTCCCTCCTAATTTTTCAGGGCTCATAGTAATTTTTTGTCTTAAACCAGTGGGCAGTTGGTGTGCTCTCTAGAAGTATATTTCTGTGGTGTATCAGATGAGTATTCCTTTTCCCAGGCTGTATAAGGCAGAAGAACTGATGTGCTTCATTATTCAGTGTTTGTAAAGCTCTTTTCCGCTCTTTGAAGCACACAAGCTGCTAATTGCTCAAGCCGCGACTGTTATGGTGTACAGTGTTTCTGCAGGAGTAGCCTACTTGGTCTTTTGCTATTCAGGACAACTAAAGGTCATACAAAACATTTTTAGAAGAATCTAGCTGCAGTATTTTGCTTTTAGTTAGTCAGAAAGTCACATTTCTGTAGGAAATGTCAAATTATGAAAATAATTGTGCAAGATTTTACTTTTTTGGTATAAAAAAATTAGGCAGACTGAAACCAGTAAATTGTTTGGAGGATGCTGTCTGTCTGCACTGCCCTGGAGTGATCTTGATAAAGATCATCTGCAGTGGGTGAACGCTAGACTGAAACCCTGGCAGTCTGCCAGGAGGCTTGCCCCAGATTTGGCAAAAGTTTTGTGAATATGAGGTGCTTCCGAAGAAATGCTTGGGTGTGGCTGGTGGCACTTGTCTGTACAATGCTGTCCCTTCCTATCTCTGGTTCCACAGTGGCAACCTCCCCCTCATGGCATAGGAAGAACACTGAGGACAGGAATAGAAATTTCTTTACATACTTGCCTAGTTCAAGGAATGGAGATTTTCAGAGCTGCCATAACTTCTTATAAAATGGTGCATTGATACTCCCTGGAGGGTGTGAGGAAAACCTTTAAGAGGTTCCCCCCACAGGGTGGGTTTATTGCTCAGAGCCTGTTCTTCAGGGTGGGTGATGGAGCTACTTCTCTCAAAACTGAAGGAGGGAGGGAGAAAAAGAGGCAGGTGAGCATGTAGCAATAAACTTCTTTTTTGTCCACAAGTATGAAGTTCACAGGGAAAGCAGGGAAGCAGAGCGTGACTCTGCTAAAACTGCTTAAACTGGATGCAGAGGGAAGACACAGAGGCAGACAGTCCCAGAGTCTAGGTCTGCCGGGAAGTCCAGTGGAACACACTGGTTGGAAGCAGCGGACAGAAAGAGCAAGGGGCAGAAAGCAGAGGTGGGGAGGATGGAGGTGAAACCGGGCTGCCTGAATGCAAACACTCACCACATCACACACATGCAGGTCTGCCAAGCTAGTGCAGCAGCGTGAGAGCTGAACTTCTCCACAGCTTCCCTTTCTCTGTACTTTCAAAACCCTAAAATAAATGCATTTGCTTGTTTCTGCCTATCTTCAACTGTATTTGCATATATGCTTCAAATGAAGCCCTGCTCTCTGAGGGTAAATCGCTGCACTTTCACCCTTCAGCAGGCTTCTAACTGGGAGGCTGAGAGGTCTTCTGGTGAGCAGGGCTCTGACAGGACACCCTCCCGAGCTATAGAAAGCAGCGAGACACAATATAGTATAACAGGGAGCAGAAATACCATGTTATATTGGTGTAAAACGTGACCTCAGCCCTTTATTTCCCAGGAAATTCCTGGCCCGTGAGGAGCCAGGGTGACCTCCGGGTGCTGCAGGTGACGGAATATTGCCCTCTGCTGGCCAAAGGTGGGAATCACCCCTTCCCGCGGCAGGTCAGGCTGCAGGCAGGACCCGGGCTGGCAAGG
>NW_009952893.1:5256784-5266650 GCF_000747805.2 Chaetura pelagica | reverse complement strand
CCCAAGCCCTGTGATGGGTGGCAAGTCTAAGCTAAGCTCCGCAAAATCAGGACGTTGACAATTTTAAACAGTGGGGTTTTTCCTTCCCCTGTCTTCTGGTTTTTAAGCAAGTTCCCTCAGGTACTCCTCCAGAAAAAAATCCCTAAACTTTTAATGGGAGAAAATGCTGTGCTTACATAAAAAAAAAAAAAAAATAATAAAAAAGGTCAGAATGCTGGGTTTGCTTGATTTCAAGAGATGAGTATTAATGAATAAAATAAAATCTTGAGACTCACATGTTACAGGAGACTTGAGAAAGTCCAGGGGAGGGCCATAAAGATGATCTGAGGGCTGGAGTACCTCTCCTATGAAGACAGGCTGAGACAGTTTGGTTTGCTCAGCCTGGAGAATTAAAGGCTCTGGGGAGACCCTATAGTGACTTTCCAGTACTTGAAGGGGCCTACAGGAAAGATGGGGATGGACTTTTTACAAGGGCTTCTAGTGATAGGATAAGACTGGAAGAGGGGAAATTTAGGTTAGATAATAGGATGATATTCTTTAGTGTGAGGGTGGTGAGACACCAGAACAGGTTGCCCAGGGAAGTTGTGGAAGCCCCATCTCTGGAAGTGTTCAAGACCAGGTTGGATGGGGCCCTGAGCAACCTGATCTAGTGGGAGGTGTCCCTGCCCACGCAGGGGGGTTCACACCTCTCCTATGAAGACAGGCTGAGACAGTTTGGTTTGCTCAGCCTGGAGAATTAAAGGCTCTGGGGAGACCCTATAGTGACTTTCCAGTACTTGAAGGGGCCTACAGGAAAGATGGGGATGGACTTTTTACAAGGGCTTCTAGTGATAGGATAAGACTGGAAGAGGGGAAATTTAGGTTAGATAATAGGATGATATTCTTTAGTGTGAGGGTGGTGAGACACCAGAACAGGTTGCCCAGGGAAGTTGTGGAAGCCCCATCTCTGGAAGTGTTCAAGACCAGGTTGGATGGGGCCCTGAGCAACCTGATCTAGTGGGAGGTGTCCCTGCCCACGCCGGGGGGGTCACACTAGATGATTTTTAAGGTTCCTTCCAACTCAAACCATTTTATGATTCAAATTAGGAAAAATGTCAGCAACATTGACATAATGAAAAAACCTAAGTTATTAATTGACGCTTGAGGTCAGTTTGTTCCTGGCCATTCCCTTGTCTGTCTCCTAGCACTGGGCTGGAGAAAGCTAAGTGTACTCTCCAATATGATTGCATTTAATAGGCAGAGTTCATGTGGAAGCTTGTCCCCAAATGCAGCAGAGCCCATCATAGCTCATACAGTTTCCTAAGTTCCCATTTTTTCTTATATCTCTATTTAAAAAAAAAAAAAAAAAAAAAAAAGGGAGGGGGAACATCCTATGGAAATAACTTGTCATTGCATACTGTACAATATGCCAGTTTGGATGAATGAAGATGAATTTCTGCTTTGTGTCTCACTTTTGGACTATATATAATAATTTAAATGTTTGGTGAAAAAAATGACAGCTTTTTATCACTGCAAGAGCAGAGGGAGGCTTGGAACAGAGCTCAAGTACAACAGACATGTTTGCTTTGGACTCAAGCCATTCTGCAAGTAGCTGAAGAAGAACGTTTTCTCCTAGGGACCAAATGTAGGATTTCTTCCACTTGGACAGCCAGTGCCACCCAGATGCTGGCAGGAGATGCTGAGGTTCCTGCCTCTCACAGAGGGTGGTTGCCCTGCTGTTACTAAGGTCTTTCACCAGCTCCTTGGCTGGGGGGGTTGGAGTGGCCAAGACTTTCTCACCACCCAGTTGAGGTGGGCTGCAGGTCCTGCACAAAGTATGACTTAACAAAATTGTGACTAAAATCCCACAGGTTTTAAATCCAGCACTTTTTGCATCTCCTCAGTGATTGTGCTGCAACTACACCTGCTCAGTTAACATTAGATGGGTGTCATCTGGAAGGAGGATCACTTTGTGGAAATTTGTATCAATACATACACCACAAGTCTTAAAAACTCAGGGCTATTACAACTCCCCTAGCTACCAGGGCTCATTTGGTTCTGATTTCAGAAAGGATTTCTTGTGTTGTTCATCAGGGTCTTGGTTCTTGAGGGGTTGAACTGCCAATTCAGTAGCCTAGTAAAAAATATATTCAACACTTGATGTTGTGCAGTGCTCTGAACATGCAGGAGGCCTACAGACATGTGTGATGATGCCAGTGTTTTGGAAGTTTGCCTGGCCTCTTGCCACTGCTTTTTCAACCATATTGCTCATCCCTGTGCCTTCTGCTTAGGTCTTTCTAACCTTAGATAACAGTTTTTCCTGCAAGTGCTAGGATGACTGTTCTGGCAAATCATGTTGCTACATATGCTTAGATTTCTTGATCTGTGGCACTTGTGTGCTACTGGGTAGTACTGACTTGCAATTTCGCCTCCCCCCCAAATCATGGATGAAGTCAAGAGGTCTCGTATGCTTCCCTGACAATATTTGCAGCCGATGAAAAGGACTCAGCTATGGGAAACACAATAGGTTGGAGCAACCTTATTAATGGGTTTTGAATGTCTAAGAGGCCCTGTAAAACAGAAAATGAGTCTGAAAACATTTCTTCAAGCAGTTTGTCAATGACATATGAGATTTTTCACAAGGAAGTTGACAATTCAACATGCTGTTCAGAAAAGAAAAATTAACATTAGAAAAAAAACATAGAGCTGATACTAGTTGTAAAAGTATGCTTGCAGTTGACAGAGAATGGCAGAAATTTTACTGATAGAGATTTCCCCAGCCAGCAGAAGGAGGCTTCTGTGTCACTCCCAGTGGGGTGGCAGCATGGCAGGTCTCCTACCTGTGGTGGCCATTGCTTCTAACATGAGTAAGCTGCTCTCACTCATGTGTTTCTGACTTCTGAGACCAAACTTCTGGATCAGATGCCCAACACTCTAGATCTAATAAATGGAGAAATACAGTAAGAGCTAGAAATGTGTCTGGTACAAATTCCTGAATTGTGTTTGTAGTACTGAAAATGCCTGGATTTGCACATATATCAAGAACAGTCAGTGATGCAATCAAATGGCTCCACTAAGAGCAGCTGCTGATTTTGTCAACATGTCTTTTCATGTCTTCATTTTCTTAGTCAATGTAGGACAGATTGTTCAAGTATTTAGCTGCAGGTACAACTGCAGCTGGGGTAGGAAGGTTATATTTAGTGCAATACAATCAACTTTCCAATCAGTTTAAAGAGGGTTATCATTGTTTCGTACCAGTCAGCAGAAAGAAGGGATGAAAGGACACCAGCACTTTCTGAAATAGAGCAGAAAATTGGGGTTGTTCTTTTCCTCCTAGCTTGCCTTGCTCCACAGTGCACACTCAAATGTACAAAAGTGCTCATATTTTTGGAACTCAGCAAGCTTTATGTTTAGAACAAATGAAATAATAGTTCAATAGTGTAATATGTTGATAAGAGCTGTCAACGTAATTAAGACTTACTTAAAGATCAGAGTAATGAAAGTCATCTACCACCTAAGAACAGAAAGGGGAAGGTTTTACAAGAAAAAACACCTTTTCCAAATCTTGCTATAAACTTCAGTTATAAATAACAATGGTATTGAATAATTTGCCCATTTATATGTAATGTATGTGTGATGAAAACATTGAGATAGGCTCTGGGCATATGCATGAGCTGGCAGAGAGTGAAAATTGTGAGGCAGATATATACATTTAGTTCTGAGATCAGATAAAGGACAATACACTGTAAAGAGACATGACTCCTTGCAGCATATTCAGCATCTTTTTTTCTGACTTGCTGTCTTTGTTCATAAGTAAGTCAACTCTGCTGTAAATCTGGATACCAAGTGCTAGGTAAATCATGGTTTTTTTGTGTCCCTGCTGTGCCATGTTGGCATTTGACTGAGACCAGCTACAGAATAACTGTAGAGGTGGTCCTGTGAGTCATGGTCTTTTTGCTTAGAGTGGATTGAGTGGCTTGTGCGGGAACACAGCATTCAATCTGAAAAAGAAATTCAGACAAAATAGTAGCATAGAAGGTAGAAGTGGAAGAAGACTGCTCAGCTCTTTCCTGTCTCCTTCGGAAAACCACATAGTCGATTTCACAAAATTATGTTAGATTATTTACATTTTTGAGACCATTGAGCAATGGTCTTGTAAAAAAACCCAACAA
Organism: Chaetura pelagica; assembly: GCF_000747805.2. Classification (NCBI taxonomy): domain Eukaryota; kingdom Metazoa; phylum Chordata; class Aves; order Apodiformes; family Apodidae; genus Chaetura; species Chaetura pelagica. Next base: position 5,262,499 of record NW_009952893.1, on the reverse strand, counting down.
ATTCAGTACATTTTTTTTCATTTGCATGTTTACAGAGCAGCATTTCAGATTTTTTCTGTTGAGATAGAATTTAATTTAGACCTCCTACCTGTACCCATGTTTCCCTCATGTTGTCCTTAGCAGCTTTTGAATCCCATCCTGATTTTGGCCAGGTAGTGAACTTAGAGTCTGTGAAGACAGGTGATGTCTTGGAAAGTCTGAGCATGAGAAAGCTGCACTGTGAACTTTCACAAAGAACCCATAAGCAGGAAGAACTTTTGGGTGGTCGAAGATGAAGAGATGCCTCAGTCAGCAATCAGATTGTTGACATTAATCACACATAAGATCCAAATTCAGAGAAGGCCAGTTTGTTAAGAAAAAGATATTGGCACTTTTAAACACCAAAACAATAATTTTGGTTTTGGCTTAGGCAAGGGAACCAGTTAATCATCTAGTCTCTCTGTTCTTCTGGAAGGTGTTATATTTCAGTGAGGGACTTTGAGAACAAGTACCCTGATACAAAGGTTGGAGTTCACCCAAGAAGACAGAAACCATAGGAGAGAAGGCTTTGCAGGCATCATGGAATAGTTCTGCTGGTGGGTCAGCTTTTGGGCCTACCCCAGGGCTGACATATGAGTGACCAGAGCAAGATGTACTTAAGTATGATTTATCCAGCTGGGCACTGTGGCTGTCCGTTCGTGCCTATGATGCCTTAATTTTTCAAGGTTAACAAGGGAAGGAAGGGTCTCATCTCCCCTAGCTCATTTCTCCCTTTAGAAGTCAGGTGGAGCATTTACATCCTACAGACAGAGGCAGGTAAGCACCACCAGAGGATGTGTCATCCTACCTGAAACTGTGTTTCTAAAGTAAGATGAACTGCCTTCCTCAAGTGCCTATTTCTTTCCACTGACTGACAAAGAATTTCACAAAACAGGCTTAGGCTGGAGCTTATAGATGGATTGAATCAGGTGAATTGGATCCTCTCCAGGCTGTCTGACAAAGCCAGGGAGTGACTCCAGCGTGCAGGGATTGCAAAGCCTGCAGAAAGTACTGGCAAAATTTTGATCAATTCCTGTGTCGGGAGAACCAGGCCCCTGATTACAATACAGCAGGCAGTTAACTGCACTTTAAGTTTCCTCCTCAGTAATATTTCCAGAAGTAGGAAGTGTTGCTATAATGCTATTTTTTAATGTTGATTTAAATGATTCATAGCATTTACAGAGACTCTGTTTTGTCTCTGCAGTTATTGACCACTCCTGTCTACCACACTACCACTGCCCTTTAAAAGATCACAGAGGTTTTTATTTTTAATGAAAACAAGCCTTAAAAATATCCTTTGAGAACATTTCATTTTCCTTAATGCAGTCAGCTGAAAATACATAGACTTCCCAAACACATAGATTTCCCCCTTATTGCCTTCTCTCCTTGCTGGGTCAAGCTGAGACTTCAGGCCAGTGCTTGTGCTGTGCAGGGCAGCCAGGACTGTCTCAGCCCAGCATGATGTGGTGAGAGGCATCGCAGTGTGAGATGTCAAATGCCAGTTCAGAGAGTCACGTCTTGCTGGAAACCCCTTCCGTGTGGCTCTTGCACGCCTGATGCACAATGAAATGTGTGCTACAGTGAGTAAGATGTGCAGCATACCCGTATTTCCTAGTTTGTTCTTGCTGTTTGCTTTTTGTCTACATAAAGGCCCACACAGAACCATTTTAAGAGTAACTTACAAGTAGATGCTCCTGCTTTCTGCTTCCCAGGTAAAGATTCAGTCTGGAGACTATAATCCTTGCCACCTTAGAGATGACAAGAGAGCTTATTGTTGCTTTTTCCATCTGACAAATGGACAAATCTCCTTTCTGCCTGTCAGCTGTGAGGCAGACCAGGCCCTGCTTCAAAGCGAGCATCCTGCCATCAGGCAGAGATGGACGCACTGAGCCACACAAAAAATACAGAGCTCCTTGTATCAGTGCAAACACGAGGTAAGGCTCCATGGGTCAGTGAAACTCTGCTTGCTGCAATAGAGGTTTAGGACAAGGTGTCCTTGCAGAGATTGCAGATGGATTTTCTTTGTCTTTGTGGGTTCTCCATATCACAGCTTGTAATGGGGTTTCTTCAGCCCCCACTAGAAAGACTCGGAACTTCTGTGAGGCAGATGGCATCCAGATGGATGAGCTATCTGCCTTGTCTCAGCCAGCCAGGACAGCTGGGGAACTTGTGTGAGGATAGTTACCAGTACCAAGGGAGGTCATTAAGGGATTGCTTTATAGAAGATGAGCTTTGACATCCAGGACTTGCACAAAGGAACTATAATGGCTGACCTTTAAAATGCAATTTAATTAAAATGGGCACTCAGTGGTTTTTACCCACAGGTTTAGTGACTGAAGCACACCACCACACAACCACTTCTCTCACTGGTGTGAAACCAGCCCATGTGCCTCCACACCACTCTCTCATCCGGAGTTAGCAGGGTCCTGATGTAGATTTGCCTTCCCTTTCTGAGGTGGGACAAGGACTTCTCCTACACATTGGGAGGCGTAGGGAAGCTGTTGGCTCCGTACTGGGATTCTCCATCCTGGGTGGCCCCTAGACGCACTGGGCAGCACACACAGAGGTGCCTTTTGCCTGGAGGTGGCATGGAGTCTGGTGGCAATGTGAGACTGGCTTGTTCTGTATGTGCATGGGAAGAAACTTGCATTTTCTCTTCCATGTTGGTGTACAAATAGAGCTGAAACTGCTACTGGTTCTATTCATAGTTGTTCTTGTGACATTTATCCCAAAGATTTCTATTTTCAGTGATTTAACTTGGGAAAGAAGTCAGAAAAACTTGATAAAGAAATATACTGCTCCTGTGTACTTTCAGGTCTCATATGCATAACACCTTTGACTACATCCATCTACATGTAAAATCTTAGAAAACATTGATATAAGAGGTACAAAGACTAAACCAGTAGAATTTAATCAGCTGTTGTAATTATAGGTTGTACAATTTTTTTATATATATATTTTTTTTTCCCCTTGGTAAATACAGACTTCAGTTTCCAAATCTTCTTTACTATTCAGCTTGGATAAGATAGATTAGGACTAGAATTAATCAGGTAGCCATTGCTATTCTCATTAAGAGTCTGAAAAACAATGACCTGATTGAACTTTCATATCATAGTAGATTTAACAATCATTAAAAAATAATCAACAAATATTTGGCTTGTTTGCCTATTGTTTTGAAGGAATGCCATTAAACTGTGCTATTGTTGATGCTAATTTTAAAGTAGCTTGTTATTCAGCAGTTGTTTAATGGTAATACCTCCAAAGTTGTGCTGGGAATAGCTTGATTCAGTTTGGACAGACTGACTGCTGAAATCACAGTTGTACCCTGAGCTGCATCTTAAAACCTGCCCTTGCTGTGCCAGCTCCCTGCAGCCGGTGTCCTTCCAGAATATTTTTCCTTCTGCTTCCAACCCAGAAGTCTTCAGCCCTATGTCCCCATGACTCTCTGTTCCCCCACATAAGCCTGGGAGGAGGTGGTTGTTCTCAGGTGTCAGCCCTGCCCTCATCTATCCCCAGGAGCTGGGGGACATCCACAGGGCAGCTTGCCCTGAATAATCCACTATGGCTATTTACTGCAGCAGAGTGTAAGACAGCCTCACATCCAAGTGACAGCAACAAGAGCATCCAGCAAAGTCTTTTGCAGCACTGAAGTACTGGTTTATTGGAGGCAGACTCCCGCAGTCCTGAAATATCTCTTTTGCTAATATCCTCCCTCAGTTCTCTGGGAGCAGGCACTGTTATGGATACCCAAAGTCACAGATGTCTGATACACGTGGTTTTTAATAACTGAATCATAAAATATTCAGTAATCCCCAGGACTGCGGTGCCTGGTCTCTAGGCATGACCTAGCATAATTCTCAGAGCAGCTGCTTCTCAGGGCCTGAGGGCTTAATTTAGACTTCATCGAACAGGAGATTTCTGTTGGTTCTGGTGGTGCTGGATCTGGCCCAAAGACAAAGATCCTTCGTCATCTTCCTCCTACAGGTGATCCTTAAGGAATCTGTTCTAGGAGCATTAATTTTGTTACTACTGTAACATGCTGGCCTCCCCAGATCTGAAAAGCACCTCTAAAATCTCTCCCATCTTTATGTATTTCTTCGTAGGAAATTTGGATGCTGTTTTTCCTCTGAGTACTAGGATAAATAAGCATAGGTAGAAAGCCCTGCTATGAATGTAGGTGACATTTGCTGAGGTACCTGGTTTGACCATCCCTAGGCAGCATCACATCGTGCAGGGCAGACCAATGAATCCTGGGGTTATAGCAGATCTATTAACATGCCACTTTTCAGCCTGGTTTATTCATTACCGTTAGACAACTCTGTTACATGATAGATGAAACATGACAGAGCACCACAAAGGGCTGCTATGTAACCTGGAATAAACATTGGGACTAACTCTGCTCAGAAGTCTGAGAAACAACTTTTACTAGTATAAAAGTGGTAGATTCCTATATTAGCAATGACTTAAAAGCACAGAACTTGCTTTTTCGTAGTGGAGGCTCATGTTAGCTGACCACAAAGAGAAAGGGATAAAGTTGGGCAACCCCATGTCCCCAGTAAATGCATCTGTGGACCCTTGGCTCAGGGTTTGCTAGAGACAGACACTTTGGATGAGTGTCTGCAGGTCTGAAATTGGAGTTTGCATGGGGAAAAGCTAAATGAGCAACTGGCAGAGCAGGGATGGGAAACAGTAAGCAAGAGAGGTACATACAGGCCTTGCAGGGCATGAGGTCTCATGGTCACATCACATACATCCCATTTCTTAGAGTTTAAACACATACAGAAAAGAGGGCACAGATAATCAATCAAATCTGATCAGGCAAACCTACCTCACAGCTGCAGGTGGTTCAACTCTACCTTTGTAGCTTCTGACCCGTGGACTTGGAATCTACTAGCAGGACATGCAGTTAATAGGGAAAATTCCCAATTTGAAACTTGCTAGTTGTATGTTCGTGTTATTTTCAGCTGTGAATTCTTTTCTACTTGGTTGCTCTGTGTCTTTAGAGCACGTTCAGGGTAAAACACTACTGGTTTATTTGTGTCCTTTATTATCAAGGCACAAGTGAATGCCTTCTGGAAGGCATCATCCCTGAGGATGCCACTCACTGAATCAGTCTTACAAACTCTTCTAGCATACCCGCAGCCTAGCACAAAGAGGATGCACAGCTACTAACCATTTCCTGGCCACTGAAGGAACATCTAATCTCAAATGCTGTTATTGGAAAAGACAGCAGCTCATATCTTCAGCCATGTTACTTTTTTAGGAGCATCTCTGTGGCACTGGCAAAGTGCACTGCCCATCAGACAAAGTATGACTGTCCATGGTTAAGTCCACCCCTCGGTCATGAGCCCATTTGTATGTTGCATCTCTGCCCTGATGACCTGAAGCATCATGGGCCCATCGAGCTAGAAAGAGCTCACCCTTGTGTTCCCAGTCTAAGTCTACTTGGAACACTTGAGCAGCCTCATCTGCTCGTTGGTTGTGTCGATGTTCCTCAGTGGCTCAACTCAGAGGCACATGTGCATCCACATGACGCACTTTTACGTCCAGTTTCTCCATCCGAGCTGCAATGTCTTTCCACAGGTCAGCAACCCAGATAAGTTTACCCTTTCGCTGCCAGTTGTTCTGCTGCCACTGTTTTAGCCAACACCACAAGGCATTTGCTGCCATCCACGAGTCAGTGTAGAGATAGAGTCT